>NC_137199.1:14019807-14044807 GCF_960531495.2 Zeus faber | reverse complement strand
TAGAATCCTGCAGGGCCGAGCCGGACCCTGCGATGGCGGCGGGAGATTTATGGCCGCACGTCGTCAATCTACCGCGCGGCGACGGGCCGTGAATTTTAATGTTGCGTTGTTATGATGACACAGTGGGCGGCGACGGGTTACCAACACACACGGCGCAGTCAACAAAGAAAAAGAAGGAGAAGGGGAAGAAGAAGACGACCATAAGCATCTGGATTTAATTAAAAACAAGTCGGGGATTCACTTACTGTAATAACATGGGGGACACTGTAATAACTTAGTAATGACATAGTAATAATTCCTATGACTCATCCATTGTTATCCATTGATCTACTGTTGGATTCAAATTTCTTCTTCCTGTACAGTATCTCTTCTATATTTATATCGTCATTCCGACAGCTGTTAAAGGCGCAGTGTGTAGAATTGAGGGGCATCCAGCGGTGAGGTTGCAGATCGCCCTCCTCATGGCGGTGCAACATGGCGGCCTCGGTGGAAGAGATGGAGGCCCGAAAACCCGCCAAAAAAACGCCCTCTCTAGAGCGGGTGAATGGTTTGTCCGTTCTGGGCGACTGTAGAAACATGGCGGTGCAACATGGCGGCCTCGGGAAGCGTACCCGCTCCCTATGTAGATAAAAAGGGCTAAGGTCACGAAAAGACTATGATTTTTATCTTCATGGTAATATACAATAATTAAAACCTACTTGTTAATATTACTACTGCCAAGACTTTCCCGAATATTCTACACATTGCACCATTAAGTATGACCGCTTTTAAGACAGCTCTTAGTTTATCCTGTGAATAGAATCATTTTTAGAATAATCTTTTATATATTTGTAAATTTTGGGTACATTTTATTATATAGATTATTATATTATATAGATTTTACTATATATGTAAATATATGATTTATTTTTATTTTCTGTTTTATTATTAATGTATTATTATTTCATTATTATTAATCACAATTTTGTTTTTATTATTTCATTTTTACATAGACTTTAAGCTATTTTTTATTGTTATGATGCTAAATGTCTGTACATCAGTGCACCACATACACCATAACCACAACAAATTCATATATGAAATCATACTACTATAGTCTGATTCAAATGATTCTGATTCTGATGATAATGTGGGAGCCTGTGATCATAATGTGCACCCCCAAAGAAAAGAAAGAAAGAAAGAAAGAAAGAAAGAAAGAAAGAAAGAAAGAAAGAAAGATGGGTAAAAACCAAAAACAAAAGAAAAGAGAATAAGATAAACGCAGGATGCCGGGATCAGGTCTGACACTGCGTACAAAGAAAACATTGAAGGCAAATTGACGGGTGGTGTAATCAAAGCCCACCCCCACCCAACACCCCCCGCCAGGTGCCAATCAACTGAGTGCGGAGAAGAAGAAGGAGATGGAGTCAGAGAGGGAGAGAGAGAGAGAGAGAGCGAGAGAGAGAGAGAGAGAGCGCGAGAGAGGGAGGGCAGATGCCGGTGTGGTGAATCATCAGTCAATAGCTCAGTGCTGATGGTTAATGTTGATTTATGACCCGCACCACACACACACACACACACACACACACACACACACACACACACACACACGCACACACACACACACACACACACACACACACACACACACACACACACACGCACACACACACAGCCATGATCTGCAATAACACAGCCAGAGTGCGAGTTGAAATCAAGGTGGAAATCAAGCCTCAGCAGTCTGGTGGGGCATAAAAATAATAAAAAAGAAACCTGTTCATGAAAGTTACTCTATCGATAAAAAAAAAGAAAAAAAAGGGGGGAAAGATTTACTGTTCATAAAAGATACTCTGTCATTAAAAAACAAACAAACAAACAAACATCAAACCTGGTCCTAGAAGTTACTCGGCCGTTAACGAAAAAAAAAAAAAAGTTACTTTGTTCTCTCCTGGAATCAACCTGCGACATGGAAACCAGATATGATGCTGTGCAGTGTTTTACTGACTGGCTCGTCATCGCAAAAATAGGTTTGACCCAACCTGTGGTGGAAAGTACCAAGTAAAAGTACTTTTTTTTAAACTTTACTTGACATTTTCAAGTATCTTTAATCAGTTCTGTTGTTGCATTAGTTACTAACAGTCGAGTTGATTCTAAGATTTGTTGTGATTTTCAATTTTTTTTGTCATGGGGGCGCGGTCAAGCGCCGCTGGGTCCCGATAATTATTATTATTATTATTATTATTATTATTATTATTATTATTATTATTATTATTATTATTAACAATAATAATAATACTTATTATTATTATAATATTATTATAATTATTATTATTATTATTATTATTATTATTATTAATAATAATAATAATAATAATAATAATAATAATAATAATAATAATAATAATATTTTTATTATTAATATCATTATTATTACTAGTTGTTCAAAGTGTTGTTCTGCTGGAAGTGATTAATGAGATGAATTTGTGCACCCTTGCGATTTGGATCTTGCAACACAAGAGCTAATTTCCATTATTTGTGTGCTCTAAGTGGAATTTGAAAGATTTTGCGGTGACACCTGGCGAGCTCTCAAGGCACAGCAGTAAGCTGAGAAACTGTGCAACACGGTGACGGAGGAGATAAAACAGGACGGTTTTCTAACCCAAAAATGTCACAGGGAAGAGGGAGGAGATCGAACCAGCTCGAAGTGTCTCACCTCTCCAGAGCAAATACCTTAATTCTCTCTCTCTCTCTCTCTCTCTCTCTCTCTCGCTCTCGCTCTCCTTTTGCTCTATCTGTGTGTCTTCTTGTCTCGATTCCATCTCTTGGGTTCCAAAGAGGATAAAAACAAAACAAAAAAAGATTAAGATTTGTCTTGCATCAAGTCAACCTCGGCAGCATTTCATCTCAGAAATAAAACAAAGACAACAAGAAGAAGGGGGAGTAATAAAAAATAGGGAGGGAGTAAGGAGGGAGGGAGGGAGGGAGGAGGGAGGGACTAAGGAAGGAAGGAAGGAAGGAAGGAAGGCGGGGGGAGGAAGGAAGGAGGAAGGACGGAAGGAAGGAAGAGGAGAGAAGGAAGGAGGGGAGGAAGGAGGTAAGGAAGGGAAGGAGGAAGGTCGAAGGAAGGAAGGGAGGAAGGAAGGGAGGAAGGAAGGGAGGAAGGAAGGGAGGAAGGAGGTAAGGAAGGGAAAGAGAGAAGGAAGGAGGGGAGGAAGGAGGGAAGGAAGGAAGGAAGGGAAGGAGGAAGGTCGAAGGAAGGAAGGGAGGAAGGAAGGGAGGAAGGAAGGAAGGGAGGAAGGGAGGAAGGAGGTAAGGAAGGGAAAGAGAGAAGGAAGGAGGGGAGGAAGGAGGGAAGGAAGGAAGGAAGGGAAGGAGGAAGGTCGAAGGAAGGAAGGGAGGAAGGAAGGGAGGAAGGAAGGAAGGGAGGAAGGAAGGAAGGCCATCCATCCATCTGTTTATCCAACAGGGGAAATAGCAGGTGTTCATTTGGTGGGTGTGAACCTTTCATGGTCCATGATGAAAACACACAAATCTCCGTAAAAAAGGAAACAGGAGGATGAAGTGAACAACACATTACAGAAATCATGACACAAGTGTATTAGAAGTTAAGTACATATAGTAGTATAAGTACATTGTAGACATTGTCAAGGAAACAATATCACAGACTTCAACTTATCCTCCGGAATCACCTGTTGGATATTCTCTATAGTTTTAAATATTTAGCTTTTCTAGCTTTTTTTTTAGCTATATTCGTTTTTCATTTCGCCATTTTTAAAATTGATTATTATTTGTCTATTTTATTTGAATATTTTCTAATTTTTCATTGTATATTTGTGTAATTGTGTTTAATGTACTGTGCCCTGTATATATTTGGAAGGAGACAGCACTCAGCAGCTCCTGTTCTCCCTTTATTGAGTTGCTCTGCCTCTGATTCCTATACGGTCTTTAAAGTGCACTGGGCCACAATTACCATTTAAAGTGGTTTACAGGCCGCGGCTGCTGCTTCTTTACACTGAGCGAAATATTATTCATTGTCATTTAGCTCAGTGTAGGAGAGAGCTCTTCAGGAGTTCGACAAATCGTCACAAAGAGAGATAAAAGGACTGAAAAGCACCGAAAGCCAAGCCGCACAGTGGAAGAGTGATAACCACGACACACTCACACAACTAGTGCAATATCCTGCTGCAATATACTGAAATAACACTGTTATAACACCCTAGACTCTGTAGTCATTTTATATGTACATAGTAATAATTTAGACCCTAAAGCAATAATTTATCCTGTGCCTAGAAGCAGCGGAGGCGCCGGAATACTGTCAGGTATTACGGTAATAGAACGTTGGCGACAGTGGCGTCGTTAGGGGTGGTCGTCCGGGGCTTCAGCTGCGAATGTTTGATGAATAGCCCCCGATCTAAAATGGCCGCGCAGGACGGGCTCTGCTACCCAATCGCTCCCTCTCTGACGGTACGGAGTGTGCCCATGGTGCCTCAGCGATGGGGCACCCGCAATCGTCACGACAACCTGTGTCCCCCCCCCACTACATGGCATTTTTATTAACTAACTCATTAATAATATTTATTATTATTATTATTTTTATTTTTTTTTATTTTGTGTCATTTTATTAAATGTTGTTTTATTTAATTTAATTGTATTTATTTTACTATTTTATTATTGTTATTATTATTATTATTATTATTATTATTATTATTATTAATAATTGTAATAATAATTATAATTATAATAATAATAATAAAATCCCAAACCTTTAAAATATAAAGTGAAAATATTTGTGAAGCTAAAGGATAATTCCATCAGGACGGAGACGTGTATTTTCAACACAACCTCCTTTTGAGGGGCGCAGCGACGTCTGCCCGGACCCGATAAGTCTCTTATTCTCTGCAGAAAAAAAAAACAAGAGTGAAAAAGCGCAGACAGGCTGTACACAGACTCTCACTCATATTGTTAATTAATTCAATCTGCCTTTGATGTTCCTTCAGGTTTTAATGGAAAAAAATCGAAAACAAATTAAATAGGATGCTGTCTCTTCCTCCTGGTGAAAAGGATCCGCCGAGGGGGCATCAATTACCCAGGTTGAAATAAATAAACAAACTGAATGAACCATGAATAATGCTGCGTGAACAATGCATTGCTCTTTTATTTTTGTTTTATTTGAATTCTTTTCATATTTAAGGCGTACCAAAGTGGACGTGTATTACTTACGCTGTTGTTCGTACTTTGCGAGAGTCACCGAGTGGGAAGGCGTTGGACCATGTTTCTCTGACTGGAATTTTTATGGTATTTTGTTTTAATGTTTATGGCCATATATTGTTGTTGTATATTGTTGGTTAACTAATATCTATTATGTTCTACATCTTCAGCGCACGTCGGTACATCTGGACATCGACCTGCATAGATATCCATCGTACCTCTGAATTATGTATATGTACTCTATGAACTGGAGGTGGCAGAGTGGAGGATGTTGAGATTTTCATCGGGAGTGACAAGGATGGACAGGATTAAGAATGAGTACATTAGAGGGACAGCTCAGGTTGGACAGTTTGGTGGAATAGTGAGAGAGGCCAGATTGAGAGGGTTTGGACACGTGTGTAGGAGGTTTATGGATGTGGTGAGGGAGGACAAGGGAGGAAGAGGCGCAGAACAGAAGGTATAGGAGGCAGATGATCCGCTGTGGTGACCCCTAACAGGAGAAGCCGAAAGAAGAAGAATAAGAAGAAGAAGACTCTATGAAGAATATGGCAGTATGGCATCCGGGCAGTTGGCCCAGATGACATACCTGGGGAAGCATGGAAATGTTTAGGTGAGATGGCAGTGGTGTTCCTAACAAGACTGTATAACACCATCCTGGAAAGGGAGAGGATGGCGGAGGAGTGAAGAAGAAGTCCTACAGGTACCCATCTTCAAGGAATAAGGGAGACGGACAGAGCTGTAGTAACTACAGGGGAATAAAGTTGATCAGCCACAGCATGAAGCTATGGGAAAGGGTAGTGGAGGCTAGGTTAAGAGGAGAGGTGGGGATCAGCGAGCAGCAGTATGGTTTCCTGCCAGGAAAGAGTACTACAGATGCAATGTTTGCTTTAAGAATGCTGATGGAAAAGTACAGGGAAGGCCAGAGGGAGTTGTACTGTGTCTTTGTGGATTTAGAGAAAGCATATGATAGGGCGCCGAGAGAGGAAGTGTGGTATTGCATGAGGAAGTCGGGGGTGGCAGAGAAGTACGTAACAGTGGTACAGGATATGTATGAGGGCAGTCAGACAGTAGCAAGGTGAGCAGTAGGCGTGACGAAGGCATTCAAAGTGGAGCTGGGATTGCATCACGGATCAGCTCTGAGCCCTTTCTTGTTTGCAATGGTGATGGACAGGTTAACAGATGAAATCAGGCAGGAGTCTCCGGGGACTATGATGTTCGCAGATGACATTGTGATCAGTAACCAGAGTAGGGAGCAGGTTGAGGGAAGCCTGGAGAAGTGGAGGCATGCATGAGAGAGGAGAGGAATGAAAGTCAGCAGGAGTAAGACAGAATACATGTGCCTGAATGGGAGGGAGGGCGGGGAAAAGCTGAGAATGCAAGGAGTGGAGGTGGAGAAGGCGGATGAGTTCAAGTACTTGGGGTCGACCATCCAAAGCAGCGGAGAGTGCGGGAGAGAGGTGAAGAAAAGAGTACAGGCAGGGTGGAGTGGATGGAGAAGAGTGTCCAGATTGATCTGTGACAGAAGGGTTCCAGCAAGATTGAAGGGGAAGGTGTACAGGACGGTAGTGAGACCAGCTATGTTGTACGGTTTAGAGGCGGTGGCACTGACAAAAAGGCAGGTGGCTGAACTGGAGGTGGCAGAGTTGAGGATGTTGTGATTTTCATCTGGAGTGACAAGGACGGACAGGATTAAGAATGAGTACGTTAGAGGGACAGCTCAGGTTGGACAGTTTGGTGGAAAAGTGAGAGAGGCCAGACTGAGATGGTTTGGACACGTGAGGAAGGCCAAAGAGAAGGTTTATGGATGTGGTGAGGGAGGACATGCAGGCGGTTGGTGTAGGGAAGGAAGATGCACAAAACAAAAGGTATTGGAGGCAGATGATCCGCTATGTCGACCCCTAACGGGAGCAGCCCCGAGGAAAAAGAAGACTCTATGACTATGAAAAATATACGTATAGTAGAAATGAATGTATATACAGCATCAATATATACACCTATATAAATATATATATATATATATATATATATATATATATATATATATATATGTTTATATACACACATATGTAAAGGCAATATCGGCTGAATACAAGTCTTCAATATACACCTAAGTATCATATATTTATAAATCCATCCATCTATCTATCTATCTATCTGTCTATCTATCTGTCTATTATCTATCTGTCTATCTGTCTATCTGTCTGTCTGTCTATCTGTCTGTCTGTCCGTCTGTCTGTCTGTCTGTCCGTCTGTCTGTCCGTCTGTCTATCTATCCATTTCTGTAACAATATATCCTAAATATACACTGAGCACTGATTTCAGTGTAGCATGTGACCATTAAAAGGCATCATCTTGTATTTTGATGTTGAATCAGCACCAGAACTGAACCTTCCTCTGTGTGTTGTACATGAAGGAGACGCTGCGCTTTCCTTTGGAAACCTGTGTTGGTGGATCACAACACCCCAAAATCCTAATCCTTCACCCTCTTTAAGTCTCCGCCTCCGCACAATCGACCTGAAATGTGATAGACGAAAGATACATTTCTCTCCGTAATGAAATTCACGCTTAAGCAGTATTAAAACAAGATAAAAAAAAAAGAGATTTGATTAAATAAATGAGACTTATAGCTTATTAGGTAAAATGACTTAACATGGGATGCCCCAAGAAACAACGTCTGGGTTAAAAACATAACAAAACAAAAATAGAATAATTGCGATGACTCCAGTTTAAAATTCCGTCTGTACCGCCCTGGATGTGGGGGCGTATTCTGGGGATATTTGGGGGGGTGCATTAACCCATTAATTCCTTGTCCAAACCTCCAGTTGATAAGGAACCCCCAGCGTCGGGGGGCTAATGGAGGCCTGGTTATCTCCATGTTTTTTTTAAACCCCGTCCTCTAATTAGAGCCCAGGCCAATTACCGAACGTCTAATTTTAACGCTTTGATGCTTGTTTTATTCATTTGTTCCAATTTACGGCAATGATCCTGGCAATAAGTGGATTAAAATAAAAGTAAAAAAAAAAGGAAATATATATATATATATATATATATATATATATATATAAAAAGAAAATCCTATGGTTGAAATTGCTTTTTGTTGTGCCGCTTCATTTAATTTCGGCTGTCCAAAATTATGAATCAAAGCAGCTCCTAATTAGACACAACATCAGACATGAATATAAATAATGTTAATATAAATATGAATATTCCACATACCCTCGCACAACAGGTTTTGAGCAAACAAACAAACAAACAAACAAAAAACTACCGACCTCATTTTACAATTAATCACTCGTTATATTAATAAAAAAAAACAAAAAAACTGATAATTAGGGGACAGTTCTCGGGGCTTCCGGTAGGGGGTGCGGAGCTTTTCCAGCAGTTTAACATCCCTAATTCTCTGCTGCTGCTGCTCCAGGCCTTCCTACGTTACAGTACACTGACTTTACAATTAAACAAATACAAATGTAAAGATTGCAGTACGACTAGTCCAAAACACAGGCCCAGAAATTCAAATGCCATGAATTCATACATTTCAAAGTGAATATCTATACTTATTACGCCATTAGAATAAAGCAGCATGTTTGCGTTACTTTAGCATCTAGAATTTATACTTAAAGTCTGATTTTGGATGACAAATCAATGATTCCTTCGGCCCATAGCCTCCTAAATGACTATTCCTATGATTGTTATTAAGCTATCGTGTCTTCTTTTTGAATTGTAATCAGGATAGTAATCTACAGGAGCACTTTATGCCAAATACAAAAAAAGCAAAATATACACAAATAGCCTCCAAAAAATAAAGAGCCAAACACAACACAATAGCCAAAATAAATTAAGAAAATAGTCAAATCACCAAAGGTAGTAAAAATAAATGAAAACTAAAATTGCGAAATATCCCCAAATATCAAAATTATTAAAAAAAACAGCCCAATATCCAAAAATTGAAAACCCCAAAAAAAAAAAAAAAAGTCAATATACAAAAGTAGCAAAGAAAAAAAACAACAGAAAATAGATATATAATAGCCCAATAAATAAAGAAATAAATAAAATTGAAAACAACAAAAATCGCCAATGATATACAAATAAACAGAATATACAATATGCAATACTTTGCACGGAATGAGTTAAGTTATGGATTCTAGGACGGCTGTGGTTATAAAATATAAGTACGGATGGGTACACTGTACGGGATGTTGTTACAACCTTATCACAACGTTACTACAACGTTAAAACAATGTTATTGCAGTACAACATTGTAACAAGGTTATTGCAAGGTTATTGCAGTGTTGTAACAGTGTCTGCGTCTATTATATGGATGGGTTTGGACCTATCCACCCGACGCCTATTGTCAAATTGTGGGAATTCTTAAGAAGCAACAGTGTTAGGGGGGAGGTGGGGAAGGGAATAGATTATACCCCGGTTCGGAGGAAAACAGAGACGGGATTGCAATTAGATACAGCCAGGTTTTTCCTCTTTCCAACCGGAGCGCCGCCTTGTTCCGTCACAATAGGATTTGGACGGGGAGCGTTGTCAGCGCCACTTTGTTCCAGTGGAGGACAAAGAAGACGACAACAGAGGGACGCCGTTGGCATGCGGCGGGCCCTTTTCATTCCTTCCCTGGATCAACCCCGGGGTGTCTGTTTGCGTGAATAGACGCCCTGGAAAGTAGAGCCTTTGTGTGTTTTTTTTTTTTTCGTTTTTTTTCTCCCCAGGACCGATCCTCCTCCGCGCACGGGGGCTCCTGTTGCATCACGGCCGTCCCCCACCTTTGCGTGACGCCGCGGCCGCTTCCTTCGCCCGGGAATGCGACTCGTGTCCGACCGTGAATTAATCTCACTACATCACCGCGAGGATAACTCTTCCATTAAGGTGCGTGCGTTCATCCCAAGTGCACTTCAACGCCACGACTCTGATGGAGGGCTTCATGAGGATGTTTGCCTCGACTTATTTACATAATACACTTTCATATGGATGGATAGAGATATGTGACTCGGTGGCCGTGGAGCAGTGTTTTTTCAACCGGCCCACTAGTGCGCTGCGAGAGCTCGCCGCGCGGGCCGTGAAATTGTTTCGAACCCCACTTAACATACATGTTACACTGGGAGAGAACCATCCACGGCGATGAAAGCGCCGACTCCTTTTTTGAGAGTCGGTAAATAATGAGTCGCTCGGTAAAGACAGTCGTTCGGTTAAGTCGGCGGTAGGGACGGTGGGCGAGGGAGGACTTCCCGAACAACGGACCGGAGTCAACGGAGTTCTCGCAAGCATCGTTGAATTCTGTCCAGATTATTTCTTTCGGTGGAGCTCATCAGAGGCTCATCCGTTTTTCAGTAAATCGGTCACATTCAACATGATTATGGACTCTAATCTGGTCGTGGGCTGTTATTTTAATTTTCTGAGTTGAACATCTACTCGCTCGCCTAACTCTTTAGCCGGAGTGACTCCAGACTCCCGGGTCCTTTCAGAGATGTGTTCGCTGTGAACACATCGTTTGCGAGTCGCACATCACTGACTATCAGTGGGCCATAATAGCCGTGTGTTTATTTCACCGTAATAAGAATAATAAATGTGTGCAGTGGGACAAAACACGGTTGGGAAACGCCGCTTAGAGAACCAATTTGGAGCCTTCCTGGCCACATTTTAAAACCCCCGGGACTCTACTTTCCCCCCACAGCCGCCCCGTAACTACATGACAACCCAAAACTGGACGGGTCCCAAACCAGGAAAAAGAGACTAAACTCCGGCGGAACAATTAAACAATTAAACTCCACCCGAATCCCCTGCCCCCAAATTCGTACAACTGCGACATGAGGCTCGTAAGATGTCGCCACCCGTGTTTTTGGGGCCGGGCAGATGGAGGCCGTGGGACGCAGGGATGGAGGGACAGAGGGGCGGAGGTTATCAGCCGCCCCGTTCCCCTCTGGACGGTGTTTCGGTGTCGACAATGTGCCGCGGACCCCGAAGGCCCGGCCATCTGCTTCGCCTTCGCTCCATTCCAAAGGTGAAGAATACCAAAATCACCACCTGGTTATTGCCGTGGCAACGCCCGGCCCACGCACCCATCACTCCCCGCCTCGGAAAAAAAAAAAAGGATGTTCGCACCAAACTCAAGTCTCATGACACTGACTCATCCATTGTTATCCATGCGCGTGCCACGGTAGACAGACAGTACATACTCATCCTGTACATCCCTGTGTACACATCCAATAGAATATAAATATATAGAATGAAATATAATATACGGAAACGGGAAAATATCTGTTCATATCCCAGGATGGCAGCTTTTAATTTCACCCATCATAACTTCACTTTTCTTTGTATATTCTGTATATTTTTGTATATTTGGCTATATATTTTTTTCATTTTGCTATTTTCTTGCTATGTTTGGCAATTTCTTTCATTTCATACATATTTTTCCCACACAGTTTTTTCTATGAGCATAAAAATGTTTATGTTAAATTTCTTACGCTCATTGTCTCAGCTGGAATGCGCCGACCCTCACCACCCGTTCTCAGCCTGAGTCGTTGCCGCCCGAGTATGAATGTGGCTGGTTTCTGGCAGCAACTGACAGTCGCTCAAAGCGATCGGTTGTGTGTTCAGAAGAAAACCAAAAAGAAGAAAAAGGATAAAAAAAAAAAAAAAAACAGCTGAAATTCCCGTTCAGTCCCAAAATTATACTTAACGGACACATTTTGAAGGGGAACAAATTGTTTAAATCAACCACTATGTTCGGTATACAGCAGTGACAAAGATGTGCTCAACAATGGACTCATGTATACATTTGTATATGTATAGAGTATCAGTGAACTAAATTGATGTTAAATGATCGTTAAATTAGTTCATGTAGAATATAAAGAACAGAGAAAATACATTTACTTCTTTTCTGCTCCTTTTCAGACAATTTGACAAATTTCTATTTTTTCATATAGCTCTTCAATGGTTATTTATACTCGTGTCTCTTGTCTAGTGTTTCTTAAATGTCTGAAAAAAAAATTGCAATCAGTCAGTCAATCAATCAATCAATCAATCAATCAATCGATCAATCGATCAATCGATCAATCAATCAATCAATCAATCAATCAATCAATCAATCAATCAAAAATAATCCAACACTCAGCAATGGGTTCCTCAGGCAGAGGAACCTGGTGGGTGTTGCAAGGTCCAAACAGGGTTTACACGACCACACTAACAAGTCTCATCAAGTCATTAAGACAATCGGAGGAAAACGTTCGGGAGCGAGAGAGAGAAAGAGAGAGAGAGAGAGGGTCCCCAAGGACGCCCAGTGCTCCGGTATTGAACCCTCACCCCTCCCCTCCGCTCGAACCTCCGTCCACCCTCCACCGATACATCATCGCATTGATCAAGTGATGGAGAGGACTCAAGAGAGAGAGAGAGGGAGACCTGGCTCCAAGGTCAGGGTGGAGAAGGCAGAGGTCGAGGGGTCATCTGGGTTCTCCTCCTCGCTGGCTTCCATTAATGAGGAACACGTGCTCATCACACACACACACACACACACACACACACACACACACACACACACACACACACACAGCCTCGCTCCCGGGAGATTCCCGTGGTGCTGATGAGTTAAACCTGCCTGAGAAGGGGAAATCCACAGGATTTCGGCGGGGCCGCTTGGCTGCCATGTAGGACAGCGATCGCAGCGCTCCGACGCATCAATCAATACGCCCGACACCACGTGCACGGCTACACGCAGCGGCTGATGCAGCTCGTGCTTCACGCCCAAAGTTTGTGCGCTGGGCGAAGAGACTGGAAGTAATTCTATCTATCTATCTATCTATCTATCTATCTATCTATCTATCTATCTATCTATCTATCTTTCTATCTATCTATCTATCTATCTGTCTATCTATCAATCAATCTATCTATCTATCTATCTATCTATCTATCTATCTATCTATCTATCTATCTATCTATCTATCTATCTATCTATCTATCTATCTATCTATCTATCTATCTATCTATCTATCTATCTATCTATCTATCTATCTATCTATCTATCTATCTATCTATCTATCTATCTATCTATCTATCTATCTATCTATCTATCTATCTATCTATCTGTCTGTCTGTCTGTCTATTAGGGATACAATGGTACATGGTATGTAATCGACCTGGTACGCCCCCGACAGTTCAATACGCGCGCGTCAACCGTGGTATCACAGTTGAAGTGCACCACCACGTTGGTGCAGCGTATGGGCGCGGCGCGGCGCAGTAACTGCTGCTCCCGATTGAATCCGCCGTCGCAGCTCCACCGGCCACGTCGGCCGCACGGGGTCCTCGCTGTATTCGTGCGGGAGGTTTATTTTTATTCAACCGTGCGCGGCCACGCAGCCTTTTCGGTAGAAACACCAGATAAAAATAAACGTCACGTTTAGCAGACGCTTTTATCCAAAGCGACTTACAAGTGTTCAAACACCGACGGACGCAGCCATCAGGAGCAATTAGGGGTTAAGTGTCTTGCTCAAGGACACTACGGCATGCTAGCAGGAGGAGCCTGGGATCAAACCAGCAACCTTTAGATTACTTGACCACCAGCTCTACCGCCTGAGCCATCCGTTCATGTGAAGAGCGGCATCAATCAAGGTGGAGTTGGAAAACAAGCGCCTGGGATGGCCGTGTCTCTTTGTTGCAAACCTCTCTTTTCAACGGCTATTAAGGAGGAATGAAGGGAACCCAGCCTCGCTGGCTGATGAGTCCTTCTGTTTTTTTTGTCCCTTTTTACGTTTTTTTGATGTGTTGTGTTTGTTGAAGTTGTGCCTCTCCTGCCACCGGCAAATGTTTCCCCCTCCATGTAAGAGATAGCCTCTGCTCCTCCCTCGCCGGGAGGTGCCCTGTCTGAAGAGGAGCCAGCCACTGTCACGTCAGGTTCACAAAGAGAAGGCACACGCTGGCACCGCTCTGACCGTGATGCTTTATTTCAACAAGTTATTTTACTGTTATTATTTATGTGTGGAAAAATGCCTGTTTATACCTGTTCTACACAAAAACTTACTAACTATAGTTCTGGTTTTGTTATCTTTTTATTGTGAAACGTTTTTAAAATCTTACATATATATAAATAAATAGTTTGCGGAAATTAATATTTTAATCATCCACTATCCTGGACACCTCCACTCCAATCAGATAAACTTATGCAAATGATAACAACCACCAATGAACATGAACCCCCGTCCCCCATCCCCCCACAGTCATACACACAGAGCGTTACACTAGTTATTTAGTTCTTTCTGAAAAACTACTATGAAAACATATTTTACACCTTTTAGCTTTTTGAATTAAACAAATAAATGAATTAATAAAATTCTAAAACAATAAAGGTACCAAAACCGTACCATTGCAGTGGCCCCAAAACCATGATACATACCGAACCCTGAGCCCACTGTACCGTCCATGCTTTCTATCTATCTATCTATCTATCTATCTATCTATCTATCTATCTATCTATCTATCTATCTATCTATCTATCTATCTATCTATCTATCTATCTATCTATCTATCTATCTATCTATCTATCTGTCTGTCTATCTATCTAACTATCTATCTATCTGTCTATCTAAATTTCCAGGTCTTGACCCGCTCTGCAGTGCTGCAGAGGCATATTTCCGTTCCTAAATCCAGAGTGACAGTTTTGGGAGCCGCCAACTTAAGTTCTGGTGTCAACACCTGTCAGCGGCATTCAAGGAGCAGGAAGAAGCTCAGATCTGGAGATGCTCGCGGAAGAAACAGACCTAAACAGACGATATCCAGCATAAAGTGGAAGGATTTAACCTGTCACATGGAAAAATCCACAGGGAGGATTCTGAGATTCGGCATAACATTAAGAAAACTGGGTGACGACGTATGGCATCGCTGCTTTTGTACAGTTTAGATATTGGTAATTATGCAAATGGGTGAAAAATGACACTGTGCAAATATATAGATAGATAGATAGATAGATAGATAGATAGATAGATAGATAGATAGACAGACAGGCAGACAGACAGACAGACAGACAGACAGATAGATAGACAGACAGACAGACAGACAGACAGACAGATAGATAGATAGATAGATAGATAGATAGATAGATAGATAGATAGATAGATAGATAGATAGATAGATAGATAGATAGATAGATAGATAGATAGACAGACAGATAGATAGATAGATAGATAGATAGATAGATAGATAGATAGATAGACAGACAGACAGACAGACAGATAGATAGATAGATAGATAGATAGATAGATTGGTGGAAAATGTCTCAACAGCTTTCAGAACAGCAGGCTCAATTATAATAAAGCAATTTAATTAAATATTTTAAAAACTAAATGGGAATATATGGAAAATAACAGTATGTATAAGGTGTTTCACCAACTAGTCAACTAGTTGACTAGTCGACTACTATAACCATTAGTTGGTGCTGTTGGCAATAGTCAACTAGTCATGGACAGCAAGTAGTCAAGGTTTTTGTTGTCATGTCCCTAGATTTACAATTATTATGGTTTGAGTAAAATAAATTATTTAAATATGTTTTCACATTCATATCTGAAATCATTATCTTAATTCTTCTCTTCATTATTTTAATTTACAAAATATAATCGTCAATATTTCTGGGGTTCCGGTGTCGCCAGGGGATAACCACTTAAGGCCAATACTTCCTCCCTCGTGCGCCCTGTCATTGTTTACAGTCCAATGAACATCTTTCCTACATAAGAGGTAAAAGACGACTAGTCGATTATCATTATGAAAAACGTATCACCTCGAAAAAATCAGTAGTCGTGCGACCCATTATACACTCAACCTCATGATAAACTTAAAAATCCAGAAAACATAAAAACCCCCAAAAAGAAAGATAAAAAATGCCCAAAAAAGAAAAAGGTCATTATCCAATATAAGGTCATTTACGATGAAAACTTATGAAATGAACCTTGAACATATAAATGTTGATGTACAATACAATAAACTGAAAGCAAAACTGAATCCAACTGCAGTGGTACCTTGACTTACGAGTTTAATCCGTTCCGTGACAGAGCTCGCAAATCAATTTTCCCCATTGAAATGAATTGAAATGCCGTTAATCGGTTCCAGCCCCCAAAAAACCACCCCGATTTTTTTTTGGTTACCTGTTTTTAAATAAGAAAAATGTATCTATACAAACAAAGATTGCATCAAAACATAATAAAATGATACCCTCCTTCGCTATCTCCTGCGAGCTGCTTCTCCGTCAACCACACCAACAGCAGATTCTCCATCTCTTCATGGACAGCGGTCCGCAGCCTATACATTATCTTAACGCCCTTGGCTGGCGTAATACCCTTTATCGTCTCCTCCTGCTTCAGTATGGTACATATCGTTGAAGTACTACGCTCGTACTGCCTCGCCAATTCCATCACACGCGCACCTCGCTCATGTTTTCCTACGATTTTGCGCTTCAAGTCAATGGACATCATCCGCTCCTTCTTCTCAGCACTTCGTTTTTTTCGGACCCTTGGTTCGAAAGAGAAAATTGGCAAAATAACTGCACAAAAAGCTCAAATCGCGAGCGCAAGTGAAGTGAAGGAGCGAGACGCGCGGTGCACCTGAAGCTCCCTCCTCGTAACTCACGTTTTTGCTCGCAAATCAATACAAAAAAAACGTGTATGTTAGTGCGCTCGTAACTCAAGGTACCGCTGTGTATCCCCCAGTATCAAACCACCAAAAAAAAAAAAAAAGAAAATTATCATGGGATGCAGCCGTTTCACTTTCTTTTCCCCCCTTTTCTTTGTCGCGCGTGTGAACACATGGGGTGTATGGCAGCTGTGTGTGCACCCGTGTTCCTTTTGGTCCAGGTTCCCTGTCACCTACACACACACACACACACACACACACACACACACACACACACACACACACACACACACACACACACACACACACACACACAATGTCCGCTGATGGAGCCCGCGGCTGTTTTCAGAGTTCAACTGGGAATAGATTTGTTCAAGGGCGGCGTGCAATCATGGAGTGATTTTATTCCACACACACACACACATACACACACACACACACACACACACACACACACAGACACACACACACACATGCACACATTACAAGACAATGACACTTAAACAAGAACACGTGGGAAACAAAAGGACTTGTAAGGCTGCGGGGAGACGATTTTGGGCGCTGTTGGCGACTCTGTACTGTATTACAGAGTTTGTGGCGCTGGGCTGCCATTTTCCAGCAGCATCGGGCCAATTAGATGCAGCCGTGGCCTTGCACTGTTCATCAACCTGCTCTGTTGTCATGGAAACATTATGGACACACACACACACACACACACACACACACACACACACACACACACACACACACACACACACACACACACACGCACATAGCAATACATTTATATAAAGTGGAGTGCCTTTTAAACTTTTAAGAAGCTCTCAAAGTGACACGGCGGCAGAACCGGTCACTTTAAGGATAAATGAGGGAATACAAGGCGGCGGGAGAAGACGCACAAAGGAATACTCAACTCCCCGAAACGGTAGATACAGTCTGTATCGCTGTTTTCTTTGCAAAGTACATCATGGAAATGAACACGCACTGCATCATAACTTCATCAGTGTTGATGGAATGTGGGGTGCACCGCTGCTTATCTTCATCCGAATCGGAATCAGAATCAGAGAAAAAAAAAAGAAAGAAAGAAATGCTTAACAGTCTGAAAAAAATGGAGAATAAAATAAATAATAAAACAAAATAGAATTTAAAAAGTGAAGTAATAATAATAATAATAATAATAATAATAATAATAATAATTATTATTATTATTATTATAATTATTATTATGATTATTATTATGATGTTCAATCATGATGATGATGATGTTAATAATAATAATAATAATAATAATAATAATAATTATTATTATTATTATAATTATTATTATGATTATTATTATGATTATTATTATGATTATTATTACTTCACTTTTTAAATTCTATTTTGTTTTATTATTTATTTTATTCAATACAATTTTATGATAACATTTAATTACATTTAAAAAAGGAAATTGTCAACTTTTCACAAAAAGCCAAAAAACATATGAAAAACAAAACACAAATAGTCAGATATTTACTATTTAAAAATGTACAACATTTGATACGATACACAGGACAAGTTATTGTTATGGGTATACAGTATCTTCTAATGTGATTTCAGTAAACACTGGGTGAATGGCATGCTGTTATTACTGTAATTGGGTTAGGGGCACTGTTCAGATAAGGAATGATTACACGAAAATAAGTTCATCATCTTCATCGATATGTGAGTCCACTCTGCCTCAGCTCACCGTGAGTTTTGAGGACCAGGAACTTTGTTTCTTTTGTAGTCCCTAATGGAAATACAGCTTGTCAAATTGACGATTGATCAATATGGATTTCGGCGCGGCATGTTTTGTGAGATGGATGGGGCTCTGCTTCCAGCCTGCCTCCACCCGCAGAGGGAGAAATTGCAATGAATTTGGGGAGAGATCGCAAAAGGGAAGGAGGTGGAGAGGGAGGCGACCAGAGAGAAGCACGGATGGTGTCATCGTGCCACATCACCGATCAGGCCGGAGCACAAAAATCCCGGACACCACTTAACTAAACATCTTTAGTTTTTTTGTCTTCCTGCTTTTCTGGCTCCATCACTTCCACAATATGTTGAGAAAAAGCTAAGAACGTGGATGAATTTCTTTTTTTTTTTTCATGTCGGAAAAATAAGTTAAACGACAAACAAAAAAACTGCAAGTCATTTGAACGAGTTTAGTGTAAACTTTCACCTCGAGTTCTGAGGCTCTGCTCTTCCCTTGTTGTGCGGCTTTTCGCGGAGTTCGCCGTCACGGTTTTCCTGGCGTTCCGCAGCAAACCTTTTGACACGCGGCTTTTTAAACGTGCTCGCCGGAATGAGCCCCACGATCAATAGCGTCTCCTTTATATCCGGTCGCCGATCAGCCCTACGGCACGCCACTCACGCCTGCTGTGCCCGCCGGCATCCGCCAGTATTCCGTGTAAAAGTTGAACAGACATTTTATTATGAATCCGACTGGAGGAATGAACGATAACGCTCCGTTTTTCATTTGTGTTTGCTTATGAATAAGAATGAACCAGACCTTGATACCTTATAGTTGCGCCGTTGTGGGTGTCAGATTAATTCCTTTTATGAACTATGAAGCATTTCTTCATCCCCCACCCCGCTTTTTTTTTTTTTCCCCCCCTCCGACTCTTAATATTCCCGACTTTGTGATTTTGCGTGTGCATATATTTTGCTTCCCTGCAGTGCTTTGGGGGGTTTAACGATGAAAGGGACACAGCATCAAAGAGATTAGCTCATCAGCCGCAGATAATAAAGAAACAATGAGGTAGCACATTATTTTTTCCTCCTATTCCCAGCCACTCTAATATAAACCCGGAAAGACGATGTTGTTTTGCAATTTGATTAGGTATTCTCTCGTTGTGTTTTTTTTTTTTTTTAGTTGTCTATTAATAGCGGGGAGGAATCAGGGCAAGGACGGCACAGCAGCCAACAGCCGATGGGCTGAGCAGCGGTTCCATAATTTAAGCCGTTGTTGGGGCGGGCGGGCGGGCGGGCGGGCGGGGGCTATTGTTCCTCCACCAGTGCAAGAGGCAGCGCAGTCAAGGCTGAGCGTGACCTCATTTGCACAGAGAAATATTTGCTCTAAACGGCAAACTATTACCGGAACAAGTTTTGTTATGTTATTCCCAGACTCGCCAGGGCGACTCATCAGGGCGGAGTGTGGGGTTTTTTTCGGGGGGGGGGGGGGGGGCTGCAAACGCAGTGTCTGGACCGGCGGGTGTCAGCGCCCAGCCCGTTACCTCGGCACTCGGAGCTTGTTAAAAGGTTCCCGGTCAAGTTATGTCTGGTTTTTAACAGCCATCGGCGCAGATTGGCCTCTCCCGCTATTCTTAAGACCCATAAAGCCTGATTCATCGCCCCCCTCCCACACCTTACCCGCAGAGGGCACGCGGGAGGCAGGGAAGGAGCAGCGCTCAGGTATGCTAAAGTCATCCATGATGGAATCTGTCAACTCCGCAAATGGCTCCTTTTCGCCCGGCTGCCCGGTGCGTTTTATCAGCCGAAGGAGCCGGTGACAGGAAGTCTATTGAACTCTGACTGTCCCTCCATACAAATTATTCCTCTTTCTGTTGGACAACGTTTGTGTTAGAAGCAGCGGCTGAATTACCAGTTCAATTTGTGCTACAAAGGGGATAAGAGAAGGAAGAGGAGAGGTTTTTGGAGGGAGAGGGGAAAGAGAGCAACGCTCAGTGATGTCAGAGTTATGATGTCAGAGCGCCTCTTTTAAGGCGGTATTATGCCAGAGTGCCTCTTTTAAAGCGGTATGATGTCAGGGTGCCTCTTTTAAGGCAGTATGATTTCGGGGTGCCTCTTCTAAGGCGTTAAGATGTCAGAGTGCCTCTTTTAAGCCACTATTATGTCAGAGTGCCTCTTTTAAGGTGGTATGATGTCAGAGTGAGTCTCCTAAGGTGGGATGATGTCAGAACGCCTCTTTTAAGGCACTCTGACATTGTGGATCACGGCGGAGGCACTGGAGCAATGTTTGTTTTCGAGAGAGTTTGGATTACCGGTGCAATTTGCGCTACAGCAGGCTGACAAAAGATGATACGCTGCTTGTACATGCCACAGTTCCAATTCACCTCAGAAGGAAAAAAGCAGAAAGAAATAAAAACACTTTTGTTTTTTAACTTGGCCAGCCTCTGATCATTATTTAATCGGTAGATTTAATTTGTCGGTCTGCCAACATCTGTTGGAATCCACAACATCACTTCATGTATGTGCCGCCGCAGACACATCTCCCAACTTCCGACGCAGCCGGGTTTGGGGGCAAAAGCCAGCGGGTGGGCTTGGAGTGGTGGGGTGGGAGCGGGCGGGGGCGGGTGGGGGTCTTATGGATGCTTTTGGATCACTGTCTTGAGTGACGGCGAAGAAGCTCAGAGGCCTCGTGAAGGATGGTCCGGGTGGAATACTGACGCCGGCGAGACGCCACCGTCCTGGATATTGTTGTAATTTAAAAGTTTCCGCCGTCCTTCTGACGACGGAGCCGTGGAAGCGACGGGGACATAATTGATTGACAGCTTGAGCTTCATGCATTATCGACACGTTCTCTAACATCTGCGTTGGCTGCTTTTGCATCATCAATATGCTTATTATGCGTTTCATACGGTTTTAAAAATGTATGTTATCATATTAATCATTTAGCCCGTGTCCTGCAAGCTATTCTGCCTTTGCTTTTGGCCCAGATTTACACTGCAGATGCTCCGACACGTAATGGAAGAATTTATGTCGTTAATATTAGCGGAGAAAGTGGGAAAAAAAAGATTCTGTTGAACTTGAGCTTCCGTGAGCTTGTTTCCCCAGATATGGTCCAAAGGTGTTTTGGGTGGAAGTGGAATATGTTGGATTTGAGCACCCACAAAGAGAGGGGGGGGGGGGGGGGTTGATGACAGATTATCCAACGTACATCATAAGGGATTTGTGTGTGTGAGTGTGTGAGAAATAGAGAGAGAGAGAGAGAAAGGGAGAGAGAGAGAGAAAGAGAGAGGGAGAGAGGCAGAGAGAGAAACCCCTTCACTTTGTTTCTCTTCACTGGTCCAATCTCATATTGATGAGCTCGGCAGCAATTCAAAATGCATGTCTTCTTTAAACATTTAACTATAGCAAAGAGAGCTATCACACTCTTTGCTCAAATCCTGCTCGCACTGAAAAATGCAAATCGCACTCCTGTGAAAAGACAGATCTGACGGAGGAGGCGCCGCAACGCACTTTGAATCCCCCCCCCCACCTTAATAGGAAGGTTTCCTAAAAGGAACATTTCTTATTAGTCCCGCCACCATCCCGAAACTGCAAATGCACCCATTTCCCCTGAGTTCCTCTAAGTTCACCATCGTGTTCGATACGAAAGTAAAATGAAATAAAATAAAATATGAAACATGGAGACTGACTCGCCCTCCAGGCGTCCCCCGAGCTGCCTGTGTACAATAACAACGACACCATAATAACACTGCACCAAACAGGAAATAAAGTGGGATATGCTTTGGGAGTCCGTCAGCGACACTCTTTGACTAAAAAAAAAAAAAAACCCAAAAAACGAAACAAACAACCCCCCAGAGAGATCTCGCTACTTTCGTAGAATATTGAAATATTGAGACAAATTGTCAAAATTAAGGAATACATTAATAAATACCGTGGTAAAAAAAAGAAAACGTAATGTCGACTTCTTTGCATGGGCATGGGTGCTATTCCCACTCCATCAATTAGAAGAACAACCCCACGCAGATGAGAGTTCGGTCTCTTTATTTGCTATCCCTCGCTTTCGGCTCCAATAAGTGCATGCACGGTTCTGCAGCGAGCCCAGGGGGCGCTGTGCTAGAAAGAGAGAGAGAGAGAGAGAGAGAGAGAGAGAGAGAGAGAGGAGAGAGAGAGAGAGAGAGAGAGAGAGATTTGGGGTTTCGGAAGAAAAAAATCACATTAAACGGAGGAGGGGAAAAAAAAACCCATAAAAAACAATGATGACTAAATTGGCGAGGTCTATTTTCCTCCATCGCCTCGCGCCTCTCCTCTTGTAGTGTTTCTTTTTAGGACGCTGCAGAGGAAGCTGCTTAAAAATGATAATCCAGGGGAAGGAAGGGAAGGGAAAGGAAGGGAAGGGAAGGAAGAGGAGGAAGGGGCTGGTTTTTCCTCTTCCAGACCCGCCCCGAGCCTGTTTTCAACCCTGTTAGAGAAAACCACCACGCCTCCTAGAGCATCAAACCGCAGTCCCCCATTATGAAAAATTAATTATTATTAATATTAATAATAATAATAATAATAATAATAATAGTAATAATAATAATAATAATAATAATAATAATAATAATAATAATAATAATAATAATAATACACCTCCGACGAGTTCACTCGTAAATTTTCCTAACCAATTTTTTTCTGATTCTAAAAAGCTTTGAACGCTAATATTTTATATTTGATAATGTTGAGTACAGATCAATTCCACTCGCTACGTTTTCCAGTCAGACAACTACCAGAAAAATACAAATATGAAACTTCCACTACTCGTACATCAGAGCGGTTTGTTGTTTGCATGTCTACTGTTCAGACAAGGACGCTGATCTGTCAAGCTCACGCCACATCTGTCTTATTATGACTCATCTTAAGGACTATAACACAGAAATAACACAGAAACACAAAAAAAATGCTTTTACAGATATGAATACAAATTTTATTGAGCAATACATTTACTCATTTCATTTATTATATTATTATTACTATAATAATGTATATTATTATTATTATTATTATTATTATTATTATTATTATTATTATTATTATTATTATTATATATTACTACTTTAATACTACACTTTTATATTATGTTTTATTATTATTTATTATTTTTGGACATGCTCTGTAATGTCAACTTCTGCTGCTGTGATCCCTATTTCCACCCAGCGATCAATAAACTCTCATCTTTTCTTATCTTATCTTACCTTGTCTATCCTTATATTACCAGCTCAGCCTCTACCAAGGCAACAGCAGCGGCACTTTTTTTTTTGTGTTTTTATTTAACGCGCTGTTTGTTTTCCTTGCCAGGTTCGGTCGGTGGAAACTCCCCCGTGAAGCCAGCGTGATGAACAGCGATGGCACGAGTCCTAAATCCACTTACATTGTACATTGTCAGCAGTGTGTGTTTTTACGGCGCTGCTGCATGGGATGGAATGGGGAAAGCGGAGGAGGAGGAGGGGGGAGGGGGAGGAGGAGGGGGTGGGAGGAAGAGGAGGAGGAGACGGGGGGGAGAAGCGAGAAGGTCTGGTTTAAAAGTCACCGCTCTGTCGATAGCCATCATGGCCGAGGTACTTATGGAGAACGCTCTTCTCCTCAAACTCTCCCGGGACACGGACGTCAGTCTGTCTCGGCTGATTTATCACAGCGGCTAACGGTGATGGAGGGAGCAAGACATGGAGAAGGGAGGAGGGTCAGCGAGAGGAACGGAGAGAGAGAGAGAGAGAGAGAGAGAGAGAAAGGAGGGGAAAAAGACTGGGGGAGAGAGGGAAAAAGAGGGAGAGGGAGGTGAAGGGAGAGAGGGGGGTCAAGAGAGGGAGAGGGGGGACAGAGAGATGGAGGGAGCAAGACATGGAGAAGGGAGGAGGGTTAGAGAGAGGAAGGGAGAGTTTGGGGGTGTAGTGAGAGGGGGCAGAGAGATGGAGGGAGCAAGGCGGGAAGGAGGGAGGAGGGTGAGAGAGAAAGGGGGAGGGAAACAATTGGGAGACGGGGGAACAGAGGGAGAGAGAGAGGAAGGAAGAGGGAAGGGGTCAAGAGAGGGAGAGGGAGCAGAGCGATGGGGAGAGTGAGATGGGGAGAAGGGAGGAGGGTTAAAGAGAGAAAGGGAGAGAAAGAAAGGGGTGAAGCAGTGAGAAAAGAGGGGGTAGAGAGGGGGAGAGAGGGGTCGAAAGAGGGAGAAATCAAGAGGGGGTGGGATGGGGGTAGAGGGAGAGAGAAGGGGGGCATGGAGGAAATGGGAGAAGGGAGGTGAGATAGAGGGAGGGGGGGGGGCGTGGAGAAAGTAGGAGGAGAATGGGGGTGAGAGAGAGGAAGGGCGAGAGAGAGAGAGATAAAGGGGGGCATAGGGGGGGATAGAAAGGGGTGGGTAGAGGGGGCGAGAGGTAGATAGAGAGAGGAAGGGAGTGAGGGATGGGGTATTAAAGGTAGAGAGATATAGGGAGAGAGAGTAAGGGAGAGGGGGTGG
>NC_137199.1:14008120-14019607 GCF_960531495.2 Zeus faber | reverse complement strand
AGCATAATCCTCATGAGGAAAGAGCGAGAGAAGAGCGAAAGATGAGAAAATAAGTGGGTCAAGCAGGACCCCCCCCCTCACCCACCCCCAAATCAATGCTGTCCTTCTTGGGGCTTTGGGTGAAGTATCGAACGGGTGGAGAAAGTGAACGGAACGAAGCAACGGATGGGTTAAAAAGGTCTGAACGGTTCCACTTTAGATTAAATAAGATGAAATAATATATGTTATATCATATTATATCATATATGATATGATATGATATAATATTATATGATATGATATAATATCATATGATATTATATGATATTATATGATATCATATGATATGATATTATATGATATCATATAATATCATATCATATTATATTATATGATATTATATGACATGATATCATATCATATCATATCATACAGTATCATATCATATCATATTATATCATATTATATCATTTTATATCGTATTATATGATATATGATATCATATCATATCATACAGTATCATATCATAATATATTGTATCATATCATATCATCATGTATCATATTTCATCATAATAGATCATATCATATATTATATATCCTATCATATCGTATCATATTATATCATATATCATCTAATATCATATCATATTATACAATATAATATCGAGGCGTATATAATGTTATTGTATAATATCATATCATACCATATTATATTATACAACATCATATAATATCATATCATATTATAATGTAATATAATATAATATAATATAATATAATATAATATAATATAATATAATATAATATAATATAATATAATATAATATTATATTATATTATATTATATTATATCATACTGTATCATATCATATCATATCATATCATATCATATCATATCATATCATAACTTATCATATACTATCATATATGATATCATACAGAGTTGATAGAGACCTTTGTCGCACACAGAACCCCCTCCCACTCCACTTCAGACTCGCACTCAAAAAACGTGAGACTTGACTGAGACTCCACATTTGGGACTCGTGAACAATCTTTAAACCTGAGAGTGTCGCCACCAACAATCAGGGCTGGACCAGGACAAAATGGCCCAGATGCCCCAGACGTGGGGCAGAGAGAGAGAGTGACTGAGAAAGTGTCCCCGTTACGCTGCGAACAGCCGGGGCTCTTTTTCTATCGTTCACTTGGGAAACGGAGTAAAGTGAGTAGCTCTACAATAAAAACACACCGTTTTTATTTGCTTTGGACGGTGAAAAAAATGGATCCGGCCGTACTGCGGGAGGTGTGGAGCTCCGCTGACGCCGCTGATAGGCCGTCGCCATCTTCTCCTCGCCGCGGGTGGAAAGCTCGCTCGCAAAAAGAACACGCGCGCGGCCGTCTGAGCTGCGCCGCGTCGCTCCTCGACGTCCGATCGCGTGGATCTCATTTGCGCTCGCCCACTTTGGCACCAGGATAAGATCGCTTCGTAAAAAAAATCCCGACCCGGTGGCGCGGGCCCCGCCGTGCCCGGGGGGGGCGGAACAGTGTCGATGTTGGAGCTACTGCATCCGCCCCTTGCAGTCTGTTATTCTTGCACATTTGGCGGCATCCGCCTGGAGATTTTTAATTATTTTGGCCCGCAACTCCTCGGCAACCCCCTTGGCCCTGCGCTTTTGTTCATCCAATTTGACGCCCTCATCCATCCACAGATTTTTGGCTCTGCGCCACGGAATCTGACACTAGAAGCAGAGAGGAGAGGACAGAGGAGGAGGGGCGGGGCCTGGTAACAGATGTCGGTGGGCTAGCCCAGTGTCAGTATCGAAAATCAACCAATGGGCGGCTGTACCTGCCTTACGGGCCAGGCATTGGACAAATTATTATTACTATTATTATTATTATTATTATTATTATTATTATTATTATTATTATTATTATTATCATTATTATTATTATTATTATTATTATTACTATTATTATTATTATTATTATTATTATTATTATTACTATTCTTCTTCTTCTTCTTCTTCTTATTATTATTATTATTATTATTACTATTCTTCTTCTTCTTCTTCTTATTATTATTATTATTATTATTGTTATTATTATTATTATTATCATTACTATTTTTATTATTATTATTATTATTATTATTATAACTACTATTATTACTATTATTATTGTTATTAATATTATTATTATTATTATTATTATCATTACTATTATTATTATTATTATTATTATTACTATTATTATTATTATTATTTTTTTTTTATTATTATTCAATTATAACTTAAATGATATCCGCCCATCGGAAAAAATGTCCGGTTTGCCAGATAACCATGATCCCAATGACATGCGTTGCTTCCCTGTCTCATTTACCTCCCGGTGAAATCACATGCCCCGTTCATTTTTGTTGGATAGTCCTCGCTCGCTTTTGGCAAACCGCGTCGCAATGCACTCCAGCCAATCAGAAGCTCGATTCCTATCCACCACAGTCCACCAATCGGAGGAGAGATTCTTGCACGGAGCCAATCAGCTTCAGGCCATGTGTGGCTTCTGGATGGCGTTGACGCCGGTCCGAATGAACGCAGGTTTTGCCAGTTTCCTTTTTGTTTTTTTTCCCTGCATGATGGTTGCAAAGATTTTCAGGCCAAGTGGAGGTGGAGATCGGAGACTTTCTACAGCAGCGTCGGAAACATATTTTTGTGGACAGAGGCAAAGAGGGGCAAGGAGATGGATCCGAGCCCGACCGCAAGAAAACCCCGCAAAAGCGAGATAGTGCAAGAGAATCCGCACATACTGTATATATGCACACCGTAGAGACTTGAAGTAATGTGTGTTATATAATAAGGGTTATATCAGTCTGCGTTTTCATTCCATGCCTTTCGATTGGTTTCTTCTCATAGTTGTTTTCCATAAAAATGTCATTCCGTCCGGGTATTTTCATCCATTATATTGTATAGATCCATTGTTGTAATTATTTTTTAATTTTATTATTGAGAAATATTTTGTTATTGACAAATTGACATTGAGGTGACGCAGTTTTAAAGTGATAACTGAGATGCGTTTTCAGGCCGGCACTGTATGTTGATGCTACAAGGAACAATTCTGAATGTGTAAAAGTGAAGCTTCCCTTGCGTTAGAATGTAAAACATGATTTAAAGCATCACACCATACACTCCTAATCTGCACACGCATTTCAAAAAGTCACCAACTTGGATACGCCAAGAGATAAATGTGATGACATATACAAACTGGGAATTCCTTAGAAATGAACCTGACGTGCAGCAGATGGAACGCTTATCACTCCAGAACAGACTTGACACTCGTGACTAAGGCCTTGAAACTTGGCTCAGACTCGCGACCAAAGGCCTTGAGCCTTGGCTCGGACTTGACCGCCAGAGACTCGAGACGCGACTTGGACTCGCAAGAATTCACTTCAGTCTCTTGTCTCTTACAATTTTCTTTAAATGATAAAAAAATGTATATAAATATATATATATATATATATATATATAATAGAATAATAATTTCTAAATAATAATACAAAATTAAATTAATCTAAAATGTAAATTCTCAGGAGGAAAATGACCAGGGGTAATGTAGAATATGTGTGCTGACGAGTAAAGGGGTTCAAACTAAATTTGTCAGGTCCTTTAAAAGCCTGGTCCAGTATTTTTGGGTTCATCCATGGCGCCCTAATGGTTCCACCGTCATCCCCAGGAATATAATTAAGCGCAGGTTGTAGAATTATTGGCCGCTATTGAGCCACTATCTATATAGAAAACAAATAGTTTGAGTCGTCAGTACAGTGACTTTCACTCCCCGTGAGCATTGGTGAGAATTGGCCTTGGTTTCCCCAAGCTGCCACGTTCAATCACAAGCCACGCCCCCCACTTTCACCACGCAATTTGGAGGAAAAATGGAGGGAGAAGTCGGGACATGGAATTGTCTGGGGGTGACCTTTACCACGTGGAGTCATCGGGGAAAGGATAAAGCTAAACGGTCACTTGACAACGTCCACGAACGGAATCAATAGTACGACCACACTGCGGCATGATTCAATGACGCTCGGACACGAAAAGTACAAACACGCGCGTTGACACAAAGATAAAGGACGGCCGTGTCATCGTTGGTGTCACTCCGCCCATTGGCGGGCGATCGGAACAGATCTGTTAATTTGCCCTGATCTGAGTCACAGCGGGGCCCAAATCCCATTTACAAATCGCTTCCTCGTTTGTTAGTAGCGTGGCACCTCAATTACCCGGCGAGCGGCGTTTTATTTATTCATGCGCACAAAGTCATGTATTCATGAGGATTAGCCCAGAACTTCGCCGACGGAGTGGCGGGCACAGATAGCACATCCCCTCCCTGCTTCCACGCGAGGCAGGGAGGGTGCTTGACGTATTCCACCCCTCGGAAGATTGAGAGGAAAGCAGGGGGAAGGAGGAGGAGGAGGAGGAGGAATGGCTGAGCGCCCTTTTGGGTCAGCCCTTGGTCACCTTCGCAGAGAGGTTTATCCCGATTTCTTCCGTAGTTTTTGAGCATTTTTTTTCCCGGAGTATGTCAGAGGGTGTTGAATGAACGAATGAACATATAATATGACTACAACTGTAACTTTGAGTTATGACTCAGAGTCTCTCAGTCTTTGCCGCTTTTTTTCAGTCCCCAAGCTGGATTTGTACGGAGTCGTACAGTATATGAGGTGCGGATATTAAAACGGAGATATTACCTCCACATATCCAAACACTCTCCCACGACCACAGCCTTTTGAAAATAAAACATGAAAATGCACTCGACCCCACAATTCCCAGCATCCAAAAGAAAAGAAAAAACGTCAAAATATGTCAAACAGCATTATTGTGGATAATGACGCACACACACACACACACACACACACACACACACACGCGCACGCACACACACACACACACACACACACACACACACGCACACACAAAACACATTCCCCCCTGGATCAAATGTCCCTAAAAAAAAGAATCAAATCAAATCATCCTAATAGCTCAACTCCTCTTCTTCACAAATTGTTAGGGAAATCCTCCATCCCCTGTCATATTACCCAACATTTATCAGGATGCGGCCACGGCCATTATGTCTGGGACGGCTTTATCGAATTATCTGCGCGGCAGAACGGCCGAAAAGGGAAAAGGGGACACACATTACAAACCCCGAGCAAGGCAATATTCCGGGATGCTGCAGTCGGCAAGGGGGCGGGGAAATAAATAAAAAAAGGCAAATTATGGCAAACATAACGCAGAGTTCAGTGGAGTGTAAACAGAATGGATGGTTCTCTATCTGCCGGGACAGATGTCCCCCTAAGTCCCCGTGACCGGCGAGGTGGACGGCCCTGCGAGCCACGGCAGATGCTCCAAAAGGTAGAGACAGATGGGATAAAAAGAAAGAATATATGAATATTAACCGTTTCCCATGTAAAAAAAAAAAAAAGAAAAAAAAAGAAAACTTGGAATAATCAACGAATGATGGGTGCACACGAGTAGGTCAAATAAAACCCCAAAAAAAGCTGGCGCCAAACCAAGCCACTGTTTCTGAGCAGTGTTTTTGATCCTAGAGAGGACGATGTGATTCGATGAGTTCGCCTCGTTTTGTTTCGCTTCAGAAGTTGATCTACCCACGGAACGAAACGAGCCAAACTCATCGAATCACATCGCCTGATCTTCTGTTGCTCTTTCTTTCTTTTGGTTTGAAGTTACGTTTTCCCGTCTGAGGCTCTCCTTCACTCAGGCCTCGGAGAAGGTGCAACATCTAAGAAGAGCCCAGAAGAGGTGTCTGCATGGGAGTGTGTGTGTTTGTGTGTGCTTGTGTGTTTTTGAGTTTGTTTGTTTATGTGCGTGTGTGTGTACATGTGTTTATGTGTGTATGTGTGTATGTGTCTGTGTTCATGTGTTTATGTGTGTGTGCGTGTTTGGTTGTTTAGGTGCGTGTGTGTGTGTGTGTACGTGTGTTTATGTGTATATGTGTGTATGTGTGTGTGTTCATGTGTTTATGTGTGTGTGCGTGTTTGGTTGTTTAAGTGCGTGTGTGTGTGTGTGTGTACATGTGTTTATGTGTGTATGTGTGTATGTGTGTGTGTTCATGTGTGTATGTGTGTGTGTGCGTGTTTGTGTGTTTATGTGTCTGTGTGTGTTTGTGTGTTTATGTGTGTGCATGTTTGGGTGTTTGTGTGTATGTTTGTGTGTTGATGTGTGTGTGTGTGGGGGGGGTTTGTTTGTTTATGTGTTTATGTGTTAATGTGTGTGTGCTTGTGTGTATATGTGTGGGTGTGTGTTTGTGTGTTTTGTCTGTGTGCGTGTTTGTGTGTTTGTGTGTTTACCTGTGTTTGTGTGTTTGTGTGTTTATGTTTGGGTGCATGTGTTTATGTGTATGTGTGCGTGTGTGTGTGTGTGTGTGTGTGTGTGTGTGTGTGTGTTTGTGTGTTTATGTCTGTGAGTGTTTGTGTGTTTATGTGTGTTTGTGTGTTTAGGTGTGGGTGCATGTTTGTGTGTTTGTGTGTTTATCGATGTGTGTTTGAGTGTTTATGTGTGTGTGTGTGCGTTTGCAAGTGTGTGCTTGTCTGTTTGTGTTTGTGTATGTGTATGTGTGTGTGCGTGTGTCTGTATGTTTTGTGTGTGTGTGTGTGTGTGTGGGCACACATTAGACTGTTTATGTGTGTGTGTTTGTGTTTATGTGTGTGTGTGTGTGTGTGTATACACTTGTGTGTTAACTGTATATCTTTGTGTGTGTTTTTGTTATTATGTGTGTGTGTCTTTGTGTGTGCGTGTGATTGTGTGTTTACATTTGTGTGTGTCTTTGTGTTATGTGTGTGTGTGTGTGTATTTTTGCGTGTGTGTTTATGTGTTTACGTTTGTGTGTGATTTTGTGTTACGTGTGTATGTTTGTGTGTTTATGTGTCTGTGTGTTTGTTTGCGTGTGTGTGTGTGTTTGTGTGTTTACGTGTGGGTACGTGTTTGTGTGTTTGTGTGTTTATCAATGTGTGTCTGAGTGTGTGTGTGTCTGTGTGTGTGTGTGTGTGTGTGTGTGTGCGTTTGCAAGTGTGTGCTTGTCTGTTTGTGTTTGTGTATGTCTCTAGGTGCGTGTGCATGTGTCTGTATGTTTTGTGTGTGTGTGTGTGCACGCATTAGACTGTTAATGTGTGTGTGTTTGTGTGATTGTGTGTGTGTGTGTGTGTGTGTGTATGCTTGTGTGTTTACTGTATATCTTTTTGTGTGTTTTTTTGTGTTTTTTGTGTTTTTGTGTTATATGTGTATGTTTGTGTCTGTGTGTTTGTTTGCATGTGTGTGTGTTATTGTGTGTGTGAGTGTGTGTGTGTGTGTGTGTGTGTGTGTGTGTGTGTATGGGTAATTCACCGTGTGACATCCAAACACACACATGAGAAGTTCTTCAACATTAGTGCATGGAAAGCGTGAAGGACCCTGCACGTGCGTGTGCGCATGCACGCCATTCACGCCGCTCCCACTCCCACTCCAGGAACCACTGAGCCCTTTGAGTGACACCGAACTCGTGTGTGCGGTAATTGCTCCTAATGGCGACAAACCTGAAAAAAAAAAAAATGAACAATCCTTCATTCACAGCAATCTGCGGTGAAGGTGAAATCAATGATCTCAGATTGCGTGATTGGAACGTGATCGGATCGCTGACAAGAAATAACCACAACAAACCGGCGAAATGGAGCCGCTGTCGGGTGGCTGTTTGGGAGGAACAAAGACAAAGCCCCTCGCAGGTTTAAAAATTGCTCAAAGTGGTTGGGGATAATAGCCGCCGATCGATCCTGGAATTTATCTTTGAAACCGCGACTCTTTCAAAAAATAAAAACCTGAGAAAAAAACCCAGGTCTCATATTTACTTTTGATGAATGGTTATGAAAATATCCACGAGCCGCCTCCTGGTAGACGCAGCCGCAGACGCGCATTTTTACACATTTCCCTCCATTTTGATTCGGTGGGTTTATCACGGGGCTGTTGTGTGAAGGTCTGATGTTGGAGGGAAGCTTCTCAAACCGCAGGGCTTTCCATGGCAGCGCTTTGTGTTTCACATTCCTCCGCTTTGCACGTGGGCGGTGGGTTCTGACAGATGCAGATCAAGGTGGGCTGTGTGTGTGTGTGTGTGTGTGTGTGTGTGTACGTGGCCTTTTGCAGCATTCAACATGGGATTGTATACGTATTCGGAGCTGTTTTGTTCCGCGCGGCTTGCCAGGGTGTGATGCTCAACATCAACACGGGCTTTGTTTTTTTTTTTAATGGAAATCAAGTAACAATATTACAGGACATTATTGATCACACTTCCGCCAGGTCGCTGGGGCTGCGGATGATGTCGTTGATGTTAATTCAGTCAGTCATTTCATCAAATAAGTTGTTGTACTGACACATTGCGCGGACAACACGTGAGTAATTATCACAGCGCACTCACTCGGAAACAAATAATAATAACATAACTTTTATTCTGATTCCTTACAGCGTCCTTCACTTGTATCTGCTGGGGTTTAGGAACAGGCGCTCAGGCACTTCGGCTCCAGGTTTCTCCGATGGTCGATGACTTCTTGATTGTTTAATCCGTCGGCAATTACATTAATTGCTATATTATAAGTTATGACTTGGTGTAAATTAATAAATCTGCATGTGGGTGATCTGCAGGACGCCGGTTGATGGCAAGCGACGGTCACAGCGGAGCCGACCTGCACACCTCCCGTATCTCCACTATGTCCTGCGCGCCAAACACACCGGCTGGTCGAATCGTCCGCCTTGGGGACGGGAGGCGGGTTCCAAACGGAAAACAAAGCGTGGCGGACAGAAGCGCCACTTGCGGACGAGGCTGGAGAGCGGATTTCGAATTGGCATATCCGATAAAAAAGTAAAAACTATTTCTGCTATGTTTGCTGCACATGGACATTCACTGAACGTAACGAATCCGTACAAATGTAAAAAAACAAACAGCCAACAGGACACGCCAACAGCTCCGAACGACACCCGCCCGTTGGCTTACGTGGAGACGGAGAAGCAGTATCGGATAGAGGGATAGACAGACAGACAGACAGACAGACAGACAGACAGACAGACAGACAGATAGACAGATAGATAGACAGATAGATAGATAGATAGATAGATAGATAGATTGATAGATAGATAGATAGATAGATAGATAGATAGATAGATAGATAGCAGTTTCACTAAATCTTTTTGCCGGCGACCCCCTGGAACCGCATGTTGGGGCCCACTGAGCTGGGTGCCCAGCATTGTCGTTTACATGTTGGAAAGTCTCATTGTTCCTTTTCAGCCCTTTTTCAACAATGTAGACCTTCCTCCCTTTTTTCCTCCCCTTCAATTTTTTATTTTTTTATTTTTTTCCCCATCATCCTAATCCCGTGCGCTGGGAGCCGGCGGCCCCCGGGGTCCAAGGCCCCCATGGCACCGCTGTTCACACCACAATGTGTCGCATCAGGCCACGCTCCGCTGGCCCCCAGACTCGACAGCAGGGCTGATCATCAATTATTATACCTCAGCGGTTCAAAATGAGCAGATCCGCTCATTCCAGCGCCGGCCGAGAGGCAGGCGTTAGTGCACGTCCACCCCACTGCACACACGCACGCAAGCGCACGCACACACACACACACACACACACACACACACACACACACACACACACACACCTGTAAGGCCTGGCGACACCAGCCAGGGCTGCTGGGACGGGGGAGATGCCTGGAGACAACATCTGCCACGGACAAGAGGGCACGATAGCCCAAGTGAAAAGAAAGCAATAGATGTAGATATATTTTTCCACACTGAAGGCAAACTGTTATTATATAAAGTGAGTTCAAACTACACCATGTTTTACCCATTTTTACACTATAAGCGTATTTTTGGTATTTTTTTATTTCATTGAATTTATTGAATTGATTGAATTTTCATCTAATTCTATTAATCATATAATCAATTTTTACTTTTTTTTCAGATTTATTATATATTGTCAAATTGTTAGTTGTGCATTTTTTTTAGGTGTATTTTATTCTTTTTTATGTTTTTTTTTTTCGGGATCAGGTTCATATTGTTCACTGTTTCGCTGAAGATCATGTGCAAACAAGTCACTTTCAGATGCCCCACATTCCGACACTTTATCACTTGGGTCCGGCCTTTTCTTTCTTCTCTTTTTTTACTCCCCTCTTTTCTCCCTCTTTTCTCCCTCTTTTCTCCCTCTTCCTTTTTGTTTCTGTTTGTTCTGGTTGCTCTGGCCACAAGACGACGGGGAATCATCCAGAGGTTTCCGGCTTGAGATTGAAACGATTGTAGCCACGGAAGTTCTTTCTTTTTCTTTAAGGACGCTCTGAGCCATGAGAGGTGCACATATTTTATAAAACATTTAACCTAATGGTCTTTTTCTTTTGCACCATTGTACCAGGTATGACCAAGATGGTGTTATCTGATCTGATCTGATCTGATCTGATCTGATCTTATCTTATCTTATCTTATCATATCTTATCTTATGTTATTTTATCACGTCTTATCTTATGTTATCTTATCTTATCTCATCTTATCTTAAGATCCATATTGGGAAGAAATACAATGAGACCTAATGAGACTCAATCAGATCCAATTGGACCCAATCAGACCAAATGAGACTCAATGAGATCCAATCGAGACGACCTAATTAGATAAAAGTTTCAATCAATCAACCACTTTAACCGTTATGGCTTTTTTGTTTTCAAACCGAATGGGATTTTAACTTGCAGTAAAAAAAAACAAAAAAAACCAACAACAAAGCATTGTAACAACGCCGGTAATTACAAGATCGATGATTAAAAAAAAAGGGCTGAATCAGCGACAAATGAACAACGGCGAGACGAACGGTGCAACAAAAAAGAGAAACGGGATGTGATGGTGTTTGAGGGTCCGTTCTGCTCATTGCCTCTTAGCATTCACCATCACGGCTGCGCTTGATTTATCAATTGTGAATGATTTGAACCCCCCCCCCCCCCCCCTCTGTGACAGATGTGTGACACCGGGGGATCCAGGGGGACTCACGCCTCGATGGAACCAGGAAAAACCAATGGCATCACGCAGGTGTCTGGGGGGACGGGAACAAAGAGACCCCCCCCGTCTCCCCCGTCTCCCCCGTCGGTGATTTTTTTTGTCTCGCCTGCCTGGCTTCCTCGGCCCCCTGGCTCCCGGGCCCCCCCTGGCCCCCGGTTTGCTCCGCCATGCATGGGAGTGGGAAGGCAGCCGACTGACCCCGTTGCCTGGAGGTCCCCGCAGATGCCAAAACGGAAACCTGTTGCGAGGGGAAGTGGCCGGCGGGGTCCACGGCGGCGAGTGCGCCGCCTCGGCTGGGCGGCCGCGGAGGGCACGCACCCAAACGGGGCTTATGTGCTCGGTGTCGAAACCCCCGGACCCCCCCCCCCCCTGTCATTTTCCGTTAGTGCCAAACATTTCCAGCGGGGCCCCAATCCCGCGGCCTTCCCCCTAACCCCCTCCCCCCCCCG
>NC_137199.1:13995620-14003120 GCF_960531495.2 Zeus faber | reverse complement strand
CTGCAATTATCCCCGGCTGTTTCCTTGCTGCCATTTTGGGGTCAATAAAGTGCTGCTTCATCTCATCTCATCTCATCTCATCTCATCTCATCTCATCTCATCTCATCTCATCTCATTCATCTAATATTCCAAATGATCTAGACTCTCACTGAAGTTGCACTTAACATGCAAAATAAATCCTGTGTTAACAACGGAAAATAAGTTAACCAGAAAAATTAAGAAAACCTCATAATTTGCCCAAAAAAACCTGTCGATGAGATCGCGACTCGTTTTCTTCTCATCAAATACCGCACCCATTAAACCGCGCTATCATCTTCACAGAAAAGACCGGGGCGTGGTTAATACTCTGGAGGAGGAGGAGGAGGAGGAGGAGGAGGGTTTCTAGGGGAGACTCTTCTTCACTCTCACTCTCTTTTTGAAAAAGAGAGTGGAGAGGAGAGAGATTTGTGGGAGTCAAGTCAACTCCCCCGGATCAATACCTCCAGACCCCCCATGCCCCCATCCCCCCACCCCCAGATCCCTCCATCCCGCCATCCCTCCCCCCCAGACGGACACCCCGTGCGGTGGCGGCTGAACCACGATAAAGCCAGGGTTCCCCTCCACTTCTGCCAAATCCCGGGCGGTTCGCGACATCCCCAAATCCCGGGGGGATTTGTGCCGTCCAACCGCCAGGGAAAAAAAAAAAAGACAAAAGAAAAAAAAGAAATTGCTGCAGATTTTTTTTCTTCCTAAAAAAAGAAAAAAAAAAATCATCTTGAAAGGAAAAAGGTCCAATCTATGTAGGTTAATACCCGCTGTTACTTCATTTAGCTCCGCGGCCGGCCCGCTGGGGCCCCGCTGTAAAAAGTTCTGGGAGCCAGGAGGCACAAAGGCATTTTTTTATTTATATGAGGGAGAAGATATCGCAGGGAAAGCAAATTATCTGAGAGAGGGATGAAAAAAAAGGGAAGAGAAGCAAGAAGTTCAGGGGAAAGTTGCCATTCTCCTGCAAGTGAACCGGCCGGGCCCGTCTGTGAAGGTGTCCGACTACTTGGAACTTTATTCTTTGATTACATTTTCCTTCTTAAATTTAAGGTTTGTTGTATTTGTATATATATTTTTTTGTAAATTGTATTCATTTTTTTACATTTTTAGGTTTGCTTTATTCATTTTTTGTGAATTGTAAGGTTTCTATTAATTACGATTTATCATTAATTTATTATATATTGCCAAATGTTTATTGGTTGATGTCATTGCTATTTTTTTGGTTTACTGTATATTAACATTTTTTATTTGATATATTTTCAATTTTTATTTGTATTACTTTTTATTATTTTTGTTTATTTTGATGAGTTGCTCTATCTATGAATTAATCAATCTATCAATCAACCAACCTACCTACCTACCTACCTATCGACCGACCGACCGACCAACCTATCCATCCATCCATCCATCCATCCATCCATCCATCCATCCATCCATCCATCCATCCATCCATCCATCTATCTATCTACTGTATAACGTAGTTCGTTATCTAGATCATACATAAACGTCAACCCCTCACCTTCCTGACCACAGACCTTCCTCCTCATCCGTCTCCTCCTCCTCTTCCTCCTCTCCCTCCTCTTCCTCACATGTCATGGCGATGTGATTCTTCAGTTCTTCTCCCCCCCCCCCCCCGCGGCCGCCGCCAACATTGTAACACTAATTAACGCTAATGGCGGCCGAGCGAGTGGATTTGGTCACATTGCAAATGATCCGCCATTGGTCAGTGTCACAATGTTTCCACAGCGCGGTGCGACGGGGGAAATGGGAATTTGCACAAATGGATGTAATTAAGAAGCACATTCATTACTTCTAATTGCATATGAGAACCCTCAAAGTGAAACTGAGCCCAGATTGGACTCGGATGAATAATAAACGCTGTTCGCTTTACGTTAACGCGGCGTGGACGGCGCGGCTTCATTGATGCCATTTCACCCTCAGAGATCTTTGTTACTGATTATGGACTGATTCTGTGTTAGTGATCTACTTATATCCATTATTACTGCTGTTATTGTGCACTATTAATACTATTGCCCTTATTACTACTGTTACTCTGGGCTATTTGTACTGTTATCCTTATTACTACTGTAACTGTGGACTATTGACCTGTGACCTGTATTACTACAGTTATTGTGTATTATTAGTACAATTACCATTATTATACCCTCATTACTACTGTTATTGTGGACTATTAGTACTATTACCCTTATTACTACTGTGACTGTCGACTACTTGTACTATAACCCATATTACTACTGTTACTGTGGACAATTAGTACTGTTACCCGTATTACTGCTATTATTGTAGGCTATTAGTACTATAACAGTTATTACTACTGTCATTGTGGACTATTAGTACTATTACCCTTATTACTGCTGTTATTGTGGACAATTAATACTATTACCCTTATTACTACTGTTATTATGGTCTATTAGAACCATTAACCTTATTAATACCGTTATTGTGGAATGTAAGTACCATAACTCCTATTACTACTGTGTGGGCGATTAGTACTATTACCCTTATTTTTACTGTTATTGTGGATGATTAGTACTATTACCTGTATTACTGTTGTTTTTGTGAACTATTACAACTGTTATTGTGGACTATCAGTACCATTACCCAAAATACTACTGTTATTGTGGAATATTATTTCTATTTCCCTTATTATTGCTGTGTGGACTATTAGTACTATTACCTGTATCACTGTTGTTATTGGGGACTTATTAGTACCATTACCCTTAATACTATTGTTATTGTGAAATATTATTTCAATTACCCGTATTACTGCTGTGTGGACTATCAGTACTATTACCTGTATTACTACTGTTATTGTGCACTATTAGTACTATTACCTTTATTTCTACTTTTATTGTTGACTATTAACACCATACTGTTATTGACATTATAATTAAGATTCAAGATTTTTATTTGTCACATACATATACATACTCATATACATAATTACTGAAACATTGTATTACTGTACCTTGTACTTACTGGAGGCTAACTGACACCTGGACATATTGGGATCATACTACTACAGTTATCATACTACTACTAGTTAATTATTAGGATAGTAGTATATATATATATATATATATATATATATTTCTACTAGTTCACATAGTTCTACTGCTGTATTTATCATAGTGCTTCTACTTATCATGGTACAACTAGTTAATATAGTACTGCTAGTGTGTATAGTGATACTAGTTAGTATAGTGCCATTTGTTATCATAGTACTACTAGTTATCATAGTGCTATTAGTTATTATAATACTACTTATTAGTGTTGTGCTAGTAGTTATCATAGTGCTACTAGTTAATATAGTGCTACTATTTTTATAGTGGTAATAGTTACCATACTACTAATAGTTATTTCAGTGCTACAAGTTACCACAGTGCTACTAGTTAGTATAGTGCTGCTAGTTAGCATATTACTTCTAGTTAGTATAGTGATACCAGTCACAATTGTACTTCTAGTTAGTATAGTGCAACTAGATATCATAGTGATACTAGTTAGTATAGTGCTACTATTAATCATAGTGATACTCGTTAGTATAGTGCAACAAGTCAGTATAGTGCAACTAGTCATCATATGGATACTAGTTACTTTAGTGCTACCATTGATCAAAATGCTACTAGTTTGTATGGTGCTACTACTTATCATAGTGCTACTATGTAATACTATTAGATATTACAGTCCTCCTTGTCATCATAGTACAAATAGATAGGTTGGCGATACTAGTTACCATACAGTAGTACTCCTAGTTGACATAGTGCTATTAGTCATCAAAGCGATACTAGTTAGTATAGTGCTGGTAGTTATCACAGTGCTCCTAGTTAGTATAGTGCTACTAGTTATCACAGTACTACTAGCTAGTATAGTGATACCAGGTACCATAGTGCTATCAGGGTTAGGCTAATAACTACCATTAGGTAACCCTAACCCGAGTTATTTTAGTGCTGCTACTCATCACAGTCAAACTAGTTACTATCGTGCTCCTAGATATCACAGTGATACTAGTCAGTATAATGCTCCTAGTTACCATAGTACTACTATGCAGTGTAGTGCTACTAGTTACCATAGTAGTACTAGTTAGTATAGTGATACTAGTTGTCCTGCTCCTACTCCATGTTAACTTGTGAGGATAGATGTGTATGCAGTACGCATGTGTTATCATGTCTTTTTAATCTCCATCTCTTTCTCAGCTCACCGCTGAATTCCCTTCCTGGGAATAATGAAGTGCTGTTTTATCTCATTCCATCTCCTCTTCTCTTATCTTATCTCATCTCAGCTACTTCTGGACATTCGCTTTCATTTTCTCTTGGCGTTTCTTTGTTTTTTCCCCCGACCCCATTTTTAAATCCCTTCCAATTGTTGGGCTAGTTGGATACTTCTGTCTAGACGATGTCAAATTCCGATCCGGGGCCGAAACGCGCCGAGCCGGGTTCAAGGTTTGTTTGACGAAGAAAAAAAAAAAAAAAAAAATCAAGTTCAACCGGTTCAATTGTGTTTGGCACGGCATGACCAAGTCAAACAGGCGACGGGAGGGAAAAAAAGAAAACACACCACTTATAAATCATTGGTCCGGGAGTCTGGGAGCTATTATGAAAATTTGTGACCTACAGGAATCAAAGAGTTTCGAAATAATTTCCTCAGAAAGAATGCACTCCGCAAAGCCTTAATCAGATTAGATGTCTACGGGCTCGAGTGGGATTATATCGTTTGGCGGTAAAAAAAAAAACCCAAAAAAACAAACAAAAAAAACAAAAAAAAACGTGGACCTTGGATAATACCGCACTATGGTAAAACATATATAATGACACAAAATAATAAAAAACAAATATAATTGCTGGCAGTTATTGAATTTATTAGGTAATATATATACAGTATAAATACAGTATATATTTATAAAAGTATATATATATATATATAAAATAATTAAATAGGGATTTAATTGTCGCACAGGCAATATGTTGGAAAACGCTAATCTCATTACGCTTGCAGTGTTTAAATGGGATCCGATTATTTTAGTAGCGGGATTTAGATCTCAGAGAGACAAGGCGTAAGCTGGTCATTTGAAAGCCATATGCCACGGATTAAGATGCGCCACCGTTCTACCTTTTTTCCTTATTTCTCTCTTCCTATTTTTCGTTCCTCCACCACTGCGTCGCCGGGTGGCACTGCCAAGACAAAAAAAACAAAACCAAAGAAAAAGAGAAAAAAAAAAAAAAAAACACACACACACACACACACACACACACACAAGCTCATAAATCCTCTGGCTGCAATAATATGAGACAGAAATAAGTATATTACAAATTGTCCTGGGACCAAAAAAAAAGAAGAAAAAAAAAAAAGCAGTGTATTCCTGGGGAAATATGAGGGATTGGGATGCGGGGATTTGCTGCCGCCCGCGATTTCACTGCATTTTATTTTGTCCGAGAGCTTATCAACCGCCGGCCGCTTGGCGACGTGACGACTCCCATCACTCAGGAAAAGAAAAAGCCCTTCAGGACAGATCATTGAGCTCAACATCAACTTAATAGCAGCCATCCCCCCCCCCCCCCCCAAATAAAAAAAACAACAAACAGATTTGACGCTCATCCTCCAAGCTTAATTGATCTCAACAACCACTTCACTCTGAAGAAGGCCGACCAAGCGGCCATTACCGTGTCAAAACAAAACCAGGGGAAAACGACCCTCCAAAAAAGGGAAAGCGGGCAAAACACCGGCAACCCCAGACGGTCAACAGCGGTCCATAACGCACGCTGTCGCAAGCCAACAACAACCAAAACAAAAAAACAACAAAACAACAAAACAAGACAAACAACAACAAAAAAAAAAACAACCAAACAGCAACAATAACAAAACAACAATACAAAACCATAAAACAACCAAAAAACAGCAGAAAACAACAAAACAAAACAACAAAACAAAACAAAACAACAAAAAACAAAACAACCAAACAGCAACAACAACAACAAAACAAAACCATAAAACAACCAAAAAACAAACAGACAACAAATCAACAACAAAAAAACAACAAAACAACAATAACAACACGACAAAACAAAACAATATAACAAAACAACAATAACAACACGACAAAACAAAACAATATAACAAAACAACAACAAAACAACAATAACAACACGACAAAACAAAACAATATAACAAGACAACAACAAAACAACAATATCAACACGACAAAACAAAACAATATAACAAGACAACAACAAAACAACAATAAGAACACGACAAAACAAAACAATACAACAAAACAACAATATCAACACGACAAAACAAAACAATATAACAAGACAACAACAAAACAACAATAACAACATGACAAAACAAAACAATATAACAAGACAACAACAAAACAACAATATCAACACGACAAAATAAAACAATATAACAAGACAACAACAAAACAACGATAACAACACAACAAAACAAAACAATATAACAAAACAACAACAAAACAACAATATCAACACGACAAAATAAAACAATATAACAAGACAACAACAAAACAACAATAACAACACGACAAAACAAAACAATATAACAAAACAACAACAAAACAACAATATCAACACGACAAAACAAAACAATATAACAAGACAACAACAAAACAACAATAACAACACGACAAAACAAAACAATATAACAAAACAACAATAACAACACGACAAAACAAAACAATATAACAAAACAACAATAACAACACGACAAAACAAAACAATATAACAAGACAACAACAAAACAACAATAACAACACGACAAAACAAAACAATATAACAAAACAACAACAAAACAACAATATCAACACGACAAAACAAAACAATATAACAAGACAACAACAAAACAACAATAACAACACGACAAAACAAAACAATATAACAAAACAACAATAACAACACGACAAAACAAAACAATATAACAAAACAACAATAACAACACGACAAAACAAAACAATATAACAAAACAACAACAAAACAACAATAACAACACGACAAAACAAAACAATATAACAAAAAAACAGCAACAACAAAACAACAAAGAACAAAAATCGCAGAAACTTGAGGAAATGACGGTGGCGTTAGAGAGGAACGACTGAGAAGGAGCAAAACAACCCAGACACCACCTGCACCTCCATCAGTGACATGGCGGCAATAGACGGAGAACATGCTTGAAACTCCACCTAAAATACATAAATAATGGACATTAACGCTGGTGTTGCAAGATCAACATTGCCAGGCCGCACTAACCGATCAGCTCCAGCAGAGGAGCAGCTCTGTGTTCCCCACCACAACCTCCACTTTCACTCCTTCTTTCATGGCGGTGACATTTTCGACTCTTTTTGGATCGTGTCGAGTCACTCGGTGGGAAGGAGTCGTTGGATTTGTCCCCCGACTCTCGGCCTCGTTCGTCTGGTTCGGTCGGTGTGGGACACGGCGAGCC
>NC_137199.1:13985620-13990620 GCF_960531495.2 Zeus faber | reverse complement strand
GTATTTATTTTCCACCAGGTATTTGGGCTGGCAGGTTCGGCTGGGACCTCCCTGGGGTGTCTGCAGCAACACCGGTAGAAGGAGTTTATTTGGGGAAGTGTCCTTTCCACATATTCACCTCTGGCCCCAGAGGGAGTCCCAGCCCAGCTCCGCTGGCAGACAGTGATAATAAATATCAAGTCCACACACCACACCAGTCTGGGAGCGAGTGACAGGTGGCTTTTGGGGCTTTATTTTATTTTTTTTCTCCTTTGGCTGAGGAGGCATCTTGTCCATCAGCACAGTCATGGAGGACCCCTCTCCCGGTCCTTGTTGCTCGTCCGACGCAGCGCTCCATCATGTTTATGTGCGTTATGTGCACGGTGGGATAATACGCCCAAATTGCACGCCGTCACCAAACGTACTAATTGATACAGAGCCCTCGTGAGAGAGAGAGAGAGAGAGAGAGGATTTGGAGTGAATTACGTCCTCCCTCTCTCGCTCTCTCCGCTCAGATAATAAACTGCTTTTCCACGTTCTTCTAATTGAAACTTCTGGCCCCCTGTCTGGATAATAGATGGGATGTGTATTAACAGCCTGAACTTTGTCCTACTTTTGTTTTTTTTCCCACTATTTTTTCTTTCAACCTAGCCCGATTTAGACGGAAAGAGGAGGAGGTGGGGGGAGGGGGGGGGGGTGGAGGAGGAGGAAGGTGGAGGAGTAAGGTGGAGGAGTTGCAGAGTCTTTGACTGAGAAGGTCTCGAGGAGCGTACGAACGAGTGTCTCGTTTTGTGTCACTTTTCTGTCGTTCTCTCAAAGGCACGGGCCTCTTTTTGATTCAAAATGGACTGAAAAAATAAACACCTCACTGTTATTACAATGTTATTATTGTTAGTAAAGTGTTATAAGATAGTTATTACAGTTTTATTATATTGTTTTAAGGTGTTAGAGTGTTAGTATAGTCTATTATAGTGTTATGATAGAGTTGTTACAGTGTTATCATAGAGTTATTATATTGTTAAAGTGTCATTACAGTGTTATCATAGTGTTGTTTCAGTGTGTGGTGTTTTTACAGTACAAAGTTATCATAGTTACATTACAGTATTATTATGGTGTTATTAAAATATTATTGTATTGTTATTACAGTGTTATTACAGTGTTATGGTGGCACTAAACTCCAATCTGTCTCATCTGCACAGTGAAACAACAGTTCCATCAGAATGTCCCACACACACACACCCACACACACACACACACACACACACACACACACACACACACACACACGGACATACACACATCCATTATGATGTACGTTGGATTATCTGTCAACAATCTACTCCCCAACCGCACCCCCATCTTTTTCTCTGTCTCCCTCTCTCTGTCTCTCTCCCTCTCTCTCTCTCTCTCTCTCTCTCTCTCTCTCTCTCTGACGTTCATTGGGTTTTGAAATGAAGAGTGAGGCGACCAATCTGGGCCCCCGAGAGGAGGATAATGGGAAATACTGTCACCGCCATTACGTGACTCTCACTTGGCCTCGCATCTTTGCATGATTTGGATTCCCTCTCCCTCTCCCTCTCTCTCTCTCTCTCTCTCTCTCTCTCTCTCTCTCTCTCTCTCTCACCCTCTCTATGTCTGACACTGAATCATATTTGGGGGAATATAAAACACAACAATCCTATTCACGGCTCCCTTTCAGCTTTTGTTTTACTGTGCTCGTTTTATTTTTTTCTTAAAAAAATAAAAATGTAATTAGGATTCCTCCGGTGGCCAGGATGAGAATCTGAATCAGGAGGAGCTTACTGCACCAGCTGTTACCTGTACGAGGAATTTGTCATGGTGAGGATTGGCCAGCGTTACTGGTTAGCACACAGCCATAAGAATAAAAAGAGAAAAATAAAAAGGAGTAAAAAGTCAAGTAAAAATGTAATAAAACATTTAAATAAAAACAGGGAAAATAATATTTTGCCTGTTTTTATTTTTTATTTTATTTTTACTTGACTTTTAACCCTATTTTGTTTTTTTTCTATAACTTTTGTACAAAAAGATAAAAAATTTAAATAAAATTGGGTGAAAAGTCAAGTAAAAATAAAATAAAAATGAAAATTGTATTTTTATTTTCTATTTTATTACTAACATATTATTTTGCCTGTTTTTATTTTTATTTTTTATTTTAATTTTACTTGACTTTTTACCCGATTCTATTTCTATTTTTTATTTTATTGTCCAAAAGTTATAGAATAAAATCAGAAGACCAATAAGAAAGAGTAAATACAAACGGAGTGGAAAACGGCCGGTCCTGACTGTTTTCATCTCTATAGAAATGGAAGAAATATGCACGCCCGGCCCAAAAGAATCGCCAAATAAAAAACATCATTAACACACGCTCTTCAGGCTCAGGAGGAGGCCAATGCCTCTCTGTGAACATATTTTTTCTCTTCCTTCGCCGCCGTGGTGCGGAAGATAAATCAGCGGCTATTGTTCTTTGAAAAGGAGGAACGCGGATGAAGAGAGTATGGAAAATAGGAGGGGGGCCGCGAAAAAAAGTGCCACTAATGAAGGCCGAGCGGCGCCGGCGGAGGTCCGAGCGCACAGCTCGCCGTGTCGTTTAGGGACGATCACAGAGTTGACTGAACTCAATCTGCACAATCAGCGCCCCGGCCAGCGGCAGGGGCGGGGTCATGGGTCTTTTTTTGTTCCCTTTTTAGTGATGTTCAAACTGCGGCGGAGCGTTTGTTCTCCGCTTAGGTCGAGTGACATGTCGCACATGCTGCTTCGGCGAGGAAACGCCGCGTAAACAACTGTTTGTCACCGTTTGTCAGGGCACAGGGTCAAATGGAAAACAGGGTAAATGGAGAACCACGCATGGGTTCTCTACATCTACATGTAATATGACTACATAACTACAAGTCTCGAGCTGAATATTCCTCATGTCAAAATATTGATATTTAGATATCTCTGTAAATAAATATCTCAATATTCATTTAAATAACTCTATATCTACTTATGAATATCTATATAATTAAATATCTAAATATATATCTATATATATATATAGATATACATACTATAATACTATAAATAAATATCTAAGTCTAATGACCTCACTATCAAAATATTTCTGTATTAAAATATGAATAACTCTATAACTACGGTAAATATCTAAATAGCTCTACGTCTGCGTATCAAAATAAATATCTATCTAAGTACAGATATCGAAATATCTACATTGCTCTATATCTAAATATCTAAATATCTAAATTTCTAAATAGCTCTATATCTAAATATCTAAATATCTAAATATCTTAATATCTAAATAGCTGAATATCTAAATATCTAAATATCTAAATAGCTCTATATCTAAATATCTAAATATCTAAATATCTAAATAGCTGAATATCTAAATATCTGGTATCATTTATTGGACCCATGTTCTGAGAGCGGCGTCCAGAGCCCACGATGACAGCATCTGTCCCTGACACGTCCCTGAGTCCCAGAGTGATGGAGGCCCGTCCTCGCTCTGATGTTTATTCTCACAGCGTTCTACAAAAAGCCTCATTCCCACTTCCATGTTGGTGTCGCGCTGTCAAGTTGTTTGGGCTCGCTCCAGATATTAATTACTATTTAATATAATTAACATTGAGATAATTGGGTCCCCCCCCCCGCCGCGCTAATTCGCTGGTCTTGGTCTCGGCCCAAACCAAAGAAAACAAGTCGTCCGTGAATAAAACATCGGCGCCGCCGGAAGAAACAAACGAAAAAAAAAAAGAATAAATAAATTTGAAAGAAAAAAATAAAAAAGAGCCCGCCGTTCCATTCGGCCCGAGGAGTCAAGGTGAGTGTTTTGCCGAGAATTATCACTTATTTAAAGAAGGTTCCGCGGGAAATCCATGAAGCAAAGACAAGCTGCGGTGAGAAGATATCAAGAACAAACAAAGCGTGCGCTGCCAGATAAAACAACTGCCTGGGAAAAGTATGTACACAGAGATAAAAATGGACGGAGGAGGCGAGGCGTGCCAAGCTGCAAGATCCAGATCCAAAGCCCCGCCGCCCGCTGGTCGCCACCCAGACAACAGGCAGATGGAGGGTGGATGGAGGGTGGATGGAGGGTGGAGGCTGTGAGCCACTGGATTACCACGGGGCGCGGGGGGCCAAATTGGCTGTTGAATGGCTGTCCTTTGGTGAAAATTGTATTTATTTATTGGTTTATTGTTATTTGTTTATCCATTTTTTTAAATCAAACTAGTATTTATTCATCATTTATTCATCGACTGATTTTTAAATTTGATTTCATTTGAATATTAGTTATTTATTCTTTATTTTTTATCTTTATTGTTTTTTGGACTGAAATATTTTTCATTTATTTATTCATTCACTTTCATTTCTGTTTTAGGCATCGAAATATTATTTACTTTGTATTTATTCACCTCAGTCGTATTTATTGTATTCAAATATGATGAATTGGTTCATCTCAGTCAAGCTCAAGTTTCACTCCGAAAGGCAGAACTATTTTGTCGTGATGAAAGGTTCCACTCCTTTTTCCCAGATCCGGGTTCTCGACGAGGGAACCGGATCTCGCTCGGCAGAAAGGAGTCGTTGGGCTGCCCGGGTCGTTGTTTCGTCTGGCTCGGGCCGGCGCGCGCGCGGCGAGCGAGGGAGAACCCCCTGAACCGTGAACCCCAGACAGAGGAGTCGGGTTGTGAGTCGTGAATGGAATCCCCACGGGAGGCGTTTGTAAGGCACCTCTACACCTTTTTAGTCTCGTTCCATAATTTAGTCGTCAGAAATTATCCTCAGCCTGCGAGTCAAACGATTCACTCGCTCGCCCACTCTTTTGCCGGAGTGACACCAGACTCCCCCCGTCATTTGAAGGTTTGATCGCTACGAGCGAATCGTTTGCGAGTCGGGCAACTATCAGGAGGCCATTCTAATAATTATAATAAAAAAATAAATGATAATAATAATAATAATAATAACAATTATAATAATAATAATAATAAGGGATAAAAGGGGTGTAGTAC
>NC_137199.1:13810620-13980620 GCF_960531495.2 Zeus faber | reverse complement strand
CCCATCAGCGCTAACTCCCACACATTTGGACCAATCAATCCCATTTGGGACTACGAACGCGTTCAGAATGTCAAAAATGGCCTCAGCAGTCGAACTCGTCGGTAAAGATTTGCAAAACAGGAATTCTTCCTTTATGGCTCCATTGCTTTTGTACCTTACATAGGCAAGCAGCTTTGGCAGATTTGTGATGTCTGTCGATTCATCCAGTTGGAGGGCATAAACACGACTCTCTCGTACGCTCGCTATCAGCTGTTCTGACAAATTCTCTGCCATATCGTCAATCCTGCGTCCGACTGGGTTATCAGACAATGAGATGAGGTTGATTGGCTCGCACGCCTTCTCTCCCAACATCACCCCCACTATCTCTTTTGTGGCGGGAAGGATTCAATTCTCTCTGAATGCATGCGGCTTACCAGCCTTGGCTATGAGTCGGGCGACCCGATAGGTCAACTCCACTGCCTTTGCGTTCTCGGTGCCCATACATGACGTTTCGATGACTTTCTTCTTGCCCTGATACTCCTTGAGTTTATTATCAAAAGATTCAAGCGGCTTGGACATCTCCTGTTGGTGCTTTGTCTCGGGATGACGGCACAGTTCACATGGCTTCAGAGCTTAGTTTGATAAAATCCCGGAACACACCACGCACAGCGGTAACGGTTCATCTTCCGTGCCCGTCCAAAAAAAAACCCCACTGCAAAATATTCAGCACCATACTTTCTCTGAAATCTTCTTTTCAGGCAGAACTGTACCGCCTGTCTGATGTGCAGCTGGGACATCGCTTGTGGATGATGTTCCAATGGCTTCATTCCTTTTCAGTGTGCTTGACGCGAGCCAACCATCCATTTTGATAATCACCTCAAGTTCAAAAGTGTACAAGTGCACGTCGATGGTGGTCCGGCTTGGTTGATCGATCAACGAACGTAGCGGGCCCTACCATAACTCCCTATCTATCAGTGATGATGCATTTTTGAAGGTTTTAAAGAAAAAATACCATTAAATGATATACCATATAATATTGATGGGGGGACCGGGACTTACGTAAATCTTTTAATTACTTGTAATCGTGAATGTATCTTGTAGACACTCACCGATTTCGAAGGCGAGCAGATAAATGGCCTCGGAGGAGTTTGCGAAAGAACAAAGCATAAAAATCACCAATAGGTGACTAAAATTGCACCTTTAATCCAATACGGCCGACTTCCCGTTGGGTTTCGGCAATGACGGGCAATATAATTGTTTTTAAGTATAGTGATGTTAAATATGTGTACCGAATTTCATGAGTTTTCAAAATGTTCATGCACAGAACACATAGAATATCAATTGCCGCACTGGGACTGATGAGTGTGCAAAGTTTCGTGAATTTCCAAGTATGTTTTTGGAACATGAAATTTCACGCATTTTGTAATTAATATATATATATATTTTCAATATAATCTTGTAATACCAGGCGCATAGGTTGGGAATTGCTGGTCTAGGTGATACATGTTTATTGGTGGGTTTATGAAAACTACAAACCAATATTACATTTCAGTGTTCATAATTATGTTATTATTATTATTATTATTATTATTATTATTATTATTATTATTATTATTATTATTAATAATAAATTATTTAATTATTTAATTATTTAATTATTGAATTAACCTTTTTTATTTATTTATTAATTAATTCATTTATTTATTTATTATATTTAAATTATTTAAAAGAGTTGTATGAATCAACTTGAATGTGCACTGTGAATCTCAGCGTTCACGAGGACCCATCGCAGGACACTATCACCGTGACAACAAAACATAAAACAGCCTGTCCGTCTACATGAAGCGCACAGGGAAAGGTAGAGAAAGTAAACATACATAAGGAAAATCTGATGTCATTGAAAAGTGAAAAATGGTGGTCAGAGGAAGGCGGAAAGGTCAGAGGTCACAACACAATTTCATTTTGCATTCATGGGGACCAGACGCCTGGAAGTGAAAAACAGCAAAAAGAAAACCCTTCCATACAATGTTTTCTAGGTCACTTCAGACAGGGGACAGTTACAAGTTTATAGTAGCCATAGTTATACGGCCTTCAATCTTGCTTTTGCCAAGATGGTTTAAAAAAAATAAATAAAAAATATATTTTTTGAATAAGAAATATGGTGACGCTCACATTAAAAAAAGAATTTAAATGTGGAATGTATTGTACAAATGAGAGGCGTCCTTATGCCAGAATAATGTCATTTTGAGATATGAATACAAGCTAAATTCAGATATACAGTATACTGCATATTTAGATACACAACGACGATACAACGATATGCACTGTATATATCTGGTGACATCTCCTTGTTTTGCTCGTTATGTGATGGAGGACAGATGGTTAATTGGGGTTGGCGACCTGCAGCGTTGCACGGATGGAAATGAGTCATTATATATTAGATTAAATCCTATATTATATTACATTATATATTTTATTATTATAATGAGTTACTGATGATGTGAGTAATGCGCAGGGCTTACATTTGCAGAAGTGATCTTTCCAAGTTGACAGGCTTCCTGCAAAAGAAAGAAAAAAAACAGACTGTGAATCTGGGAAGAGGGTTTCTTATTAAAGTGGACAATAAAGTAGATCTTTGAGGGCCAACAAATAACTGCCTGGTGGTCACATGTAAACGTACCCAAACCAAGAACACGGGGAAAGTTTCACAGCATCACTGCTTTAAACATTCCACGGGCTGTTTGAATCACACTTGACTCATTATAACTTGCATTCGATTTCAAGACCAATACAATTAAAAAAAAAATGACCTCAAACACTAAGACATTATATGGGGCAGGTTGATTGTTTCCTTTTATTTCTTAAATGCAGGACTTTATTTTTTGTGAATGCTGAAAGAAGGTAAATACAGTGGTACCTCGACTCACGACGGCGTCTACTTACGACTAATCCAAGATACCGGTAGCGATAGTCGCCAAAATTTGTATCGGCTTGCGACCGACTGCTCCAAGATACGAGCGTGGAAATTTGCAGTTGGTGAGTCGGGGGCCAGTCAGCAGTCAGTCAGCAGTCCGTCAGCAGTCAGTCAGCGGGACGACCTACATGGTGTGTGCACATAGTTCGTGGCTTATCGATATTTCTTTCATATTGACTGTGTTTGTGCTGTGTATTTTGTTTATTTCAACCCTTCATGATTTCATCATTTATATGGGAAAAGCTGCTTCGACATGCGACTGTTTTAACATACGACCGTTCTCATAGAACGAATTACAGTCGTAAGTCAAGGTACCACTGTTGTAAAAATATATTTTAGATTTTTTTTTTTGTAAATATTCTGCATTTTCTGTAATGGAGGGCATACAGTAATGTGTACTTTAATTTGTATTCATTTAAAGTGAGTACAAGGGTTGGATTTAGTCGATGTAGTTTGTTTCGCCATTTTAACTTTCAGCATATCTCACTCCAAAGATCGATACCAAACTATCACCCCCTCCACGGTTTTGAGTCATGGCTTTCGGGTGAAGTCTTAAAAAATGGCTGATATATCAGTTTGATTTTCTCTGTCTGAGGGGAAAGCAGGCGGACGTATGAACACACATGCAAACAAACAAACAAACAAACAAACAAACAAACAAACAAACAAAAAGCCGAACAAACAAGCTTGCAAACACACACACCCACGCACGCACGGACGCACGCACGCACACACACACACACACGCACGCACACACACACACACACACACACACACACACACACCGACACAGGACTAGACCTGACATCCCCGCAAGACGAGACACACAAATGACACTTTGATGAAGATGTAGAAGCATCCGAATTTCACAATAAACAGCGACAAGCTTCTAAATTGGGAACAAAAGACGCCCGCGAGCCGGCAAAATAGCATCCTCTCTCTGGGGAAGGAGATAACTCGCAGGGAGAGAGATAAGAGTATTTAATTTTTAATCACCAATTTTTGCTTTCTTTGTACCCGGGTATAATAATCGAGCGACATGACTTGATTTGCGATGGAAAAATAACAGAAATATGGCGGTGACAAGGCGGGGAGACAGAGAGAGAGAGAGAGAGAGAGAGAGAGGGAGGGAGGGACTGAGAGGCAGAAAGGACGACAGGAGGGGAGCAATGGAACTATGTTGGTGTCAACACATTATTATTAGTAATTGTTCACCCAGGGATGCTGAATGGACTTTAGGGGGATGCTGGATGGGAAAACAAAGCCACAAAAGGAACTTTTCAGAATTGTGCTTAAAGACAAAAAAAAAAAAACCCAAACACAGAAAAAGCCAAAAATAAACGAACAAAACAAACCCAAGAAGGACAGAGGAACCACAGGGCACCGACCGGGGCCCAACAAAGATTACCATATATTGTATTATGTTGGATATAACCTAAGACTTGTCATATAAAAGCTAATAGCTAAATTATTGTATTATTTTTGAGAATGATTAGAAAATTGATCGGAGCAGCTCAAGAATAATAATTCTAAGATTCCACAATTCAGAGGAAATAACCATTAAAAGTCAGGTCAGAGTGATCGTGATCCTTTCGAAAACTTAAAATTGAGCATGATATTTACCTGTGATTTACTGAACAGATTTTACTAGTTTTCTACTATTGTTATCATTATTATTATTATTATTATTATTATTATTATTATTATTATTATTATTATTATTATTATTATAACGCCCACACACCGTCGATGTCCAAAAAGATGGACCTCTCTCTCTGACTCCTCAAGGTTTCAACCATTTTCCCTTCTTTATTTTTATTTTCTGGCCGTTTGTTTCTTGTCCGGGTGAATTGTTAAGGGTGACTTCTGTGTGCAGCGTGGGGCTGATTCATTGCCGCACAGCTAAACTGGACTTGACGTGATGTCGAGACTTAGATCTACAGAATGAACGCTCCATTAATTTTACAGTTGTGTTTTGCGGTTTTTTAACCTACCCGGGCGCTCGCGTTTGTGTTTGCCTTCATCAGCCACTAATAGCTCTCTGCAATTTATCATTCATTCAGTATTAATTATTACCTTCCCTTCCCGCGTTGCATGTGAAGCGCACATCTCGATGCACGATATGTTGTTTTTGTCGGCGGGGGAAAATGGGCCTTTTTTTGCCTCTTATTTCTCCATGCAATTTGCCTCAACATTTCAATTAAATAATTTAGCTTCGATTCGGTTTTGATAAGATGAGACGCTCTGACATTTAATCCAGAGTGTTGTGTTGCTTCAGTAACTCAAACGCCAGACTGCCCAAATTCACTACGAGCCTTATTTACATTTAATTGCAAATACATTATCCGGCGGCCATTGGAAATAAAATAAAAACAAATGGCAGGATCTTTACACCTCGAGACGACGTGGAAGTTTTTGTGGCGCATTTGTCGGCTCATTTGTCCCGATCTCACCCTCCGTCGACGACCCGCACTTTTGCAGATTGTCGCTTGCGATGCGAGACTCGCAAGCGATTCGCTCGCACCGAACGAGTCAGATGACTCTGGAGCCTGGAGCCACAGCAGAAAGACTCGTTTGTGAATGCCATTCACAACTCAGAGGCAAATTGACTCGACGACTCGCATTTCAACGGAATCGCACGGGAAATTTGGGGAAATTGAACGACTGTTTTTAACGAGTAACTTGTCATGAAGCAAATCCCCACAAAAACATCAGAACCCCAGTCTGTGCATTTTGCTTCAACATTTCAATTAAATGATATTGATTTGATTTGGTTTTGATGTGATTAGATGCTGTGACATTCAATCCAGAGTGTTTAACCTGTACCTTCAAATTATATTCTGTTACAGCAGCAAATTGCTCCGGCAACCAAAACACCTGAATGCCCAAATTCACTACGAGGGTGTAATTTACATTTGATTACAAATGCATTCTACAACACTCATTGGAAATGAAACGAAAGGCTCTTTACTTTTTCCTCCGTTTTCCGTTGATTAGTTAAGAGGTGAGAGCAAAACAGACATTTCAAACGCCCAATTGAATAATCAATTAAACACATTTATTGACCCTCATGTTATTGATCCTTGTGGAAACTGATGCTCACAGCATGATACGTCAATGCACTCGTAGCACGTGCTCCAGATGATTCCAAATGTGAACGGTAGCAATTCCCCCACACTGTCATCTGAATGACATGATTAAGGTTTACGACAAACAGTCATTTAAGACGCCTCAAGACGGTCGTAAGACACGCGAGAAAATAAAATCAAGGGTGTTCGGCCTGACGGGCGTTTCACGAGCGGAGGGCTGCGTGGGTGAAGGATTCCTCGCTGGACGTCGGAATATGTGTGAAATCTGAACAATACCCAGTCAGAGCCGTTGACTTTTTCGGGGTTTTTTTTTTTCCCCACTTTTTTTCCTTTTCGTGAAGACAAATGCTGCGAGATGAGGTAACATGAGATGAAAGTAAAGTCCGGTGCAAAAGAAGCACAGGGCGAATCACAGTGAGAGAAGGAGGGATAAAGAGATAAAGCATACCATAATACAATAATACGGCACAATAAATTCAATGAAATGAGAACGGAATAAGGAGTGAAATGGAGATAATCAAATAAAAAAGAACACACACACACACACACACACACACACACACACACACACACACACACACACACACACATCTACTGACTTACTGTAGATATAATTATATATAAGCTAGTTAATTTAGTACATTTAATTATTTCTATAATGTATATTCAGACAGACAGACAGACAGACAGACAGATAGACTGATAGACAGATAGATAGATAGATAGATAGATAGATAGATAGATAGATAGATAGATAGATAGATAGATAGATAGATAGATAGATAGATAGATAGATAGATAGATAGATAGATAGATAGATGCGTAATGCGGACTGGATAGATGGATGTATTCGGTATATCTCCCGTATACATGAGTGTGCAGCCAGACAATATCTCACTCAACTTTACTGGGAGCGCGCGGTGAGATACCTCCCGAATCTTCAGCCGAATGTCGCTCTTTCACTTCTGTGACGGTAGAACTTTGTTAATCTCCTCTTGAATCTAGGCCAAAGTATTTAATGCGATCGAAAAGACGCGGAGGAACATTTGGCCGGGGTCCCTCGGAGGGGTCCGCGGCGCTGCTTTATCCTGCCGAGACCGCGCCTCGTCTGTCTTCCCCCGCTCCGTTCTTAATAACTCTGGGAATAGACTCATTCAGATGAATAAAAGGTTGGGGACGGTTTGGAGAAAAGGGGGTTTATTAAGAGGCGAGATCCATCCAGGCGCATCCAGGCACGACGGCGCACTGCAGAACAACTTGGAGACAACGCAGCGCTCCTCTGGAACATTTGTCGGCAAACCGGCAGGGAGCGGCGGGCGGCTCGCAAACGATTAGTTCGCATCGAACACGTCTTTTTTAAACGGCTCAGGAGACCGGAGCCACTGCCAGGAGAGCAGTTTGGCAAATTGCGCTCACAACTCGGAGCCAAAACCGCGGCTGCTCTTTTGACTCTCGTTACGGCGAATGAATCAAACCGAGGGAGAGTCGGAAAATCGAAACAGATCTTTTTTTTTTTTTTTTTTGCTGAGACACCAGCAGGGAAAAAAAAACAAAAACCAAAAAACTGTCATGGCTACGAATAGTTCTCACTTTCAGTGTGAAACCTGAGCTTGCTGTTCCGCTGGAACCGGTGAATTTGATGATTTAATGATCAAATTCACCAAAATTGCGAGGCTGTCCTAAATTTTTGGACAGCCCTGAGATTTTGATCCTGCAACACGAGAGTTACCTTCCACTTATTTCCTTATTTTAAGTGGAATTTCAAATATTATCCCGGCACGGTGGTCGAGAAACACGATGAGCCGGGCTGCCAGCAACCAGGCCTCGAGTCTGAATAAGATCTCATCGACGGAAGCGGCTTTCAAAAGACGATGTACAGTGACACGCTACGATGACGACACCTTGCCCTCCGATAAATAAATGCAAATTGTCGCGTGTGTTATCCATTTATCCTTCTATTTTTTTTATCCCGTGCATATTTTAGCTCGTTATCACATGTGGCACGTTGTCAGCGGCGTCTGAAGACGTTGCTCATCTGCGTCCGATGACTGGTCATTCAAAGCCGCTGTGTTTTCGCCGCGCGGCGGCCATCAGACGCTCGGCTTGTTTCCGCCCTCAAAGTTATGTTTTATTCAGCATCTCGCGACACAAATAGCTCACGTTAGAGGCCCGGCAGACCAATTAAATATACGATCATGTAAATGCGGCGCCGCAGCCAAGGTGACCTCCGCCCCCCCCCCCCTCCACGTGTCTCCGAGACATCTGTAAAGCAGCTGGGTGGAAAAGACCCTTTTTTTGCTCCTGTTTCCTCATCTGAAACTAAGAGCGGGTGACAGCCTCCTCTCTGGAGAGGCCGGCCACCACCACCCCCACCACCCTCCCACCACCCCCCCCCCCCCCCCCGTCCTCGCGCGCGCGCGCACCGTGCACGGATCTCTGACCGGTAGCTTTTCAAAGCCCTTGCACAGGAGCGACGTGCAGCAGATGAGTGCATTTGTTGGTGGAGCACATCAAAGTGCGCAGGGGCGTCTCAGCGAGGGCTCCAAGCCCATGCCTTTGATCACTCCCGGGCTCTCTGATCATTAAAATATTGGATAAATAATTTAGGAACACCAGAACTTATTGTGTGCGCGTGTGTGTGTGCGGGTGTGCGTGTGTGCGTGTGTGCACGTGTGTGTGCGTGTGTGTGTGTGTGCGTGTGTGTGTGTGTGTGTGTGTGTGCTTTGAATGAATGAGAATTTTACTTCATTTCCAAACCTGATACAGTAAGTGAAAAGGCGCTGTGCAGCAGCAGCACAATGCGTCCCTCAATTCATGTTATTTACAAGGTGTGCGGAGTCAATTCCCCCTCTGCTACAAGGGCTGCGACTAATGAGGTCTGCCTGTCTGTCTGTCTGCCTGTCCGTCTGTCCAACTGCCTGTCTGTTTGTCCATCTGCCTGCCTGTCTGTCTGCCTGCCTGCCTGTCTGTCTGTATGTCTGTCGGCCTGTCCCTCTGGCTGTCTGTATGTCTGTCTGTCTGTCTAACTGCCTGTCTGCCTGCCTGCCTGCCTGCCTGTCTCTCTGGCCGTCTGTCTAACTGCATGTCTGTCTGTCTGCCTGTCTGTCTGTCTGCCCTTCTGTGGTTTCACATCGTTGCGTGTGGATTATTAAGCGGAGACAAAGTGAGGCGCTGCGACGAGCCGTGTCCTCCTGACGAGGTTTGAGTTATGGTGCTGCAGCTTGGCAGCGAGCTGGGATGCTAATAGGTGGAAGAGGAGACGCAGGATGGAAGGATGGAAGGAGCTGGAGAGGGGACGCAGGAAGGAAGGATGGAAGGATGGAAGGGTGGATGGACAGAGGGAGCTGGAGAGGGGACGCAGGAAGGAAGGAAGGATGGAATGAGCTGGAGAGCAGATGTGGGAAGGAGGGACGGAAGGAGGACGGGGAGGGGAGACGGGAGAATGACCACAATAACCATAATGTGTAATATATTGCAATAACAGTCATGATGAACTTGAGCATTGTTTTCCAGGCCATAATATTGTACATATTAGATCATCCTGAACAGAAACATCCCAACTACAGTCAATTATATTTACACACACAGTCAGCACTAGTAGCCCCACTGCACCTTAGCTTTTTAATGTAATCCGCCCTGAGCTTGGAACACACTCTGTTCATCCTGGATGTTTTTAATGTATATACAGTATATATAACTTCAGAAGCTCCTTGTCTGTGAAAACCCACTCAGCCAGAGCAACAGATTCCGTTTGTGATTCCAATCCGAAAGAACAAAATACATCCGTCTCGCTTCACTCCACTCCGGTCCAGTCCGGGTCAGTCATGCACGCGACGACGGATCGCGAAGTTCCGCCATCTTTCTTTTTCTTTTCTTTTTTCTTTTACGGATACACAACAAATATTTCCTCAGTATTTGTGAAAATATATGTGGCTTCGTGGAGCTGACCCTCCTTAACACCGCCCCCCCCCCCAACACACACACACACACACACACACACACACACACGCACACACGCACACACACACACACACACACACACACACACACACACACACACACACACACACACACACACATCAAAGCTTCCCCTCCATTAAGTGACGAGAGCGTTTATTCAAAGTGTGTTAAACCCTTCAGCGTAGTTTGTGTGTGTGTGCGTGTGTGTGTGTGCGTGTGTGTGTGTGTGCGTGTGCGTGCGTGCGTGTGCGTGTGCGTGCGTGTCAGGGGGTGATAACTTTAAGCCACACTCAGGGCATTTAAGAGAAGAAGAAGAAGAAGAAGAAGACGAAGAAGACGAAGAAGACGAAGAAGCCGCCGCAGCCCTACTCGTCTCCAGGGCCCTGGTGCTCCTAATGGTTTAACACTAATGAGATCTGCCGCTGCCGACGCGCCCACATAACAGTTTATTTCACAGTGTAAATACCTTTGAAGACGGAGGAGACTGAGGGAGATGGGGGGAGACGGGGGAGACGGGGGAGACAGGGGGGAAGAAAAGTCAAAGAGACATAGCGAGGGCATGGCGGCTAAAGGAGCCCTCGTTTTCTTCTCTAGGAGCTTGGAGGTTTTTCCGGCCGCGAGAGATTTATTCTGCCTTGTTGTTGTCGTTGTGACTCAGACTCTGAGGTTTGTGTGTGTGTGTGTGTGTGTGTGCGTGTTTATGTGTGTGTGTGTGTGTGTGTGTGTGTGTGTGTGTGTGTGTGTGTGTGTGTGTAATGTGGTCCATTGAGTGCTCAGCCCTGGAGAATTTTTGTGACTCTCACATCGACACTTAAACACGCACGAGCATGAGTATGTGCACACGCACACACGCACGTGCACACACACATATACACACACACACACACGCACGCACACACACACATGCGCGAACACACACACACACACACACACACACACTCACTCACTCACACGCACGCAGGCACAGACACACACACACACACACTCACACATGCACTCACACACACAAGCACTCACACACACATGCGCACACTCATGCTCGCACACACACACACACAGACACACACACACAGACGCACACACACACACACACACACGCACACACACCAACACACGCACGCACACACTCACACAAAGTGGAAGCCCCAAATGGACATTTTAAAACGATATAAATACTTACTCTTAAAATGTACTCAAAGTGTTAAAAGTAAAGGTTCTTATCGTATCCAGTACCAAGATATAAGAGAGAGTATAATACAGAGTAAAGTTCCTATTGGAGCTTCTTCAGCCGATGATGCTCATGTTGATCTTGATCATAATTTACAAAATAAATCATGAAGTCATGGTAATTTAAGAGGAAATGGAGCTAATGCATCATTGATAAGCAGCGTGATAGATCCAGTCCCTTGGAAACATAGTAAGTAGAGTAAAAAGTAGAGATAGTTGTCCCAGACTGAATATAAATAGTATATAAGTACCAAAACTTTAAACATGTACTCAGATCCAGTCACTTGATTTTGAATTTTTTTTCAGTAGAAAAATAAACATATATATATATATATTTATTTTTCTACTGAAAAAAAATGTTTTTTTATTCACTGAACACTTTATTTGGAACACTTTACTATTACTGGGTAGGGCCTCCCTTTGCTCCCAAAACCCCTAAAGTCTTCCTGGCATGGATTCCATAACATTTTGGAAAACATTCCTTTGAGATTCTGCTCCATGTCGACACGATTGCATCACACAATTCCTGCAGATTTGTCAGCCGCACATTTATGCTGAGAATCTCCCGTCATATCACATCCCAAAGGTGTTCTTTTGAATTCAGATCTGGTGACTGGGAAGGACACTGAAGAGCGTTGAACTCACTGTGACGTTCATGAAAGAAGCTTGAGACGACTTTTCCTTCGTGACACGGTGCATTATCGTACTGGAAGTAGCCGTTTGAAGAGTATTGAACGCTCAGTTGTGGCCATGAAGGGATGCACATGGTCAGCAACAATCCAATGATTGATTGGTATTAACAGGCCCAAACTGTTGCAAGAAAAACGTGCCCGCCCCATTACACCACTGCCACCAGCCTGGGCTGTTGACACGAGGCAGGTTGGGTCGATGGATTCATGCTGTCGGCGCCAAATTCTGACCCTGCCATCAGCAGAAATGGAGATTCATCAGACCAAGCTATGTTTTTTCCAGTCTTCCACTGTCCATTTGTGGTGAGCCTGTGCCCACCGCAGCCATTCTCCGTTGACCCCTCTCATCAACAAGGGGCTTCCCTCCGCAGAACTGCCGCTCACTGGATAATTTTTGTTTTTGCACCATTCTGAGAAAGCTGTAGAGCAGAGATTCCAAACCTATGGGCCGATTGGGGGTATTGCAAGTGGGCCGCCAAATCATGGGTAAAACACATGGATTTTATTGAAAAAATTAAATAATTGTTTTCTTTAAGACCCTTCAAAAATGCATCATCACTGATAGTTAGGGAGTTATGGTAGGGCCCACTACGTTCGTTGATCGATCAACCAAGCCGGACCACGATCGACGGGCACTTGTACACTTTTGAACTTGAGGTGATCATCAAAATGGATGGTTGGCTCGCGTCAAGCACACTGAAAAGGAATGAAGCCATTGGAACATCATCCACAAGCGATGTCCCAGCGGGACATCAGACAGGCGGTACAGTTCTGCCTGTCCAACAAAAAAGAAAGTTTCAGAGAAAGTATGGTGCTGAATATTTTGCAGTGGGGTTTTTTTGGACAGGCACGGAAGATGAACCTTTACCGCTGTGCGTGGTGTGTTCCGGGATTTTTTCAAATGCAGCTCTGAGGCCATGTGAACTGTGCCGTCATCCCGAGACAAAGCACCAACAGGAGATGTCCAAGCCGCTTGAATTTTTGGACAATAGACTCAAGGAGTATCAGGGCAAGAAGAAAGTCATGGAGGAGTGCAGTGGAGGCGTCCAATCGGGTCGCCCGACTCATAGCCCAGGCTGGTAAGCCGCATGAATTCAGAGAGAATTGAATCCTTCCCGCCACAAAAGAGATAGTGGGGGTGATGTTGGGAGAGAAGGCGTGCGAGCCAATCAACCTCATCTCATTGTCTGATAACTCAGTCAGACGCAGGATTGACGATATGGCAGAGAATTTGTCAGAACAGCTGATAGCGAGCGTACGAGAGAGTCGTGTTTATGCCCTCCAACTGGATGAATCGACAGACATCACAAATCTGTCAAAGCTGCTTGTCTATGTAAGGTACAAAAGCAATGGAGCCATAAAAGAAGAATTCCTGTTTTGCAAATCTTTACCGACGCGTTCGACTGCTGAGGCCATTTTTGACATTCTGAACGCGTTCGTAGTCCCAAATGGGATTGATTGGTCCAAATGTGTGGGAGTTAGCGCTGATGGGGCCCGTGCGATGCAGGGCCAGCACAGTGGAGTCATCACCCGGGTGAAAGCTGTGGCTCCACTAGTAGCATCTCTCCACTGCAGTATACACAGAGAAGCGCTGGCTATAAAGAAAATGCTGCAGATCTGAAGACTGTTCGGGATGAGGCGGTCAGAGCAGTCAACTTCATCAGGAGCCGCCCGCTGCAATCACCCTTATTTTCGGTTTTATGTGACGAGATGGGCAGTGACCATGAGCAGTTTACACACTGTAGTCTGGTGGCTCTCAAGGGGGAAGGTACTGATGCGACTTTTTGAATTGCGTAATGAGGTGAGGGTGTTTTTTCCCGACACAAAGTTTGAACTCGCACTTCGCTTCAGTGATTTTGAGTGGCTGGCTAAATTGGGATACCTGGCCGACATTTTCAGCCACTTAAATGGAGTCAACCTCCATCTCAGAGGAAAAGCAGTGACCATGTTCAGAGATGTGCGCCAGACAAGTTGACCCAGTCAGAAATGCAGCTTCCCGTCACTGTGATCAGTCATGTCAATGATCACCTGCACGGTTTGAGGACCAAGCTGCGTGAATACTCCCCCATCCCAGATGTGCAGTGCAGCTGGATGGAAAACCCCTTCGCTAGCCACAGTGAGGAGACCCTCGCAGGCCTGTGTTCAAAAGAGAAGGACAGTCTTGTGGATCCCTCTCCTGCGACAGCGCATTGAAACCGCCTTTCCCACAGAAGTACCTGAAAAACTTTTGGCTTCATGTTGCTTCTGAGAATCCCAATCTGTCCAACAGAGCTGTGCGGTTTCTGATGCCTTTCCCGACAACGTATCCCCGTGAGGCTGGCTTTTCGGCGCTTGTGGCATTGAAGATGAAATACAGGAATAAACTAAATGTTGAGCCAGATCTTCGACTGAGACTGTCGTCCATTAATCCAGACATAGAGCATTTGGTGTCTGCCATGCATCAGCCTTCTCATTAGGCGTGTCAATGTTAATGTGCTCCTGTTATTGTTGGTTTTATCAGCGTTAGTAGTGAGGCTACATTCAAAACACTGCGCCCTTCAGACGGCCTTACTAGATACCTTTACTAACGTTATGTGAAAGTTCCATAGATATAAGGTTATTTTTAACCCACCTCTTTTCTTTGTTTTACAACTACTGCACTGCATGTATTAAAATGCATCTGATTGTTAAAATAAACGTCCTCTGAGAACGCACTGCTTGGCCCCCGTATTACTTCTGGTCGGATGTGGGCCGCCAACACTTTTGAGATTTTCAAGTGGGCCGCGAGTACAAAAAGGTTGGGAACCGCTACTCTCGAGACTGTTCTGCGGTGGAAATCCCAGGAGATCAGCAGTTACAGAAATACTTAAACCAGCCCGTCTGGCACCAACAATCATGCCACTGTCGAAAACACTGAGATCACACTTTCTCCCCCTTCTGATGGTTGATGTGAACATTAACTGAAGGTGCTGTCCCGAATCTGCAGGATTTGATGCACTGCACTGCTGCCACATGAGTCGCGCAGATTGCATGAATAAGTAGGTGTACAGGTGTTCCTAATGAAGTGCTCAGTGAGTGTATATCTATATACTGTATAGAAATACAAATTTCGATTAAAAAATAAACTAAGGTAGAGATGTTTTGTTTGAAACGTAGTGCGGTAAAAGTCCAAAACTGAAACTGAATATACTTAAATAAGTACAGAGACTTGAACAATGTCCTTATATCCAGTCCCTGATTTTGATATGTATAAATAAAAAAATACTGTATATTCCGGGTTATTTTATGAAAGAAAGTGCAGTACAGGGAATTTGTCACGGTGAGGATTGGTGCGTTTATCTGCAGACAATTATCATGAAAAAAAGCATGTTTGTCTGAAAAAAAAGAAAAGAAAACTGAAATTATGATAGTATATGCATATGCATAGTGTATCAATTATAATTACCGATCATTGCTATGTACTTACTCAGAAGGGTGGAGGCATTAAATCAAATGATTCTTGTGAGAATTCCATTCACAACTCAGAGCCGCAGCCACGGCTCTACTGGATCTCGTTACGCTGACGGAATCGAACGAACGGAATGAAAGAGTCGGACCAATTGAAATAAAATGTTTTTATCGAGTCACTCGTTTGAGCTGAACTCAGCGAGGACCCGTGTCATTTCACGCTAAGGGGGCGTGGTCATTGCGAACCGCGGGTGTAGTCAATGCTGACAGACTGCGGGAACGAGACTGAGATTGAGAACGGCGATGAGATGAGGTATATAGTATATATAGTATATATAGTGTTTATAGTATATATAGTAAAGATAGTGTATATAGTGTATGGGTGATGCACGATGAGATGCTTGAAGCCGTGGAATACCGTGGTATTGTCTGCAGTGTACAATACAGCTGGTTGAAGTCTGAGGAGTACCTGTACAGCATGTACTGTAGCGCATACAGCAGATCTCAGACCGAGAGAGGAAAAAGCAAGTGCAGTGGAAGTTCCCAGGGTGCACGGCGTCAGACGAGCGGATGCTGCATGTTTTTTGGACGGGTGGACGGAAGGGGGGGGGGGGTGATAAAACTGCTGCAAACAAACACCTCCCGTCAAACGTCGCTAATAAAGTCTTCACAGAGCCTTAAGTGGAGCCTCAGATAAATACCATCCCCGCTCGCCGCCGTCCAAGGGCTATCGACGCACTTATTGGCATTCAATAAAGGGAAACCCTCTCAGCAAACTCGGCGGAGGGGGTGTAAATCCTGCTCCTTCCTCCCTTCCTTCCTTCCTTCCTTCCTTCCTTCCCTTCGTTTCCTTTCCTTTCCTTGTAGCGCCGGACCGGACGGCAACAATGTCACCGGCGTGCCGTCAAGGCAATTTTGATTTACAAGTGGACGACATGTTGCCGTTTCATCAGCTTATTATTTTTAAGTGGTCTGTGTGTGTGTGTGTGTGTGTGTGTGTGTGTAAGTGTGTTTTCCCTGGACAATTCTCAGACGCACACCCCCCCCCCCCCCCCCCACAGACACACACTCACACACACACACACACACACACACACACACAGACGCGCGCACAAACACGCCTCACTCTTTGTGAGTTATTGATCCTCGTGGTGTAGCAACCCCTCCTGATTTCATTAGGTGAGCTGCTGTTAATTACTCCACACTCTAACCTTTCGCTGTTTCATTTGGACCGACAAATTGGGTGAATTAAAAAAGGGGGAGGGAGGGGAGGGGCTGGAAGGCTGGGGGGTTATGACAGATGTGGCGATGGACCCCCTCCCGCCCTTCCGCACACACACACACACACACACACACACACACACAAATACACATATACACACCTCCTCCCCCGCCACTGGGGTCCCAAGCGGTATAATAATTAAAAATGAAAAAGTTCACCAATGTTCTCTTTGCTCATCAGATTATGCAGCGGGAGGCTCCACTCCGGTAATTGTTGCAGAGGATTCATTTACAAAAAAACAAAAATACAAAAAAAAAAACCATACCGGCCGGATGCGGAGGTGGGCCGTCGAGGGGAGCGGGGGAGAGAGAGATAGGAAACGAAACGAGCGGTTCCTTTTTTTTCCCGCGCCTTCCCGCTCCGAGTGGGACGGTCCCTTCGGGGCGGGCCGTGTGCCGATACGGGCGGGGCCGTCGACTTTCATCGATAGCGCCTGGCCTCCCCTGACAGTCGCACGGACCCGCCGCCGTTGGAAAATAAAAAAAAAATTAAGGGGGCGTTGTGTGACGCACGTAATGCCGGAAAGTTATAATTAGACTTCCTCCCAAAGACGTACGTCACCGAATTACACGGCATGGGGCAGGGCGGCCGAAGCGCCCTTTCAGCGGCGTGAGGATGTAATTGATTACCATAGGAGACAAAAGGAGGGGGAACCAGAAGATGAGGCCAACGCTCTAATCGATAACGGCGCACATCCTCACTTGGATAGAAATTAGCAGCGGATGCCATCGCAGCGCATGAGAATGTTCCCGTTGCGATGCATCGACGTTCTTCCGCGGAGCGTGAACCTTTTTCAGCGGTGGACCCGGACGCTCCAAACGTTTTCTCTGCCGCGGCGTGCGTTTTACGATAAAATGATCCCACAGCACGACGCCGCTATCCTGTCAACCAATTAAAAACTCCAAGGACACGTAAAACTGTGTTTATCATTATGGCCTGGTAATGATTAGTGACGCACGACTCTGAAACGATTGGTTCGCGGCGAACAAATCTTTTGAACGACTTTTGAGTCCCTCCGACATAAATGTGATAATTCGACTCTCCAAACCGACTCTTCTGGCTCTCGTCCATCGCTCGGGAAGCGCAAATCAAACGAACCTTTCATGGCGGCCAGAGTGAAACTTGTCCGGCCGGAGCTGCTTCTTTTCCCATCTGGAGCTGCGCCGTCACGCTCAAACAGCTGATTTTCTTCCTTTCTTTAATTTTGGGAGGGTCTTCTCCACTGGCTGGGCTTTGGCCGTCCTTTCCTCTCCTCAAGGTCTTACCGATTCTACTTTCAGGGGAAGGAGCCGTTCCGAGCGCCTTGGCCTTCCCTTCGCCTGAGATAATAACTTCATCATAATTAGCCGGCAGTGCCCAGGAGTGTTGAATCGTCGGTTGCACTGGGATCTGGTCTGATTTATTGCTTGATTTAATTACGTATCAAAATTCAATTAGACACGCTTTCGACCAAATTCAAAGTGAGTTTTTGTCAAGCCGTCCCAGGAAACGAGGCGGCCACGGCGGCGGCGGCCTGAAGGACATGCTTAATAATCATCTCTTACCTAAATTGTACGGTGTGTATGATGAAAAAAGGAAAGAAAAGGAAAATGAGGATTCCTGACTCGGGCGGCGGAGACGCTCTTTGTTTTACCCTCTGCCGTCACCGCCGCGGCGCGCCAGCTGACATCAAACGGCCTCGAAATGTGAGCGGGAAACAGAACGTTGAAGTTACCGACTGAAGACGTGTAACAAAAATGTTCTTTGAGGTGGAGTGCGGCGGAGGAGCGGCTGTTTTATTTTGGGGTTTTTTTTTTTCTACTTCTTGTTTTTTTTGTTTTTTTTTTACCAACACCAGTTACCCGCTCCAGACGACTTAAACAGGAAAAAAAAAAAAAAAAACCCGAGCTAAGCTGTTTTTGAATCCCAGACTTTGAGAGCGCCACCGATCTGTGGCGCCGCGCACGGTCGACGGCGTCTGCGCGGAGCGGAGGGAGGAACGGGAGGAAGAAGGCGGAGACGCTAAAGAAGGAGAGCCATATTCCCCTCCGAAAGGTCACCGACTGAGCTGTGGCCTGGTGCTACCAACGTGATAAAAAAAAAGCCCCCCCCCCCCGAAAAAAAAGCCCGAACAAAGCGGCGGCGGAGGGAAGGCAACGGGTGACGGCGGTGACACCGAGGGAGGGCGGGGAAGGCGTGAAATGAGTCTCTTGTCACGTCAACACTTTTGGAGTCGAACGGAGGTGTGGGGAGGGGAGGGGGCCGAGAGATGGCGGACTGACTCATGAAGTGTTAATGCCTTCCATGCGTTGATGCGGCAGCGGCGGCGGCGGCCGAGGCGTTGGCCCCGGACGCCGGGACCAGGAGCGGATCGCGGCAAAGAGCCCAAATCGCTTCTCACTGTCAGCCGGTTGGCAAACACGGCGCTCCGCCGCGACACTGATTAATGATTCCCCGCGTGTTCCCCGTGAATGGGGACTTTGACTTTAACTTTAAACACACAGTTGGCGACCATATGTTTTTTTTTTTGTTTATCTTCCCCCTCTGATGCCATTCACTCTCTCTCTCGCTCTCTCGCTCTCTCTCTCTCTCTCTCTCTCTCTCTCTCTCTCTCTGGTGGGTGTCAAAATACAGTCGGTGCCAAACATGTGAAGCTGGAATTGTCGTTTCACATATCATCACGCTCACGAGGGCTTCGCGAGCGCTCGGCGGCGGCCGCTCCCTCGTTATACATTTCAATGTGAATGTCAGAACAAGCGGCGATAATACTTCATTAATGTCTCTAAAAATAATAGCCTTCCCGGCGCTGAGCTGTTGACAGGTCTCGCTACAAAGGGAATGCATTCGTTGCTATTCTGGTCACCGCTGCATTGGGTTTAACGGTGGCGACCGGTATCGACAAGCGCGCGCGGGCGGGCGGCGGTGTTGGTGTGGGTGGGGGCGCACGGAGAAAAAAAAACAACAAAAAACGCGGCTCCAACGTCCAGGACGGCGTCTGCAGCGCGCGCTGCAAGCGGTGAGTTTTGTGGTTGACGGGGGAGTCTGACGGGGGAAAAGGCGTTAATCGCCGCTCGTTTTCCTCCTCGCCTCCATTTAAGCCGTCAAGGTCTCTTCGGGTTTTCTTGAAATCAAGGTCTTGAGAAGTTTTCCTGACAGCCGTCGGACGCTCCGTCGCGCTGAACGGCGTCGGCCTCGCTTTAAAAAAAATAAAAAAAAGGGACGAGGGGACGATGGGAAGACGGGAGACATCTCCCCGGCAACAATCTGTTTATTATTCCTTTAACAAGAATACCGGGAGGCCCTGTCAGAGCAATTAACACCGCCGCTCCTATTGTAGTTAAGCTTCGCCGACACGTTCGCAGTGCTTAGTCCTTGCACCTCATAAGTAATTTTCGATTGAACTGAGCGATGACAGCAAATTCAGACACAGTGTACTTGTCGGTGTGCGTTCAAACAACGCCAACGCCGTGTTTCCACCTGTGCATGAGCTCCCTCCCCGTCTCCCACGGATGAAGTCGGGAATATGATGCGGGTCGTAAAAAAAAAAAAAAAAAAAAAAAAAAAAAGCCCCCTTTCACTGGGGCGGGGTCATGTGTTCATCCCTCCCAATGAAATGGCAATAAAAGTAAAGCAACAGACAGTAAAAAAAAAAAAAAAAAAAAAAAAAAGTCAATAGACCTGATTGTTTAACAGCGCCGGCGACGGAGGTGACCGGGGAAGGGAAAGTGGCAAGAAAAGCATGAATTTCCGTCTGATCCCTGGAGCATTCAATGCAATCTAAAGCAGGAAGTCGACCGCTGCCGCCGATAAAATATGAAGTCAACATGCCCAATATTCCTGCAAAGATACGGATTCTATATATATATATATAAATATATATATATTTTTTTATGGCCGATCTTTACATACAGTATATACATACAGTGTATATGTGAACGCCATGCGGGGAAATCGGTTCGCATCTCCTCCGGGCTTCGGCCACACCACGTCCATGTCCGTGTTTCGATAACCGCGGTTACGCATTTGCAGGCAATGGCCGCCAAAGTGCACCTTAAAATGCCAACGGAAGGCAGTCGGAAGATCGTGGCAGTTTACGAATGTAAGTTGTACCGCCTGTTATTTGACGAACCGACTTGAGGAAGGATAGCCGTGTACCCTCTTTAAACCGAATCCGACAATGGCTCCCGCTGTCAGCAGATCCCCCCTCCCCCCCCTTGGTGGCCGTCACAGTGCACTAGTTTTCAATGTCTAGATTTCACATGGCTCATTCAAAAGGTGTTGGAGGAAATGGGGGAGATTTATTATAATATAACTTGATTTATATGAAGAAATGTATCGATTGTGAATATGATAACACCAACGTTAACGTTAATATCGTAGTTATTATAAATACACAACTTAGTTTAGGACCGATTCCAGTGGCGCTAACTTGCCATAATCGGCAACCGTGGCTTCCGGTACCAGTGTGTTGGATCCGAAAAATTTGTTCCAAGAGTTAAAAAGGTCCAGGCCCTTGGTGGGATACGGAAATCTCAGATTCCAAATCCCCAAAATTTGGGAAGCAATGAATAAGACTGGTTGCTGCTGATGTTGTTGTTTGTCCGATTCAGTGTACAGCGGCTGCACTGTAGTCGTATCCACATCCCCATCAGCCGCATGCATATCTTCCATCCCCCAAAATATGTTGACGTTGGTCTTTTTGGGAGCTCGGTCAGTTTAAAGAAAGAACCGAAGCTGGCGCACTTCCCTGTTCCCTGTTCCCTGTCCCCTAAGCCCTGAGCCCTAAGCCCTGAGCCTGCCACGCCCCCATCGGGTCCTGTCACGATCACTAAAAGAAATTCTGCCAAACAGCCCCCCCCCCCCCCCCTTTTTTTGCTGACGTCATGTTAATATCTTTATAGAAGCCATTTGTGTGCTCCGGGAAGTCGCTGCCATGCTCTTCTTTTTCAAAACCTCTCGCTGTTTCTGCGGCCGCAGCCAAAGGCATTAACATATGTTCTCACAGCGCTCGCTGCTTATTACAGCGAGCCCATTCAATGTCCATACACGGCGAAAAAAAAACACCACCACCACCATATCTGCCCACTCAGAGTGGTGGGGGCATGTGTCCTGGGTGACGGGGGGGGGGGGCTCCTTAACATTTAGTACCAGGCCCTCTTTGTCAAATTGATATTCCACCCACTCGCAGTGATGGCCGGTGGTGATCATGACAAATAAAGGCAATATTACTTGTGGATGGTCCACGTGGAGCATAATGAGGACATACATGTATACTGGTTCTATTGCTCCTACTGGTTCCGTTGTTTCTGCTGGTTCTGTTGCTTCTACTGGCTCTGTTGTTTCCACTCTTTCTTGTTGTATCCTATTCCTGCTCTATGAGCATGCTGAGTCAATTTCTCTCACTTGCCCCTTTTCCACCTGCCTAGTTCTGCTTCTGGGCTGGCGCTGGTGCCGCCTTGTGGGTTCGACTTGCAAACCTTCAAGGTCATTGTGTCACTGCCCGTACGTCGTTACACACGTTCACACACGCTCATTTACGCACATTATTATCGCTTATGTTTGGCCGTCTTAATATGATGTTTTACGACCGACCGCTTTTTTTATGGTGTGAGGTAATGAGACGGACACAACATGATCAACGTCTATGTTGGGTGGCACGGTGGCGCAGTGCATGGCACCGTGCTCCAGGCAGGTGATCTCCCAAATAGGAGCCTTTCCGTGTGGAGTTTGCATGCTCTCCCCGTGCTCACATGGGGTTTCCTCCACCCTTACATCAGTCAGGACCCCCACCAAAAAACATGCACACATCATGGTCTGACCAGCGATGGACACTCGTCACCGGGTCCATGTTGACCGGGTATAGGAGTAGCCTGCGTCCCCTGGAGCCCGCAGCGTGTGCATTATAATAATTTGAAGAAAAAGTGCTCTCCGACTCAATAAAACTTGAGCTATTTTACAACATGACCATTTGATTTGTCCACTTGAGTGCTCCACGGACCACATTTTACCTCCATGAATTCCGTACTGCTGAAGTGGTGACAAAATTGGCCGTCGCAAACGCTTTGGTCGGGCTTAATTGTCCCCGCCCCCGGCCCCTGACGTAAGCCTTGCCGGGTTCAAGACCAGCAGCGAGGTGAACCAATTGGGAAGGGTTCCCGAACCATTTCTCAGGTTCCAGAGCAGGTTCTGTTGCTGTCGAAAACAAACAAACAAACAAACAAAAAAAACGGACCAGAGCCGGCGTCAAATCTGCACGAAGGATGAAGGAAATAAGAATTTCCAGATCCTATGTTGCTGTTATTGTTGTTGTTGCTGCTGTTGTTGTTTCTGTTATTGTTGCTGTTGTTGTTGCTGTTATTGTTATTGTTGTTGTTGTTGTTGTTGTTGTTGTTGTTTTTCCCCAACATCGGAAATCCAGAGTCATGAGATGCCTCTGGTGTGAAATTAGTTTTTTATTTCACGCATCACGCGTCATCATCGTCCAAGGTGTTTTCCTGTTGGCGACAAACCTACCAATCCCCTGTCCAACAGTAGGGAATATATATGAAACACGAGGATAGCAAAGGACATTTTCTTGATTTTTCTCATGGAACGAACCGTTTTTGTTTTATATCCATGGTGATGCAAATGAAGTGAACCAATTTGGAGTTATTTCTAGAGGAGCTCTAATTGAGTCTAAAATTCATTCAAACTTCATCTAATTTTTGCCTCTGTTATTTTTTCCAGGGGAGCGGCAGCCTCCTCAACGTTCATTGGGAATTAATTCAGGGTTTAATTAGTATCCGACAATTCAATAGCCATTAAAAATCACGGGTTTCGGCGGCGCGATCTCCTACTTTTCCAGACTTTTTTAACGACGTCGCCGCCATCTTGAAAACTTTGCAAAAGTGTGAAAAAGTGACAAAAAAAATGAAACACACGACTACACAAAGACGCCACATTAAAAGAGGTTTTAATTTGCTGTTTTTTCTCAGCGGCAGAAAAGAACACGTAGAGAGATTTAAGGTGTGAAACTTGCGAAAACCCCGAATTATTAGAGAAGCTGCCGCTTGATGGCTGCAGCTTGAATTCCCACTAATTGGGCTGTTTTTGGTTCAAATAACCTCCGATTTGGAATATTTCTAAATTCTAACTGCCCTCCGACGGAATCCTTTAAGGCACTTTTTGCATTTGTCTACCGCCGCATTGTTATTGTGTTTTCGGAGATCAGTGTGATGTATTGTTTTTCGGCGGGTGGTCTTTGTTCTGGTGCTGGAGCCCCGGTGGCGCCGAGTTGATCTAAGGAAGAATCCGAAAAGAGCGTGTATCCAACAATAAAGAGAATGTAGCTCCTTCTTATGCCGCAGAAAGAACTGAGGCCCAGTATCTGTGTCATCCCACGGAGCCGCGCTGATTTAGAATGGTGCGCAGGAAGAGATAAGACATACAGTGCACCAGTGAACCGTGGAGGCATTGAATAATACTTTGCTCATGCATAAAATCATTAAAAAGAATCCTCCCTTATAACTTAAGCCACAGCCGCAGATCTTTCTTGAGTGCTTCATGAATAATGTTTCATCTATAAATTAAGGCTTTTTTTTGGGTTCCTTCCCATATGGTTGATATGGAATGTTATGAGGATTCATATCATATCATATCAATCTGTATACGTAATATGCGGCATATCAATCATATGCACCATGTGTTCTTGATTTAAAGTTTGCAGACCGAATCACCTCAGAGCAGGGCTGTTGTTTGGTTGACGTGACCTTTTTTTTGGGGTAACTACAGGTGTTTGGGTGGAATAATGAACAAAGTGAAGGAAGAAAGGAGTCGTCCCAATTGAACATTCTATGGTCTGACTGTTTTTTTTAAAATACATATATATTTTTTTTATTCTAATTTTATAATTAACAATTCTAGTTACCAAGGGCGCTAACTTTTAGGAGTGGTTGCCAAGTTGGCAACCATGAATGGCCAAGACTGACCAAATGGTGGCCGGATTTTAAACCTTTTCTAATTGGATGAGAGCAATGGATGAATCTATTCTTTGACAACAAGGCAACCAGAGCCCAAATTTTGGCCCAAATCTGGTAGCCCGGGACAACTTGCCAACCATTGTTACTTCTATCTCAGTTTTGTAATACATCAATATAAATAAACTACTTATACATGTAAAATCACACGGAGTGGCTGTTGCATCTTTAAACGCCCATATTGTGAATGAATGTAAAATAACCCTGTCAGAGCTACATGGAGAAGACTCCGGCAGCAATTTCCAGGGACTGCACTGCGCTGGTATGTAGGTCCTTGAAGTACAGCGGGACCTGCGAAGGTCACATTGTGTTCCCCTTAAATATGGTTCCAATCATGACGGCGAGCGATGGCATTCGCCATCCGTGGAGCTGAGAGGCCAATACATTAGCAATCTAGGGGAATGGGGACCTGGGCTGCAATCCCAAAGTACACAATGACTTCCCATTAATAGGTTGGGGCATCGAGAGAACACACCCCGAGCTGGAAATTTCCATGTGGATGTGGCCTCTGACACTGGGGTACCTGCCCTCAGCCATCTGCAGTGATTTGACAAATGATTATATATCTAAGGGCTCTGCACCGATTTGGGTGGTAATTGATTGGAAGTGAGGCATTCAAATCCCTGATTGGTTCAGCTCAACATGTGTGTGCGTGCGTGCGCGTGTGTGAGTGTGCGTGTGTGAGTGTGTGTGTGTGTGTGTGTGTGTGTGTGTGTGTGTGTCGCTGGATTGAAAGAAAAAAAAAAATCAGACATAAGGGAAGAAGAGAGAATCAGAGAAAGAGGAGAAAAAAGGCTAAAGTTGAGATATCCAGGGACTACTACAAGATTAATATTATTATATATTTTCTTTCTAACATCTGGAGAAAAATTATCCTGAAGATGAGGCAGAGAAGTTGAAATGCCTTGCGCACGACTCGCCCCATTGATCGGCGGTCGCCGTTACTGTGCGTGCGTCTTCATGCGACGATGTCCAGTATTTTTTATTTTTTTGCAATTCAAAAAAAATTGGGGCGGAATGGGTTGGCGGCAGAATGAAACGATATTGATTTCCCTCACACCGCGGCCCGGCCCCCGCTGCATATTATCTCGGCGCCGCGAGGCACCGGCGAGCTGGGAGCGGGAGTCACTTTCTGTGGATTTCACCTGCTTTCTTGATGTCATCAACTATTGTTGAGGAAACCATGGCGACGTGGGCGATGACACCTTTGGATAAAGGCAGCGGCTGCAGTTCAACGGCGGCTCCCCTCAGGATGCCCTTTACCACATAAGCCTTTACATTATGAGCTGTCGTTGCTATGGCAGGGTACGCCGGGTAATAAATATACACATGGAGCATACCAACGCTTTAGAGCCGATCTTGAGCCAGGGCTTGGATATCTCAAACCATTCCGCGGGATTTGATTTAAAGGAGATCTAAAGGGAAAGTGCAACTCGGTGAATTTTCAAATTAATACGAAACCACTCTGAGATTATCCCCCCACCGTCGTCAGCCATAGTTTAAACGTATGCCGTATTAAGTCCATGTAGATCGGCGATCAGAGCGCTCATTCGAATCGTTCATCTAGTCATGGCCGTACGGCGTATCTGCGGCGTTAATCTAGATGCAGGGCTCGAATTAAAATTTCTCAAACTATATGAGTGGATTTGATTTGAAGGAGATGTAAAGGGGCTGTTATCACTCAGGGTTGGCCATTGTGTAACCACTCAGTAAGTCTATGCAAGTATCCGTTTGAATCATTCATCCGGTCATGTCGGCACGCCACATTGGTGGTGTTAATCTAGGAACGGGGTTTGAATTTCAATACCTCAAACTATTTTATTTAAAGGAGATGTAAAGGGTCATAATTGCCACTCAGGGAATATTTTTAATTAGAATAAAATGATTCTTATGATCATACCCCATCATTGTCCATTGTAAAATTAATTATACAGTAAGTCAAAGTAAAGCAGCTATCAGAGTGTTCATTTCAATCACTCATCTGGTCATATCCATGTGTCAAAAGGATACAGTATATGCCGTAATATGGCGTATTGGCCGTATTCATCTAGATAGAGAGATCGGATTTGAATATCTCAAACAATTTAAATGGATTTGATTGGAAGGAGATGGAAAGGCTCATGATCCTACAATTTTGTCCATTGTAAACATACTGTAAGTCAATGTATGGCAGCGTTTGGAGCGTCCATTTTTAATAATTCATCTAGTTACTGTACGTACGTCCGTGTGCCTTATCGTGGGTGCGGAGCCGAGCCAAAAAGCTGAAGGTAGCTTGTTTTTGCGTCTCAGCCAACAGGGTGCGATGTATACGTGGCTCCTGCCCTTCCAGCAGGCGGGCCACGCCGCATACCTTTTGCCATTTGACATGGACATGCCGAGCTCGCCGGTGACAGATGCTGCGCGGGAGCGGTCCCAGAGGTCACAGATGACCTTTCAGAATGTCTTTTTTTCAGTCACACCACATTATTTGTTTAGAGGATGGCCACCGACGTAACCTGGGGCTCCCCGACGGAGCCGCGGTTTGTTGCCGCCTGTCCTCTGCAATCGCATTCACCTCAAAATGAATTGAGCGTGTGCTCATGTGCGCGCTTCGAGGTGGATGCACCGCCGGTGCACGGGGTGTACGTGCATGTTCCTGAAGATGTTGCTCGCGAACCGGCCTCGCTCTGGCCGGCCGCCAACTTAAGCCTAATTGCCGCATGACTAGCCTCTTGTTTGGGTGCTGAGGGGACTTTTATTTATTTCTTTTTTTTTTTATCGTACAGAATGAATCATCGTTAAGATGTGCTTATTCACCAGCGGCCTTTTCCTTGGCTCGAAAAACGCTGCTGAGAGTCGTACACAAGGACCCATTAGCCATTCCATCCGTGGTTATCAGTGTCCACATTTGCATGCCAGCCAGCGCGTGAGAAAAGTGCTTTGAGAGGGGAAAAAATAAAAACAGCTCCATCACCAGTTTTTTCCTTTTTTTCTTTCTTTTCTATCTTTCCACCTTTTCAACACCTTCAGGTTTGGCTCGTTGGGGAGGAACGTCTCGTGTCATTTTTTGCTTTTGTTTTTTTTTGTACGTGGGAAAACAATACGGGAAGGAGAACGGACAAAAAGGGAAGGAGGGAACATGTGAGGCGTGACATCATGGAGTGGCAGGGCTCGGGCTCGCCGTGGTAATTACAGCGATCTGGCAGGGACAGGGTGCAGAGCGGACCCCATGGCAGCGGAGGTGCCTGATCCCCGCCCCCATCCCTCGCCTCTCCATCTGTTATGCTGCTTGGTTGCAGGGGTTTCGTACATGGCCCTTACAACACAAACACAAACACACACCTATAAGAAGCTACTTCAAATAAAAGACGTTCGAATTTGTATACGCCGCGGCAAACCCGACCTGACACCACCGTCCCCGACGCCTTGGGAGAGGAAGCCGATCCGCTATTGTTTTCCTGAGCGTGAAGCCGTGTTAATCCGGTCACATATATGCTCAGCCGTTCCACGTTTTATTTCCAAAACCCGTCGTGCGATAATGCAAAAAAAAAAGAAAAAAAAGAGGAAAAACGAAAAAGGGGAAAAAAAAAGTTTTCGGGCCGAGGAGACAAAGCCTCCCCGCGGGGAAAAAAAACCAGCACGATTTCCCCGGCGCTCGCAGCCTAACGTCAGAAATATGATCTTCCCCCTAACCTCTTAGCCCGGCAGCCGTACTGTAACGCTGCTCGGAGGTGAGCCTACTTCAATTATTCACGCGGCACGGGGAGTTTTTCTTTCTTTCTACTCTTTAGCTCCTCGCCCGGCCAGCGGAGAGCGTTTTAGCAAAGCAGAGGATAAAAGAAGAGAGCAACGCTTTGGCAGAGTCGACGGCACGGGAGAGTCGTCGGCGGACGGAGGAGGCGCCCGGCGCGAGTTGCAGCATAATTGTGGTCTGACAACGCGCGCTCCCCCGACCAGCGCTCGGGATGCAACGTATGGCCGCAGGATTAGGATCTCCATGGAAACCAAAGGCCCCGAACGACCCGCCATGCCCACCCACTCGGACAGCCCTTAATCATCTTTGCGCGGATCCTGGCGCTGCAGAATTTGGCCAATGTGTCAAGAAGCAATTATATATACTTAGTGCCCGGGCACCCTATCTCCTCCCTCCATCCCATCCCTCCCCTCCCCTCCCTCCCTTCCTCCCTCTCATACTCTTAATATAATCACAGAGCAGTCGCTGTTAAAGCCCTCGTTCGTTCCACTATCTGTCCGGGGCGCGGCACACAATGCAGATGAGCGGCAAGGGAATAAAGAGAGAGGATATTCCATTCTGAGGGCCGTTATAATCGGAATATTCTTTTCATATGAATCACGCTCGCCCATTTAGCTCATTTTAACGGCCTCCCTAAGCTGACTGACATTCCAAATTACCCCCGGCTGGCCCCATCGCATTCGGCGCACATATCGGGGGCTGTGCTTCGCCCGGATCACGGAGGAGGCTAATGTGAGCTGACGATGGAGGAGATTATGTTCCGCTGCTAACAGCTGAAACGGGAATAACAGCATCCGCAAACCCAAGGTGCCCCCCCCCCACCCCCCCACCCACAACCCCACCCCCCAATCACCTCACCCCCTCCATCAGCTGTCTCAAAATGGAGAGGAGGAGTGGGTGAGGGGGTGAGGGGGTGAGGATGAGAACGGTCCTGCTACCGTACGCTGGGGTCCTCAAAGGACCCCTTGTGCTGTGTCGGAGACAATAAACCTTCACCTCTGTCCCAAAAAATGAATATGATATTATTTGATATTTATTATGACATTACCTATTACTAAGCGTGGAAAGGGAAATCTATGAGAAATATTTACATTGCACCGTTTCAAAATACACAATATAAAAACAATACATTCACATCAGTTAAATTAACATTGTAGTGACATATCACACATTTTAACACAATTTACGGCCAGGAGATAATACCTGTAATACCTACAAATTGCAGAAAAATATAACATTTCTAAAAATTGAAAGATTTGGAAAAAAATGTAAGTTGTTTTTTTTCAAAAACTTTTCACGGACCCTGCGGCTAAGTGCCCCGGGACCCCCCACTTTGAGAATGACAGCGTTACCGGGTTCATACGGAGAGGCGATGGGGGCGATATCTCCGGCGGTCCGTCGCCATGAAAGCATTACACGCCGGCGGGTCGCACGGGGGGGCGCGCGGTGTCAGACACACCGACTCTAATTCGAGGGGGGGGGGGTGATCTTCAGGCCGTGTCCCAAAGACACAAAGACACGCCACGCAGTCAATTAGAGCGCGGCGTTACCATCCACGGCCGTCGGGAACAAAGGCGACGGCCTGGCTCATTATTTCCCCCCCGACAGTGATGGCGGAGGGCGGTTGGGGGGGCGGGGGGGTTGGGGTTTGATTCATTTCCCCTTCGTGCCAACATCACAACCTCCCCTCCCCTTCCCAATGCCACCCAGGTTATTTAGAGCGCTGGCTGTGCATTATCGGAGTCCCGGCGTCGGCCCGGCCGGGGATGACAGGCTGTCAGGGCGCTTATCTCCGGCGGCTTCCTAATGCCCGGGACGCCGCTGCTTCACACCGGCTACCCTTGACCGTGCCGGGGCCAGTCACCCAGAAGAGGACACCGGCATTTCTGACATGTTTGGCACTAAGTGAACTGAAATTGTGTGAATCAACCGCGTGGCACATTTTCACATTTGCGAGCGCGCGTGAAGCAGGGGTGCGAGCGGGGGAGGGAGGGAGGGAGGGAGGGAGGGAGGGAGTGACTCCAATCCACGTGTGAAGATGAGTTGAGATCGTCAGCATGAAGTGATGACTTTGACTGTGCATAGGCAAGACACATTAGCGTTGAATAAATCTGCCCTTCTCACCTCACGCTCAGCGAGCGTCGTCGGATCATAATTAAAGATAAAATCGTTTGTTCGGGGGGGGACACTTGAGCAAAGTTGCGTCGCGCTGTCGTCGTTCTTTAAAATGCATCTAATGAGATATTGATTTTTCATTCGTTTTTATTCGTTTTGTTTGAATGTTGTTTCGTTCAGTGGTTCACAAAACTTTTTGTAGCGGTGCACCTCCACTGAGATCTTTTTCTTTCAGCTGAGTTCCCTCTTCGCTGGCATTGGTTAAAAAAAAAATGGAAACTAACATTAATGATGTGCTGCAAATGTGCTGTGCGTGGTTTTTTTTTCACATTATACACAACCACTATTTTTTAACACATTTATTTTTATTTTATCTCCGCAGTACCCGAAAGCATCCCTAGACCCCCCATTTGAGCATATATCCAGTAATGTAGGAATGTAAGAGCACTACACATATATGTGAAAACATTTAAATAGAACAGATCATTTTGGCATTACACATATACTGTATAGTATACATCAATCGTAATTATCCACTTTTTATGTTTTAGGTACATACAATCCTTTTTAGTTAATTGCGTATTGCCATTTTTATTTTAATGGTTTATTCTTATTGATTTTTTATCATAGCCTATTATTTCGATGTGAGATGGGTTTTTTTTCCGTTACACCACAATTTCCCTCCGGGGATGAATAAAGTCTATCTATCTATCTATCTATCTATCTATCTATCTATCTATCTATCTATCTATCTATCTATCTATCTATCTATCTATCTATCTATCTATCTATCTATCTATCTATCTATCTATCTATCTATCTATCTATCTATCTGTCTATCCATCCATCATCCATCCATCCATCCATCCATCCATCCATACATCCTTCTATCAATCTATCTATCTACCTACCTGTCTGTCTTTCTGTCTGTCTGTCTGTCTGTCTCTCTGTCTGTCTGTCTGTCTGTCTGTCTGTCTATCCATCTTTCTATTTGATGGACGTGCTGCTTTCTATCTGACATATCACATTGGTTCCCATTGGAAAGCAGCCAAATCCAAATCAGCCAAACATGAAGAGCCTGAGATGTTCTCTTGTTTCAGGTTTGTTCTCTGAGCAGTTTGCAGTAAGCCTGTCTTACCTTGTGAGGGCAGATGGGCGATGGCGAATCGAAGGACTTATCCGGCGTCTGGTTTGGATTCTGCGAGGAAAACACATTATCATGAGACATGGCTTCTGTAGAGGGCATCGCCCGGCAAATCTTAAGTGACAGTAGGTGCTGCTTATTTTCTGTCGCCCTCCATTAGCATGTGTGCCATGGGTTTCAGTCTGCTTTTGGTGCCGCCATACCAACGCCTCACCCCTCGCGCTTAATCCGAGGGAGCAGCTTTTGGCTGACGGTCATATTTTAAATCTTTATCTTGACAACATCATCTTATCGGAGATCATAATAGCGGGGGCATAACGATGCATTATGTTTTGTTTTTCCCACTTTTCCCCTCCCCGTTCTCCCCTCCCGCAAATATTATAAATCCTTTCCCCGACAGAAGATCTCGCCGAACATATGTTCCAAACTCTTGCGCGCACACTCGCGTGCATGGTTTGAGGTTAGATGATTATCACATTGTTAATACACCAATACATCACTCAGATACAAGAAAACACCATTAAAAAAGCAGACGCAAGGTAAGTCAACAAGCCAACAACAGATGGTCCCGCTGCTTCTGATTATGCAAAGAACCAAAACATTTGCATACTCACAATGCTATCACAGTTTAAGAAAAAAAAAAGAAAAAAGAAAAAAGAAATGAAGGCGAACGCAAGCCGTCTTCAGACGACCTCGGTGGGAAAAAAAAAAACAAACAACGCGATGGGTGCGGTGAACTCAGCGGGCGGAGAGGTGACGTCGCTCTTTTTTTTTTTTTTTTTCTACACCTCGCCGGGAAGGCACCGAGGGGCCCCGCCCGGTGGGACGCTCCCCGGCGGCTCCCAGCAGGTGAATCCGGTTACGCCTTCATATCCAATTATGTGGCCGCGGTACGGCACGCGAGATGCTCCCTGACGCTATTAATGGCTTCCTTACGGTATCACCGGGAGAGATAAGACACTCAACCGTCCAGACCGCTAACATCTATATTTCATCGCAACTTAGAGGGCGGGCGGCGGCGGCGCGGCAGCGGCCGAGGCGACGGAGAGGGAAAAACTATCTAGACCCTTGCTGCGGAATAAACTCCAGAGCTCATGAAATATGAATGGATGAATGGTCTGAGCAGGGTCGTTGGAATTAGGAGACAAAACCACCCCCCACAGACCGCGGTGGTCCTATAACCACAACGCAATAATTGATGCGATAAATAAACGGCTATTTTCTTTGGGGGAGTACAAAAATAAATAAATCAAGGAGGAGAGTTTTGTACATGTTTGTGTGCGTGCGTGTGTTTCTGTTTCTTCTAGCCTACATAATACATTAGGGAAAGAGCACGTTTGTGTGTGTAGGGTGTGTGTGCGTGCGTGTGTGTGTGTGTGTGTTTGTGTGTGTGTGTGCGTGCGTGCGTGCGTGTGTAAGGGAGGGAAGATTGTTTTGCGGGATGGCGTTTGTATGTATATGTCCATGCGACGGGATGCAATGAATGTCAATTGCGTCCCGGAGTCCTGCGCCGGATGAAATTCATGCAGTTCTCCTTTCCCGAGCATGACCTTAATCCTCGACAAATAGTATCTCTGAAATAGAAACTTGCGTGCTTCCTCTAGTAGTTCCCCCATTATGAATAGCGCACGGACATATGGGATGGCTCTGGGATGAATTTCTGGCCGGCGGCTGAATTCAAACGAATACATAATGTCCTCCTCGTTTGTATGGTTATCCGTCTTCATTGCCTTTCTTGTTTTACCTGCGACTCCAGCTGTTTGCAGAAGACACCGTCCTACTCCATGCGGTACAACCACGTGCAGCACGACGGTATACGTAGGAATGGCTTCAGTCAGCAAAAAACATCGAGATTCAATCGTCCTTTTTACCCTTTCGGGGGCCAAAAGATCAAGGTGCATGTAAATCAAAGTACCGCTCGGTCAAAACACGGTGGGTCGTAAAAACTACATTTGAAATGAGCGTTTCATAGAAGAGAATCCTCTCCACAGAATACACACACACACACACACACACACACAAGCATACACAAACACACACACATACACATACATACACACATTCACACACACACGCAACACACACACACCCATACATACACACACACACACACACTCACACACACACACACACACACACACACGCGCGCGCACACACCCACATATACACAACAACAATGCTCCCTCTTGGCATTATAATCATAATTTACTCTTTGAAGCGAGCAAAACAGTACTTATTTAAGATGTCTCTTTGCTGCTGCTCTCTGAAGCTCAAGCATGAAAATGTATCAATAAATTACCAGTATTCAGACTTCATCTGCACTCACACCCACAGACGCGCACACACACACACACACACACACACACACACACACACACACACAAACACACGGGCGTGTGCGCGCGCACACACACACACACACACTCACAAACACACACACACACACACACACACGCGCGTGCGCGCGCACAAACAATCTATATTGAATTCCATGGCGAAATAAGGTCAGACATGATAAAAATAAACATTCACCTTTTTGTCTGGAACATTTCACATCTAAGAGGGAAACACTATTGACAATGCTAGCAACACCGGACCTTGGATTTCACCACATATTGATGTTTTTGTCTTGCCAGGGTGCTGGGTTGGCTGCTGTAATTTGATGAGGGCCAGAGTGCACCACGCCGCGATGTAAAACCGACTTCTCTCTTTTTCCGAGGAGACGGGAAGATAAAGCGAAACATGAGTTTTGTAATATTTAGTATCTCGCGCCGACATGCTGACTTCGCGAGGATTTCCGTCCGCCCGCTCACGTTATCGGTTCCCCCGCACGCGACCCCAAGCCCTGATCCTATCAACCCCCTGTCGCTAATGTCCCGGCCCCGGGAGCGGCGCGCGTCGTAGCCCCTTGATATTCGACAAAAGAGGAATGGAAGATTCCTCCGCTGTCGTCTGTTGGCTTCGATGTCTTCGGGGCCTCTGGGGCTTCCTGTTGGACGCTCCCCCTGGGTTACTCTGAGACAGATGTAGAGTTCATCGCAGTCCGGTCACATTGGAGAAGGCCGCCTTCCTCAACAAAAGCCACTAGAAAACAAGAGGGACTATTCAGCCGCGCGCCGAGAGGGACTTTTGAGTCTCTGGGCCCCGTCAGCTCGGCCGGCTTCCTCCCTCGCACACAAGGAGGCTTTATGCCGTCAGCGTCGTTCTCGGAAGTTTGATAAACTCGCATTTCCAGCGGATAGTTCCCGCTTCTCCACCTCTGTTTACCGCCCCCACCCCCCTACGTCCCCCTCCCCGCACCCCGTTCCCGTGAAATATAGTTCTCTCACCAGGATTAAAAGAGCTCTGTAGTGCCCGGATTATCAAATGCCTTTGATCATGTGACTGCCGTGTTTTTTTGATGTGCGGCACGTTCGGAAAAAAATAAAAAAATACATATTTCTTTCTTCATCGCTCGGCTCTACCCCCTCTCCGCGGATTTCCCCTCGGTTGCTGGTTCTCTGCAGTGTGACAATAGCCCTTGACAGGCTGTGAAAGTAGGGGATGTAACATGTGGGTAAAACATGCATATTTGTGAAATTATCATGAAGGGCTTTATGCTCGTGCTTCCTATCTGAGCTCAGCCATTTGTCAGCGTAGCCCGTGTTATTAATAAAGACGTGCGACGTGCTGCCGGTGTGCGGTTGTCTCGCGGAGTGCGGACCCTCCGTCGATCAGTTCCCGTCGAGTTGCCGCGGAGTTTCATTGAACTCCCTGGCTGTTTCGCTGAGGGCGCAACATATTCAACATATTTACCATTTTTCTTCTCCCGGAAAGGATTGACCGCCGCAAACAGGAAAAGACTGTGAGATTCCCCACTAAACTGCACCCCGCTGCTGTGCATTAGCAATTTCTGAGCCTCGGGGCGATTTTATATATATTTTTTTGTAGTCTTTAATCTCTTATCTTTGCATTATTACGATGTAGCCGCTAACTTGGACGCACGAACAAAGGGACACGCTAAGCACGGGCAACGCTCCTACCTCCAAGCGACGCCTTTTTTTGGGAGCCGCCCGCACTCAAATCCTGTATTTGTGAGCCAGGGGATTCGTGGCTCGAATCTTTGTCAACATACCTCAAAAAACGCTCTTCATCTGCATTCCACGATCATCCCCTATTAACGTCATTGCCAAGCCAAAAAAGCGGGACATATCAAAACAATTATTTTGATGTGGCTTCAAGCGATATAGCATTTCAGTTTGAATGGCACATGAACCTCGAATCATTACGAGGCATGGTTTGGGGCGAAAACCCCTCCCACATCAAATACTGATTGAATATCATTTTAATGGGCAAAAAGCCACAAGGCAGCCGTGGCCTGTCTACCTGCCATGTTGTTAGAAAGACCTTGTCAGTCAAGCCGCATAACGTGAGGAACCAGAGAGAGAGAGACGGGGAGACGAGGCGAGGCACGCGGCATCCCATCTCCCCCGCCCAGGTTGGCATGTTTACCTAGTCCGCCGTGCGAGTTTAGTGTACGACTCTGAGTACGCATACAAAACGATGCAGGTTCAAAAAGGCAGAGCCTGAAGGAAGCTGCGCGTTACAGCACAAGGTCTTTGAAACGCTGCCAGGCCCCGGCCCCGTTCGCCAGGCAGCTCGACAGCAAAACGTGGAAGAAAAAAAAAACACACACAAAAAAAAACAAAAAACGCTCCCCGGCTTCAAACCGAACGGCGTCGACGCCGCGATGAGGCCAACGCCCGCCGTCCTGTGCGGGCGTTGGGTTTTCAGACCTACACAAGTGCAAATCCACCATCGCTCCGGCAGAGAGAGAGGGAGAGGGGGAGGGAGAGGGAGCGAGAGAGAGAGAGAGCGGCTGGTCGAGAGGCGGGGGGAACCCGGGGGGCGCTCGCCTCTGACCGAGGCGCCAACAATGCCCGAGGAAAAACAGTGTAATTACAACCGACAGAGCTCTGGTTGTGTCTTGCAGAATGATCAGAATCTCATATTCCCAAACACATTATGCTGCGCATGTGGGTCTTGATGAGCTCGCCGTTCTGCTGAGGACGGCGGCGCGATCTATTACGTTTACGCTCCATAAGTGTTGTTTTTGTTGTGGGCTTCAGAGACGCTAGCCCTCCTGTCAACACGTGTTCGTACAAATCGACCGACGGACGCCCTGAACTATCGGCCGGTAGCTTCGGAAGCAGTGCGCTGCCCGCCTGATTGGGGGGCGGTTGTCCCGGTTTCCTTTCTAACGCCCTCCCCAAAAGTTGATGTTGAGTTCCTCAAATACGGCGGCGGCAGACGCCCGTCCGCATCCTGTCGGGTGCTTTCATGTCACCCTGCCACGTCGGGCGGATGTGTCGCCGCGGCGCCCAAATCCGGCAACATAAGTTGTCACGGGGCCGAGCAATGCGGCCGAATTAGCTGGCGGGAAGGGTCCCGTCTAATACAAATTGAGGCCACGAGGCGAGAGACTGTTTTGGCAAAAGAGCTCTCTAATCCAGTAATATTTTGGGTGACTTTCTAAGATAAACACTTTTGGCTTTGTCTCCTCGTCTCCTAGTTTTGGATGTCTTTGGGCGGCGGATCAGTCCGCGTGGCGGGCGTCACACTCGCGCACTTGACCATATAATGTGGCGACGCATGGAGTGCGTCGCTCGCGCTCTTCAAAGTGTATTTCTTGGCCCCCGCTCGTCGCTCTCTCTCTCTCTCTCTCTCTCTCTCTCTCTCTCTCTCTCTCTCCCTCCCTCTCTCTCGAACCGATTTGTCATTGTGAGCCCGGGCCGCCGCGCTGCCAGGGCCTGGATGATAGCGCCGGGCTCCTCTGATCCAGGCAGCGGCGAGGGAGCGGGCCAAGTGTTAGGCTGGGACGCCGGGCGGGCGCTGGTGCAACGCCTGCGAGGCCGAGAGAGGGGAGCCGGATTTACACGCTGTGTGGATTCGACACAGAACGCAGCTCATCTACTTTGCACGGACGTGGACTGTGAGAGTGTGTGAGTGTGAGTGTGAGTGTGAGTGTGTGAGTGTGTGTGTGTGTGTGTGTGTGTGTTGTTGGTCTGTGCTTCATACAATTATGAGCGTGTGGTGTGTTGTGTTGACTTAGTGTCTATGTGAAATGCACGTGTGTCTTTGTGTGAGAGTGTGTGAGTCCATATGAGAGCGTGACAGCATGTTTGTGTGTGTGTGTGTGTGTGTTTGTTTCTGTTTCTTCGAGCCTAATACATTAGGGAATAAGCACATTTGTGTGTGTGTGTGTGTGTGTGTGTGTGTGTGTGTGCGTGGTTGTGTGTGTGAAATGCACGTGTGTCTTTGTGTGTGAGTACGACGAGTCAACGTGAGAGGAGATGGCAGCATGTTTGTGTGTCCGTGCACGGAAGTGTGTTTGTGTGTGTTTGCGTGTGTGTATTTGCGTGAAAGTGTGTGAGTGAGTGAACTGAGTCCATGTGAAAGGATGACAGCATGTTTGTCCGTCTGTGCACAAATGTGTGTTTTTGTCTGTGTGTAAGAGTGCTAGTGTCTGCGTGTGTTGGTTAGTGTGTTTGTATTTGCGCGTGCGTGTGTGTGTGTATCTGTCCGTGCACAAATGTGTGTTTGTGACTGTGTTTGTGAGTGTGTTTGTCCCTGTGTGAATGTGTGTGTGTGTGTGTGTGTGTGTGTGTGTGTGTGTTTGTTTCTGGTTCTTCGAGCCTAATACATTAGGGAATAAGCGCATTTGTGTGTGTGTGGTGTGTGTGTGTGTGTGTGTGTGTGTGTGTGTGTGTGTGTGTGTGTGTGTGTGTGTACAAATATCATGAAATGAGGCCGAGCAATTTGCCTTTTCCCTTTTCCCAATCAAAGTGTTGAGTTCTAACAACGCCTGATCACTGCTCTCTCTCTCTCTCTCTCTCTCTCTCTCTCTCTCTCCCCATCGCCACAAACTGCCTTCAGTCGTCCGAAAAACGTGCTTGTCGCTTCATTATTTGTATCTTAAGCAAACTGCATTCATGCCCTCGTTCGGCTGCGTGTTGTTATGTCTCGTCTTATCCGGAGCCCTTCGCCAATTGAGCAGGGCCGCTTTCCGTGCGGGCGGCTCAGCGGCGCGCTAAATGTCGTCCAAATCACATTAGCGAGACGCGGTCAATGGCCGCCTGCTCACCGACCAAACGCGCAAAGTTTGATTTTGATAAATGGAAATACACATCTTCGTTGGGGAGTCCGCGCGCCCGGTGCGTTGTCACACATACTTAAGAGGTTGTTTTAACCCTAAAACCAATTACCGTGTGGATGTAATAATGTACACACATTGCCAAACACACACAATCACAACCAACCAGTGACCGGGCCGATGCACCTTTACTGGGCCAATCATGCAGGTTGGCACCGGAACACCAACGTTTGAAGACTTTCATTGTATTTCCTGTGCGCAACCAGACGACCCCCAGCCTGGTTTGTTTATTATTCGTTATTATTCACAATTAGTCATTTCAATTTTTTTCTGAAGGGACAAAATAATAATAATAATCATTTCCCGCTACGGACCGGAGCAGCTGACCGTCTCACCGGATCCGGACATTGGTGCGAACGCAAAAAACTCAAATTGAAATCGAGCCGGAGCCCCGACGCTCCCTCTCACACCGCTGCGGTTCTGAGGCGCAGACTCTTCTCGCGGCGGCGGCGGCGGCGTTACGGTTTAAACCGCGCGTGACAAATACATTTTCCAAAAGACGGGGGATATATTTATCTTTAGAGCGTAGAGAGTCATCCCCGCACCCACCAATCAGCGCGCCCTGAAAAACATAAAAACGACCCCCCCCCCCCCCACCCGCACCACCCCCACCTCCCGAAGGCCCCCCCATTTCTTTGTCTCCGCGCGGCGCCTTGAAATAGCCTGTTGAACGCCGAGCCCTTCCTTGTTCTGGCTGTTTTTTTTTTTTTTTTTTTTTAAGCCGCCCTACAGAGGTTCAGTATTTGATTGGGAATAAATCTGGGCAGCTCCAATCAGTCTCATTTGTATGAGCACAGTTAACATGTGTCAATGGCGTCGCCTGTGCCAGCTTCTTTTCTCGTTTTTTTGTTTTTTGTTTTTTCTTCGTCCTGAACACTTCTTTTGGACGAGGTGTCGGCTGGAAGCCCTGGTGCGCGCGTGGGTGTTTGTGTGTGTATGTGTGTGTATCTGTGTGTATGTGTGTGCGTGTGTGCGTGCGTGTGTGTGTGTGTGTGTGTGTGTGTGTGTGTGAGTCCTGAGACGTTTGGCGTTGCATCCTCTGTGCACTTCTGTTGAGTAGCAACAACATAAGAATGTCTTCCCGCGACCTTAAAAGCACCGACGAGACGCCTAAACCCATTGAACTTCCAGCCGGACCTTCTCAAAATCACTTTACTAAAGCGACTTTGTTCATTTCGAGTCCACACACACACACACACACCCACACACACACACAGGCGGAGGGATCATCTCCAAACATCTATTAGAGTCAGCGACGGCAGAGGCACGGGGTTATGACCGTGGAATCGAGGAGATATTTGTGTCTCTCACTGCGCATTACTGCCGCCCTTACAGAGGGCTTTATAGATTGGGACGGACGGGCGGGGGAGGGAGGGAGGGAGGGGTGGGATGGGGGAGAGGGTGGGAGGAGGAGGGAAGGAGGGGGCGGGGGGCGTCGGGGCGAAGCTTTATCAGCAGCGACACAGAGACACACATTAAAGGACCGAAACCCCAAAGGTCAATCGTGGCCGTGGGCGGCGCTTTGTTATTGCGCCCTGTGTGTTTACACGCCGAGCCGGATCCCAGCCGCTGCCTCCGCCGCCAAAGTTTCCCCGCGCGGCTCGCGAAAGCCAAAGCGGCGGGCATCATTTAGGGAAGCGTTTACGGGACTGATAAATTTAGGGAAAAATTGCGGAGATAATGGATCGTCATTCAGAGAGCTTTTACCGATTCAACTGGGAGCGACTGCGTCATTATCGCCGCGCTTTACACGCCGTAACGCCGCAAATACAAGTCACAACTGTAAGACTTCAAGCGCTGGTAAAAAGCACGGCTCCCGGGAAAAAAAAACGAACAAAAAAAAAAAACAAACAAACCGAGTCGCGGCTGCTGTTTTCTCAGTTTTCCTTTTTTTCCCGCCTCCAAGTAACACCGCGGCGACCTTGTGTCAAGCCCAGCGAGTGCTTTGGCACGTTCTGCAGAGACTCTTTATGTGGGCTGAGCCTTAAAACCGTCTTTATTTTCTATTTCCTGCTCTTAGGAGGTGATTGTTGCCGGGAGCCCCGTGAAAGCCCCTTCTCCTGGGGTAATTCCAGCACTCGCTTTTATAATCTCAGCCCGATGACATGCCGTCATTAAAAACAGCAACATCCCTCCGTCACTTGTGCGGCGGGAGAGCAACTCTCCCCTCCCTGTCTCTCTCTGAATTTGATCTTCTTTTTTTCCGTGGGAGATACGAACAATAGACTTAGTGACATTGTGTTGTGATTTATTTTTTTTAAATGTTTTTATTTGTTTGTTGTGTGGGGCGGCACTCACTGGTAGGGACAAATCCCTAATAATAATAATGAATATATATATAAAATAAATTAAATAAATAAATTAATAATAATAATAATAATCATGCAATCCTTATTCCCAGATGGAACTGTTTTCTGATAAGGCAGGGTTTTTTTTTTTTGGGGGGGGGGGCTGTGCTCGGAAGTTCTAATCAAGAAGAAGAAGAAGCAGAGGAAGAAAAGAGAGTGATGGGAAGTCATTTTAAAGACACACGGCAATTAAAATAAGACCCAGTGTCCAATTGTGGCCGCCGCGCTAATCCCCCGCAACACACACGGACGAATCAGATGACGGGAGACGTCCTCCCTTCGTCCACGTTCCCACTGGAGAATCATGAATTATCTTTCAATTTTCTTTTTTGTCCTCAAAATGTCAGGAGGTCGCAAAGCGCGATCTGAGAATTGATTGAGCTTCATTTCATTTACATTTTTATTCTTTTTAAATTTAATTTTAATTAAATTTTCAATATTCTTTATTGATTCCTCTGGGGGGAAACTAGTTCCAAAGTAGTATCTGCTGTATCTAGGAGCAGCTGCTTCGCCGCAGCGCCCGGGGACCAACTCCAGGTCGGGACCGATGCCTTGCACAAAGGACATCGGCAGGAGTGTCTAACTCTAAAGCTGCGGCCACATTACGTGAGGGACGATGAGAAGATTGAGCAGCGCACATGTAACAACGACATTTACAGATTTTCGGTCTCTTCTGCGCACACACATAACTGCTGTCTTGGAGGAGATCTAAAGACTGAGAACAGACGGACGCAGTTTGTGGTACTTCAGCGCTCGCCAGAATGTATTTTTCTCCTGATATTCTCATGAGAGGAAAAATATCTAGCAATATTTTGATACCAGAAATGGATGCCATAGAGCTCGCCACTGTGGTTGTTTGTTTGTTGATTTGCACGACAAAAAAGAAGCAGAAGACACCAGAGTTTGGTGTAAATTGTGGACGGAGAAGGGAGTTCTTCTGTCATGCCTGTAATACCAAGTACTATCCTGTACTACCCTGGACTACCCTGGACTACCCTGTACTACCCTTGACAACCTGTACTACCATGTACTACCCTGGACTACCCAGGACTTCCCTGTACTACCCTTGCCTACCCTGTTCTACCCTGGACCACCCAGTACTACCCTGGAGTACCCTGGACTGCCCAGTACCTCACTGGACTACCCTGGACTACCATGTAATACCCTGTACTATCCCGGACTACACTGGACTACCCAGTACTACCCCGGACTACCGTGGACTATCCCGAACTACCCTGGACAACCCTGTATTACCCCGGGTTCCCTGGACTACCCTGTAATACCCTGGACTACCCTGTACCACCCTGGACTATCCTGGACTATCCTAGACTGCCTTGAACCACCCTGGACTACCCTGTACTACCCCAGACTACTGTGGACTACCTGTACTACCCTGGACCACCCTGTACTACCCTGGACTACCTGGACGACCCTGTACTACCCTGGAATACCTGGACTACCTTGTACTACCCTGCACTACCCTGTACTATCCTGGACTTCCCTCGAGTACCCTGCACCCTGCACGCTGTACAACCATGACTCCGCCCTATCTCAAATTGTTGCCAAATTGGCCTCGAAAATCACGTAATGTGTCCCTAGCTTAACATGCATATATATATATAGTGTATATATATACACAGTGTATATATATATATTTATATATATAAACACTGTATATATATATATATATATATAAACTGTATATACTGTATACAGTCAGTATTTATATACACTGTATATATATATATATATATATATATATATATATATATATATGAATGAAACTGGGAGGAAGAGAGAGAGACAGAGACGAGTGTTTCTTTGCCTCCTCTGGCTTAGTTTACCCAATTTTGAGGAAGAATTTGAGGGAAACGCTTTATTAACGTGACGTGGGGGGAGCAGCGCCTTCACAAGAGGCTTCGTCTTTAATTAAATATTCTCTTGTTTGACACCTTTTTTCAAATTGCTGCCACCTTTCAAATCCTGAGGACATCCACCCACCCACGGAACCACCCAGCAAACCATCCACCCACCCACAATTAAAAGACAGTGCAGCCACAATGGAGATATGCCACTGAATAATGTTTCACTTATTTTTCATTAAATTGAACAAAAAAATAAAATAAAATCAAGAAACGCACAAAGAACGACACGTTTTGCTGACATAATTAATAATCCCGGCGGAAGCTTCTCCCCGTCGCCCCGCATCGCGCCGCCGCTAATTGTTCTGCCAATCTCTCAAATGGGAGAAAAGAAAGTGACGAGGCGAGGTGATGAAACATGTCAAGCGTATGGATTTCCTTTCTTTGTCTTTCTTTCTTTCTTTCTTCTTGTATTCCTTTCTTTCATTCCCCTCCGCCACTCTCTCTCTCTCTCTCTCTCTCTCTCTGTGTAAGAGTGTTAGTGTCTGTGTGTGTGTTACTGTGTGTGTGTGTGTGTTGTGTGTGTGTGTGTGTGTGTGTGTGTGTGTGTGTGTGTGTGTGTGTGTGTGTGTGTGTGTGTGTGTGTGTGTGCCTTCTCTCCCATCCCTCCCATTCCATTTTGTGGGGGAGAGTCTCTCAATCCAATCCAGGTTCCCGCAGCGTGAGGTTGCTTCAAAGCCTCTCTCTGTGGTCACATCTGTCAATCCCTCCCTCTCCCTCTCTCTCTCTCTCTCTCTCTCTTTCTCCCTCTCTCTCTCTCTCCCTCTCTCTCTCTCTCTCTCTCTCTCTCTCTCGCTCTCTCTCTCTCTCTCCCTCTCCTGCTCTCCCTCGCTCTCCCTCGCTCTCTCTCTCTCCCTCTCTTCTCTGCCTCCACCATCATCTCCTGGTTGTTTAAGAGAGTGGGAGCTCAGCGGTGCAGCTTCTTAAACACACAGCTCCACCCAGGGACCCCACCACCACCACCACCACCTCCCTTCACCTCAAAATCTTGACAACCCCCCCATCCCCTCCATCCACCACTCCTCCAGTAGACCTCATTACTCCCCTCTGCTCTCTCTCTCTCTCTCTCTCTCTCTCTCTCTCTCTCTCTCCCTCTCTCTCTCTCTCTCCTCGGCTTCTCCACTCCAGTTTCCAGCTCCAGCGCCTTCTTACCTTTTCTCCGCTTCTGCCCTCTTCTCCTACACTCTGTCAATTACTTCCTCTCCATCCACCCCCCCCCCATCCACCTTTATCTCCCTTTTCTTCCATCTGCTTGGATATATGACTCGGTCTCCACCCCAACACTCAATCCTCCCATCCCATCCCATCCTTACCTCGTCTCCCTCGCCGGCAACAAAACTGCCAATCTATCTCCATCTCTGTCTCCCCCGCGCTCTCAATGTAAATTGTCTGAAGCCTCAGCACGAGATTCGGGCTCGGGGCTTCAGGGGCCGTCCTCCGTCGCTCGCACGCAAACGCTTTCACGCCGCCGAACCCCCGAGGGCGGCTTAGAAAAAGGACGGAATTTGGCGGCGGGGGTTGGTGGCGGGGACAAGCAGTGCTCACCCCGGTGCCATTGTCTGAGGGGAAGCATTGGAGGCATTGGGGGAGGCTTGGGGGAGGGTGAGGGCTCCTTGGCAGGGAGCGCGGCATGGGGCTACACTGGAGTAGCTCATTATGGCTCCGTAGGGACCGTTCTCGGGGGCATGCAGCACCGGGCGGCGGTGGAGCTCATTACGGCAGCCAGCCACGGAGTCACGGAGCCACGGAGCCACGGAGCCACGGAGCCAGGGAAGAACCGCGGAGGAGCCACGGCCAAAACCGTGGAGGAGCAAGGGAGGAGCGAGGAAGGAACCGGGGAGGAGCCACGGCCAAAACCGTGGAGGAGCAAGGGAGGAGCGAGGAAGGAACCAGGGAGGAACAAGGGAGGAACAAGGGAGGAACAAGGGAGGGACAAGGGAGGAACCAAGGAGGAACCATGGAGGAGCAAGGGAGGAACCAGGGAGGAACCACGGAGGAGCAAGGGAGGAACCAGGGAGGAACAAGAGAGGAACAAGGGAGGAACCAGGGAGGAACAAGGGAGGAACAAGGGAGGAATCCTGGTGGAACAAAAGCACAACCATGAAGGAACAAGGGAGGAACCATGGAGGACCAAGGGAGGAACAATGGTGGAACGAGGGAGGAACAAGGCAGGAACCATGGTAGAACCAGGGAGGAACCATGATGGAACGAGGGAAGAACAAGGGAAGAACCATGGTGGAACAAGGGAGGAACCATGGTAGAACCAGGGAGGAAGCATGATGGAACGAGGGAAGAACAAGGGAAGAACCATGGTGGAACAAGGGAGGAACCATGGTGGACCATGGGATGAATCATGGTGGAAAGAGAGAGAAACAAGGGAGGAACCATGGTAGAACCAGGCAGGAACCTCCAGCGCCTGGAGGCCGTGGAGCCTCGCTGGAGAGAGCAGGAAGGGGAGGGCTCTCCAGATTAGCCTTAATCAGAGGCACCTGTAGACAGCGTACCCTCCTCCCCCTCCACCACCCTTCAACCTCGATCCTCCTCCTTCCTCATCGCCTTCCTCTAAGCCCCCCGTTCCTGAAAACCTCCTCCCACCTCTCCACCCCACCCCTCCTCAGTGCTGTAATTATTGCAATTGCTTGACTTGACTTTCATTCCGGAGCACGGAGTTGCACAGCTTGCCTTCTAATGAGAAAGCAAGCTATGATCCGCAAGGTTTTTTTTCCTTCCCTCACAGCATGTAAGATGTTAATTACTTAAATTTGCATTATTTTAGTATGACACACACGTAAAAAAAACCCACCCCCAGCAGTGCATCATCGATATTTCGCTCAGATTTCGCCTTCTAAAATAGCACGACAGCCATTAGTATGGGTTTAATGTGGCCTGTGTCCGTATTCTGTAACGTGAATCTAATATGACACCATACTGAGGAAAAAACTCAATTTTTTATGGTTATTATTACTATTATTTTTATTATTATTATTATTATTATTATTATTATTATTGCAACAGCTCAATGGGAAACATGAAGTACAGAGATTTATAACATACACCAAATTCACAATATATATACAAAAAAAACAAGTAATACGTTTAATTTAAGTGGTTTAATTAAGTTTAATAATTGAGCAGCTCAACAAGTTAAATAAAATAATAATAATAATAATAATAATAATAATAATAATAATAATATTATTATTATTATTATTATTATTATTATTATTATTATTATTTTAATTATAATAATAATAATCATTGAATTATATTATTTATATTCAGTTCAGTTATTTATTTATTATTATTATCATTATGATCATTATTATTATTATTTTTTTTATTATTATTATCTTTCTAATTCCTTATTTATTCTAGCTCTTTCTAATACAGATTTTCTATTACATCTTCAACCTCAAAAATAAATACACACCCCCCCCCCCCGCACCCGACCCCTTCTGGAAACTTTCCAGGGCGCTGAGTAATTATGCGCCTGTTGACTTCCATGTAATGTTACCTGATTCCCAGTGCACGAGAACGAGCCTTCAAAGCTGAAGAGCCTCCACTCAAACCCTTGATCTGCTCCTCATCCCCTAGTTCCACTCCACAGAAGTTTGGTTTTTGTCTAAATTGTTGCGACTGGAATTACATGTCCAAATAAAACCTAAAAATAAGTGTATAAAATAAACTTGTCAGTTTACAACAACTACAACTGTCAAAAATAATTTATTTTCCATGTGTTCCTTCCATCCATTTATCAATTAAACCATCCACCCATCCATCTATCCATCCATCCATCCACCCATCCATCCACCAATCCATCCATACATCCATCCATCCATCCACCCATCCATCCACCAATCCATCCATCCATCCATCCATCCATCCACCCATCCATCCACCAATCCATCCATACATCCATCCATCCATCCACCCATCCATCCACCAATCCATCCATCCATCCATCCATCCATCCATCCACCCATCCACCCATCATCGATCATCCATCCATCCATCCACCCACCCATCATCCATCCATTCATCCACTCATCATCCATCAATTAAATCATCCATCCATTCATCAATTAAATCATCCATTTATCCATCCATCCACCCATTCACTCACCCATCCATCAATCCATCCATTCATCAATTAAATCATCCTTCCATTCATCAATTAAATCATTCATCCAACCATTCATCAATTAAATCATCCATATATCCATCCCTCTAACAATTTTATCATCCATCATTCATTCATACATTCTCCTGCCACCTATCCATCCATCCATCCATCCATCCTGTTATTAATTGAATCATCCACCCATCCATCCATCCATCCGTCCATCCATCCATCATCTATCCATCCATTCATCCATCATCCATCCATTCATCCATCCATCCATCCATCCATCCACTTCAGTATGAAGCCTGGGTAGCTAATGTTACCACGCTTATAGCAACGTTCCCAAGACATACAAAGTATACTCATATTTTTGTTATATTTGTTAACACATATTTCACAGTCACATGCTGAAGAGGAAACAGTATCAAACACATGAAGAGCTCCATGTATGTGAAATGATGATGATCTATATGGTGCTCAAGGTCGACCGTATGGGGCAGACATTATATGCAAATATAACAATGCAAATATAACGGAATAATCGTAATTATCAAACAAATTATTCAAATGTTTTCTTTGAATGTGCGACTAAGACTTTCAAGCAGAGACATCTGCAGAGGACAGAGGAAGTTACATAAAAATAGGTTGTATTTGTGTGGAGCCAGGCCTGGTGAAGCAACAAAAACAAGTAGAACTGAATAGAAGGTCCAACAACAAGTCAAAAAACAAGTCTTTTCATCACTTTCATCATCATCTCCACCTGTAAGCACAGGGAGCAAAGAATATTAATAAAATCAAAACCTCCGTCCTGTGTGTGAACAAAAATGCAAATTTCCATCACCTGATATTATAATAACAACAAACACTACAAAACAAATCAGCGCTCATTTGTTCCCGGGCGCGCCCGTTTCTGACGGACGCCATAAAACAAGTGTTAACTTTGATGAAAGTTGTCGAGTGCCGCCGCCGCCGCCGCCACCGCCGCCGCTTCCTTTTTTCTTAAAGCGCGGCGGAGGGGTACGAGGGGATTAATAAAAAAAACAAAACAAAAAAACCAAGAGGAATGCGACGTGCACGGCTGAACCTCCCCTTCCTCCCGTGCACTCCTCCCTTCGGGTGCTTCTTCCCTCGTTCTTTGAAAGCGCCTGTCAAGCTGTTGTCGTCGCAGCCGGCACGCAAAGAGTTCAACCCCAAATAAAATAAAAATGAATAAAAAAAATTCCCTGCCGCGCTCTGTTCTTATTTTTATTTTATTTTTTTTACCAGGTATTTAAAAGAGGACGAGGCTCGGCTGTCCCCTCCCCCCACCCCACCTCTCGCCCGATGTGATGGATACATTTGGGACGGCACAAAAGGAGCTGCTTGTCAAATGTGTTCCGACGCAGTTTTTGGGATTTTATTTTATTTTTTTTGGTGTATATTTTTTCCAATGCCTCCCCGTTCTGATCCTGAATAACTCACAGGTAAACACTGCGCACCGTGCGCGGCTGTGCAGTGTGTGTTATAACCACAGCCTGTGCATGCTCTACATCCAGTACACATTTTTACCATTACACTGCGAGGTTGGATATGAACGCATCATTGAATTTGAGTCCAAGTGACGTAATTATTATTTGACTAATAAGAAAATGATGGGTTGATAATGTGACATGTTTTTACTTTTGGTAAAGTAAAGTGATGAACGGTGAAGAAGAGCAGCATCTCTATCAGAACACAAAATATTACGCATTATACATAATCAATATACAGTATATACCAGATAGATAGATAGATAGATAGATAGATAGATAGATAGATAGATAGATAGATAGATAGATAGATAGATAGATAGATAGATAGATAGATAGATAGATAGATAGATAGATAGATAGATAGATAGATAGATAGATAGATGGAGAGGAGAGAGAGAAGAGGGGCAAGTCGGGGGGGACAAGAGAAGAGAAGTTTGTCCCAGGGGGAGGTTTGCCGCCCGGACACGTGTTTCATCCAAATGACATTCAATACATTTTTTCTTTCCATTTGTTTGTTGTTGACCTGCTCCGTTTGGTCAACTTCTGCTGCTGTAACTCCACATTGATTTGCGGGGACTGCTAAAGTCTGACCCCACCTTATCTGTTGTTATTTGCGGCCTTACGAGGTCTGCACGTTCAATGTTGACACCAAGGACACTGAGTGCACCATCCAATGCATTCTAAAACGGTCGGGACAATGAAGCCGTCATCTTCATTTGAAATCTCCCAACCTCGTTGAGTTTGACTTGAATGAATCGGACTCTCGGCTCTTTCCAGACGCCGCGCGGGGAGAGTGAGCGGATCGAGTCATGACTCCTTCACACAATTATTCCCGCTGATCGCTCTCTAATTAGCCATGAATGCATTAATTTGTCGTCTTCCTCATAATTTACACGCGCTTCGTATTTCCGAAAAAAAGAAAAGAAAAAATTCCAGGCAATTATTTCAACTCCGCGCGCATGTCAACCACAGGAAATGCAACCCTAGGAATAATTATATGTCATATTTCTAGGTTTCAAGACGACATCGAGGTATAGCATACAGTACATTATAGGATCCTGGAAATAAACTACATATTTGTCACAAATCATGCAACGCGGCGTCATTATTTTTTCATCTCTGGAATGACACACACCTGACAGAGACATGAATTCCCGAATACTAAAAAAACATGCATCAACATCCCATCAGTTGGTTCACGACGACAACGCGGTGTTCTTCAGTAGCCGCACCGCCAGGGAACAATAAATAGATGAAATGGCGACGAGTTCAAAGCGGTTGTCTTCTCACAAACCCGATCAAAGTTTGCCAAACACTTGACAAGGTTTTCCGACACGCGGCTGCCTCTTTTAATCGCCGCTAGGACCCCCTCGGAACGGTAAAGCGACGCGTCACAAAACGGCGAGAGAAAACAGACAAAAAAAAAAAAAAACGCCCGAAAGAAAGAGTAGAAGGGAAAGGAGACGAGGAGAGAGTTCCGCTTCCCGAGACAGCGTGGTTTTTTTTGGGGGTTTTTTTTTCGGTCTCCGTCACTCTCACAAATCAACTTCGCTCGGGTTTGGTAAATAGGTGAAGAAGCCGCTCGTCGCACCTTCATCTCCCCCACCGCTCTATTACCGTGCGCAGCGATGGAGTCCTTAAGTTTTCTGGTGTAAAAGACGAAAAGACCGGTGACAGGAGGAGCGTCATAAGAATCCGGTGGGGTTTTTTTTCTCCCTTAAAAGGGAGAGTGAAAAGTTCAAGCAAAAAGACGATGTGTTTTCAGTCTCACAAATCGACATCAGTCAGGTTTGGGGGAGAGGTGAAGAAGCCGCTCGTCGCGCCTCCTCCCTCGGCTTTACCACGGTGCGCAGTCGTTTCGTGCAAAAGACTCAAAGACCGGTGACAGAGGAAACGTCATCTGCTTCCTGTGTTTTTTTGTTTGTTTTCCCCCCCGTCACGAGCTGACGGACAGCGTTCACGGGAGCGGAGCCTCTAATCTGCCGTCCTCAGAGGAGCCGGGCTGATGTGGGATCAGCGCCGACGCCCCCGGTTGTCGTCCCGCTCACGGAGATCTGAAGCGGCGGCTGATGCCGGAGCGGCGTGCGTGCGCGCCGAAAAAAGTTCTGATGCTCCTCGGCTCCAGCCCCTGCTCGGTGAAATATTAATGAACGTAATAGAAGTCGTGGTAGAGCTATGGTGATAGTACAACTCATCATAACACTGAGTTTCTGAAGGGTTTTTCTTTTTTTTTGGCTTGGGGGGTATTTGGAGATAAAGGTAAATAAGTAATAAGTAAGAAGGTAATAAATACTTTGTAATAATATAAATATTTAATATGGGACAAAGAACTCTATAAGTCCATTGCCAATCACTTCCATTGTAGGTAGGTTAGGTTACTTGGTAGAAAGATCGATAGTGACGAATCAAAGCGGCTATTACTACAGCTATTATCGATAGTCATAACAGTTCTAATAATTTTTAACTGTTTTTCTTGACCTCTAACCTCTTAAGTGCAAATCCAAATCAACATTTATCCTTTCAGTTTGTTTTCCTCACCTCCGCTGGGGTGGAACGTGCAAGGTGCCGGGGTGAAACGCGCACGGTGCCGGGGTGGAAGTCGCACTGTGCCGGGGTGGAACGTGCACGGTGCCGGGGTGGAAGTCGCACTGTGCCGGGGTGGAACGCGCACAGCATCTCGGGTAAAAGCACACGGTGCCTGGGTGGAGTACGCACTGGGCCAGGATGGAACATGCACAGTGTCAGGCTGAAGTGCGCACGGTGCACGGTGCCAGGATGGAACAAGCACGGTGCGGGGCTGGAGCCTGCATGGTGCACACTGTTGGGGTGGAACGCACCCTGAGTGGATGGGCACAGTTGCCGGGATGGAACACGCCCAAGGCCAGGATGGAAGGCGCACGGTGCACGTTTCCAGGGTGAACGCAGACAGTACCAGGGTGGAACGTGCACTGCCATGGTGGAATGGGCACGGTGCCGGGGTGAAACACGCACGGTGCCAGGGAGGAACGAACACAGAGCTAGGGCGGAACGCGCACGGTGCCGGGTCGGAACACGCGCCGGTGCCGGGCTGGAATGTGCACGTTTTCTTATCCTTTGTTCGCCCAGTGAGTACATTTGTTTTCATTAGGGCTGGATCGGTCCGCCGCCTGGGCCCTGGTGTCCAGTAATGGAGCGTGCTCTTGTAAGCCCATTATGGACTCACAGTGAAATAAATGATGTATTGATCTTAAATATTCCATGCCATTGCTTCTCTCTCTCTCTCTCTCTCTCAACTAACATTTCTAACTGCTGTCCCCACGATGCTCTTTTTGCACGACACTCTTTTTGAAGTGCTCTGTACAGCTCGCTGATTGGGGAGCTTGTAAACCCTGACTAATAGGATTCTAACGCAACGCGTAGTTCAGTGTTTTTTTCCAATCGCTGTGCCACACTAGTGCGTCTTGAGAGCTCGGTAGTTGTGCCGTGAAAATCTTCCACTTAAAATACATAAATAATGGAAAGTAGCTCTTGTGTTGCAAGATCAAAATTTGAAGGCTGCACTAATTCATCAGCTCCAGTCAGGATACCAGCTCTGTGTTCATTCAATTCACTATTTGATATTCAGTACATTCAATACTGACTTTTTTTGGTCTTGTACATTAAATGCATCCTGAATTTGTGTTTCCGTTCAGTTTGTGACCGAATTCACTGCTCTGACTGAGTGACTCCCGATTCCCGAGCCTTTTTTCAAGATTTGCTCGTCATGACCGAATAGTTTGCGAGTCGTCACTAACTATTAGCAGGCTGTAATAATAATAAGCCCAGCTGTTAGTGACATTTTTAGTGGTTGGAAGGATAGTGGTGTAGTGCCGTGGGATTGTTTAAATGTAAAATGTGTTGCCGTGACAGAAAAAAGGTTGGAAACACTGGCCTAGTTTATATTTTAACACAGAGTCTCCGAAAGGAACTAATTTGTTCTAGCGGATGTGGAACGTTTCGCCGTTTCACCGCCAGCCGCCGCTGCCTCCGCCGAGATTCGGCTCGGTAAGGCACGTTCAGCGGTGACGCGGAAAACAATTACACACGGAGGTGCCATATTGAATGTTAATTAATTAAAAAAAAAACACAAAAGAGTCAACTCGTCAGACTCTGCACGCTGCATCGTGCTTCAGCAGCCCAGGCGACATTACTATTTCATTTCATTTCGGGGGGGGAGCGGGCGTTCTCTGACATTGTTACGGGAGGTTTGGCGTGACACCGGTGGATGGGGGGATGGGGGAGGGGTGGTTGCGGGGGTAAACTCTTTAATTTGGGTCAACCCTCAGTGTGCACGGAATGGAGTGACAGACCCTCCTCCTCCGCATCTAATCTTGAAAACACATATGTTGCATTGGGTATCTGAAATTGCCGAAATTAATTGCCCTAATTATTCTTGATACAAAGGGGGGTGGGGGTGGGAAAGAAAGCAAGGCGTGACATCTTTAGTCCCGTGAAGACTCCTGGAAGGAAGGAAGGAAGGACATTTAGGGGGAGAGATGGAAGCCACCTGTCAGGATGACAGGTTAGGCCGTAATTGCTTTAAAGGGGGAAACATGCAAATGCTTTATGCTGCAGAGTGGAGTGTGGTCACAGGGGAGGGTGGGGGGAGGTGGGGAGGAGGGGGTGGGGGGTGGGAGAGACAGGGGCGTCTGGCGGCGACTGCAGAGCCACAGCAGAGAGATTCTGTAATGCAATATGGGAGGCCATGTTGTGCACGATTGTATATATATATATATATATATATATATATATATATATGTACATATCAAGACCAAACGGAAATGTTTTAATGAAAATATTATATTAAAATATAAAAATAAATGATAGGATGCAATATCATGTTATTATTATTGTTTTGAATTATAATTATTATTATTATATTATTAAAAAAATATTCATCATGTACAGAAAATGTCAAACTATATACATATTTATATTCATTTATTAATAATCCCATTCATATTTTTTCACCATTTTCAACACTCTTTTTGTCACTTGTGTTATTTAAATATTTTGTGCTATTTTGTTTTATCTCAGTGTGGTGGATAGAACATGTTTTGTTTATATTCTTAATTTATATATTAAGCCTTATTTTTCTAAGCTACCGTCTGTTAGAACAACAACGCACCCACTATTACCAAGACAAAATGCAATGTAATGAAAGCGTACTTAATAAGCAGATTCTGATTCTAATTCTAATTACCAACCTGAAAATAAGGAAAAAATTGGGAGCAATTCCACACTGACATACAATGATTTTCCAAATCAAATAATGATACACAGGACATTTTACCAAACCTTTGACAACATCGAGAAATCCATTCAAACTCAGTGATATATCTCCTAAAATCTCTGATTTTGGTATCATCACCTTCCCAGTGACGCCCCGAGGCTGCGTAAGACGAAGCACAAATACATGAAATAAACTTCAACCCACACGCACGAGCTCACTTAAAAAAAAAAACTAAAAAAAACATATAAAAAAAAGACAAAAAAAACCCCTGAAAAGCAGTTGACAGGCAACAAAACGATGGCGCGGAGAGAGCGGCTCGTTTTTCCCAAATTGCTGAAATTACAGCTCATTAGCGGCGGCCCGGCCACTCCAGCCCATACAGGAGCCTGCCTGGCGGCGGCAAAATTCTGCAGGTGTTATATTGCACTTTATCCATCTCACTTTATGTGTAACTGGTTATGTTAATGGGATTTCAACTCAATTTATTCAAGTGCTGATCAATGGCACACAATCGCTGCTCTTCATGCATTATATATTTTAATGGAACTCACTTGCTTTATAGCGGAACGGCGAAAGGTTAACAGTCCCGATCGGTGGGACTCCCCAAAGACCCAGTGAACTTCAAACGCAGCATTTCCCTTTTTTTTCAATGCAGCCAACGAGCACAACAACACAGAAGCCAGTATTTATTTATTTTTTAACCACGCCCCCACCCCCCCCCCCTCCCTCCCAAAAGGCGAAAGAGAGGAAGTCCCTCCTCGCCCTGCATCCCTTTCCCCATATTAATGTGTCTCTAAACGTCCGTGGACATTTGGCTCGGCGTCGGAAGCGAGGCAGAATAAACGACGGGGGATTAGCCAGAAGGGTAGAGGGATGGAGAGAGGGAGGGAGGAAGGGGGGAGAAGGGGGCGGGGAAGGATGGCGGAGGAGGGGAGGAAGAGGCGACGGGAGGTGGATTTGGGGTGTGAGAGCCGGAGCAAAGGAGGGGGGGGGGGGGCGTTAGAACTGCGCTCGAGGAGTCGGGCGAGAACCGACTCCGAGCGCCAATAGATAAATGACACCAATTCTACACGGAGGGGCTATTTTTAACGAGCGCTCTGGTGGAACGACAACAACGGGGGAAAAAATAAAATCAAACATTTTTCCGCGTCTCACGAGGGCCCTCGTCTGTCGGCCCCCGCCGCCACAACTCGCTATTCCCCGAAACAAGAGCCCCCCCCCCCGCCGGACGGCTCCGAGGAGAGGAGCGTGAGGCAGAATCCCCTCGGCAGCTCTCCAGCGAATCTGAAGAGATGGAAGACAGACGGCGTCCTGAGAGGGACGCTCGGCGGCGGCGGCGGCGTTGGACCCGTTGTCCTTCTCGGTTCTCGCTCTTTCTTCTCAGACTCGTTGCCTGAAGCTGTCAGAGCAGAACCCGATGCTCGGGGGTGGACGGGCATTCGGCGGGCAGACGCACCTTTGGGCCCATATCATTTTTTTATAAAAAAATATTGAAACAAAAAAAAAGTCAGACAGCCGGCCCATGAAGCAGGGACAGGCCAACCCCTTGGTTCATTCCAGCGTCTGCAGCGGTGAATTCTTTAATTTTGTCTTTTTAAAGGAGTGCACCAATCTTGAGAAATTGGCACGTTTATGGCATATTAACAGAATGAAACCATATGTCACCAGGTGTGCACTTTTTTTCCTCACGCCAAAGGTAAAGTTACATTAAAAATGATCAGAAAATTAATAGGAAGCACTCCCGTGCACCCCCCGCCAATTTTTGGTCCCAGTCCAGCCCTGGTGGTGCTGGGGCTGGAAACGGTCTCATCTATAATGCTCATGAATGCCCAATGAATATGAAGAATAAAGAGGAGACAGATAGATAGATGGATAGATGGATGGATGGACCAATGGATGGATAGATGGATGTGGGATGGATGGATGGATGGTTGGACCGATGGATGGATGGATGGATAGATGGATGGATGGATGGATGGATGGGTGGATGGGTGGATGGATGAAAGGATGATGGACTGAAGTATGGATGGATGGATGGATGATGGACTGAAGGATGGATGGATGGATGGATGGATGGATGATGGACTGAAGGATGGATGGATGGATGGATGGATGGATGGATGATGGACTGAAGGATGGATGATGGATGGATGGATGGATGGATGGATGGACCGACGGACCGAATGGGTGGATGGATGGATGGATGGATGGATGGATGGATGGATGATGGACCGAAGGATGGATGATGGATGGGTGGATGGATAGATGGATGGATTGAACAATGGATGGATGGATGTGGGATGGGTAGATAGATGGATGGTTGGACTGATGGATTGATGGATGGATGGATTGATGGATTGATGGATGGATGGGTGGATGGACCGATGGATGGATGGGTGGATGGATTGATGGATGGATGGATGGATGGGCGGATGGGTGAATGGATGGGTGAATGGATGGATGGATGGATGGATGGCTCATGGTTTGGATGCCAGCATGTATGAAACAAATTGATTGGAAAAGGAGGTAGAACACACAGTGTTTCATCAGCGACCTCCATGGCATTTGTCTAGTCCTGGAAGGTTAAAGGTTATGGATCAGTTATGGATTTGTGTTTATTTTTTTGGAGGATGGGGGGGGTCCATCAGGAAATCACTTAGTCAACAGCAGATTCCAGTTAGCAATGATGTACAAGCTGTAAAGAAGCACTTGTCTTCAACACAGCCTGAACCGGGGCCAGCCGCTTCTGCCCGGCGCCATCAGTCTCCTCCAGGTAATGCAATCAGATGCCACTAATATGTCGGGGGAGGCTCTTCAAACTGCAAATGCATTTTTGCTAAATAGCACACGCACATACTCACAAACACATACACACACACACACATACACACACACACAGACAGACATATATACGCACACACCCACACACACACACACACACACACACACACACTCTTACACGCACAAACACACACACACACACAGACATACACACGCGCACACACACACACACACACACACACACACACACACACACTGTAATAACCAGTGACAGCACTCAAGGAGCTAAATTGAAAAACAACGACCAAAAAAAGAAACAGCTTTGAGATTGGTTCAAGTAATTGTGCATAAAGAGGAAAACTTCCAAGGCCGCTTTGATTGACTCCATAAACCATAAAAATACTCTCAGAGACGACCCAGGTCTCTGCCGTCCTGATTTTCTATTTTTTTTTTGGTGGTGGTGGTGGTGGTGGTGGGGGGGGCGGGGGCTGAAATATTAAGCCTGTAGGACGACGCCTGGATCAGTCTTTAACGGCCACGTCCACCCAATATCTCTGAGCTCCTTTGGTTTCCCCCTCGACAAAAATGGCTGCACGGATCGCAACTGCACTTCAACTATAAGCAGCGCCAACATGGCAGACTCCCTCCAATGCTAAGCTATTACAGTAGCTGGCATCAATGATGGAGGGGGAAAGTGGATGTAACGACCCCTAAAATGAAGCTTTTGAGGTGGAGAATGTACCAGACTCGCTCCATAGACTCTAAGTCAAAAGGCTGCAGTTGTTCAGTTGTACGCTACTTCGACAGCATATATGGATTTCTCAATTGGGCAATAAAAAATAATAATAAAGTTAAACATATATACTACCAGCCAACCTGTGAATGAGGAGAGGAGATGAAATAATAACACAAGGGGACATTTCAACATAGAGAGTCACACTAAAAATCATCAATAGATTGCATAATATATTGGGTTTGCGATAGGGCAAGGGAGTGAATGAGAGAGTGTCCCCCGGAAGCGTTGGCCAACATGGGAGATTCTCTACAATGCCAAGCTATCAGCTGGCGTCGAGGTTGAAGGGCAAAGTTGGACATAACGACCCCTAAAATGAAGCTTTCCAGGTGGAGAATGTCCTCGCTCCATAGACTCGATGTCAAAAGGTTGCGGCCCTACTACTCCTTAGACATACTGAATATGGATTTCACAATCGGGCAGGGAAAAGGATAAAAAAATAAAGAGAAAAATTATACATGTATGTATACAGTATAATAAGGGCCAACCTGCAAATGTGGAGAGAAAATCGAATAAAAATAAAAGGGAAACTGTCTCAATGTCTTAAAACGTAGAGAAATGACATGATCTAACAACAGCAAAAAGATCAACGAGACAGATTCTCACCAACGCTCATCAATCAGCGAGCGTCAGCGATGGAGAGCCAAAATGGACGTAACGACCCCTCGAATGCGGATTTTGAGGTATAGAATGTACTAAACTCGCTCCGTAGAGTAATTTTATTGCATTTCCTTTTTTATATATCATGAGCACTTGGCGTTCCAGCTTGGATAATCATGCATCCCTTTTATCCCCAAAGTGCCGTTTTAACAGGGGCTTATTTTTGTCGAATCTTCAGAGCCCAAATGACTTACTTGCGACAAAAAGGCATGGTGGCGAGCGTGTAAGCGACGTAGTGGAGTGTGTTAGGAAAGCATTAAATTGCTCAAAGAAACCAAAATAACCCACTGGAGGTGGCCACTGTAAGTGCCGTTCCCACTCATCTATACATCAAGTCAAGTTCTCCACTGGATCCAAAGGAAAAACTAATCCCCTCATGGCTCGCTGGTCCAGCTCAGCCTGCAATTACACTCCTATTCCATCTAAACAGGGAATCAAGTGGCATTTTTATTTCTTTTTTCTCTCGCCCGGTACAGGAATAGTGTTTTTTTCGGTTTGTTTGTTTTTCCTCCGCCCTCAACATTACCGTAATGGTAAATTCTTCGCTGGTTCGGCTCGTGTTTGCAGCAAAATCAACTCAGCGTCATCCGGTGGTGAGCGTCGCGTCTGAGCAGCAACAAGAAAACAGGAAAAAAAAAAAAAATAGAACAGCCGCGGTATGGGAGGTAATGAGGGCGGTGTTGTCAGTATTTTGCTCTGGATTGTCATTTAACGGCGCTCGGCGTTCCGGTTGAGCTCTGTGACGCCCGGGGAGGAAGGAGCTGGAGGGGGGGGCGTGGGGCTGCCGAGCCTCAATGGGGAAACGCCGAGCGATATCTGCTCACAAATCAAAGTCACCCGCACCGGAGATGAAGACAGAGCTACCGCGCTTAACACCACCCCTACAGTACGTGCGCACACACACACACACACACACACACACACTCAAACACACGCACATAAACCCGAATATACAAATGCGCACATCGCCCGCCGTGGGGCTGCAGACATGAGTAAGTGTATCATCGGCAGCTCATTGAGTCGCCGTAATCTCTGGTTAAATCTTTTCACTTGAAGGATTAACTGGTATTTCAAAGAACACAATGAAATATAACTAAACAGAACTGATCGGCGGTCATGATAGCTGTGCACTCCGAGAGGGGGAGGGAGAGGGAGAGAGAGAGAGAGGAGAGGGGGAGGAGAGGGAGAGAGAGAGACAGAGAGAGAGAGAGAGAGAGAGAGAGAGAGAGGGTGGGATCTGTGTCTTGCTCCCTCTATTCCCTCAAGGCACCGTCAGGATAAATCTTCGGAGGGATTATCCCGGCTACACAATGTTCTCTGTTCTGCCATTGTATGCCTCTTTAAGCACAATTGATAAATTAGTTATTTATACTGTAGATGCATGAAAGTCAAATAGTGGATTTTCCATTGATTTCTTTCTCCGGGACGTGAAGCATTACAGCACATTTACCGCCGCTGCTCTTTTATTGGCACGGATTAGAATGGGGGGAGCACGGCGAGCGCCCACGGTGGGTCCGTCCCAAATTACCCGACTGATTGAGCTAAAGTTGTTTTTATTTTGCGTGCGAGGAGGGGGTCTGTAACTTTGGTTTCGGAACGATACTTTGAGCCAAGGTGGGAGGGTTTGAGGCAGCGCCGGGCCTCCCAGACGTCCCAGTCCCCTGGTTTGGAGCTGGCCCGCCAACTCAACAGAGCGCCCGAATCGTTGCTAAATGAGTTACACGCGGGATCAGATATCTCCCAGGGAGCCCTCCTGCTTTTCATTTAAGGTAAACTAATAGCGCAGTTTATTTATAATTGGAAAAGCAGAAAAGAAAAAAAAAAAAAAAAAGCGCATCCTGCCTCGGAGCCGTATCACGTTCGCTCCCCTTCCGCGCTCGCCTCTGTTTCGGCATTTGATGAAGTTAATTCGCGTGGGTGGAGTCGGGGTCAATCTCCCGGTCGCGTGACGCGGGGAAAGGGCCCGGAATCCAAGGGAATCGCCGTCTCTGAGTTCCACTGTTCCTCCCCTTTCTCCGTCTCTGAGTCTCCGCTCCTCGTTTTTTCCTCCGTCGGGGGCCCCGTTCCGCTCTTACCTCGAACCCGCTCCTCCTTCTCCGTCTTCCGGACAACGTGGAGCTTCCGCGCCCTTGTTTTACCTCCGCTCGACCCGGTACATATAGCGGTAAATGATCTTGGCGCTTTGAAGGGATAAGATGAAGGAAACTCCCCGAGTAGGAAATCAAACAGATTAAGAGTCGGCATCCTTCACTTCGCAGGCCGACATGGGCCCCGGCAACGCGCCGCCTTTCAAGTTTTTACTTTGGAGTAGTCAAGGGCGGTTCGTTTTTTGGAGGATTTCTAATCTCCGACGTTAAGGATCGTATGAGCAAATGCTAATTTCGGTGGAATATTTTACGGGACAACAGGTCGCTGGTTGCTACACCTCTCCTGACTAAACGGTCCAGGGGAGTGCGAGGTAGGGCGCCGGCGTTATCGCCTGGTCCCAGTCGGAAGACACTCTCCGGAGGGATCGCCCCGCGCTTAAGCATTCGGGCACAGGCGCATAATGGGAGGCCAAGCTTGAGAGAGAGAGAGAGAGAGAGGGGGAATATCTCACCTGCCGGGAAGAAAGTGGCCAAGTGTGTTTGAACTTACGATCCATATTACCTCCAGTCATTCAGGTGACCTCCCAGACAAGTGTTATCTCCAATAGGCAAATGCAGGCGCGCTACCGCCCCGCCTTTCTTGCCAAGAATGCCTGAAAAAAGCAAAACGCTGTCTACGACTTTGCGAGGGGATGCGGTCACGCGCCATCTGTAAATATAAAAATTTCAAGGTCAAATGTTGGGGGCGAGCATACTGGAGATAATGGCGTTATAATAAATTAGGGTAATTCGCCGCCCGCCCTGCGCCGTGCGGAAACGAGTCCCCGGCCGAATAAATTCATGCCTGAATTGTCTCCCTTAATAAAAACGTTTCCCAACTTATGTCCCCTTAAAGTACTGGGGAGAAGAAAAAAAACTAAAAAAAAACAGCAACGGTAAGCACGTTTTAAAAATACCACCAAGGACAAATGGGGGTTATGATTTGGTTGGGGGGGTTTAAGGTTGAGTCGGTTTCGGGAGGGGAATGAGATTAGCGATTAGGCTTAGGTATCTGGGGGGGTGGAGGGGTTAGGGTCCGCCGTGTGATCCCCCTCTAAGACCCTCTGCTCTTCGGCGGCGGTGTGGAGCGCGCCGTCCTTGCGTGACCTGGATCCCGGGCTCTAAACCCATTAGAAGGAGAAGAGCAGATGACAAATACCCCGGCATCACGCTGAGCCTTCATCTGCCACATTTGTCTGGGTGACAAAGCATTTCCTCCTGCCGGGGGCGGGGTCACCTCGCGGGGTGACCAAGTACATATGTGGACACCGGGTTCACATGTGGTTGCTTTTTTTTTCTTTCCAGGGACGTCTGTCATCTATTACGGCGGCAATTAGGGCTTGCCCGCCGCCGATCCATCCGTCCATTCATCCATCCACCCGTCCGCCCGCCATCCGCTCTTCCGTTCTTCGGATCCCGGAGAGCCCTAATGGGCGGCGTCTGGGGCGGACGCATGTGGCCTCCGTTTCTCCCCAGCTTGCGTCTAAGCGAGCGGGACCGCCGGCGGTTACACAATGACGAGTGGAACTAACTCCAGAAACTTAACCGGAGAGACTGGACACCCCTGGCAATCCCTTTGTTGTGTCTAAAAATAGGGAGAGTCCCAGCGGTCTCCCTCACCAAGAAGCACTTTATTATTTCATTACACGCCGCACTCTGATTTACATGCGCACCGGAGGAAGGAGTCATTTTTATCCCGGCGCTAAAGAAGCTATGGCGAGGTAGCTGCGCGCCGATCCCCAGCTGAATAGAAACATACAACAAAAACAAGCTGGAGACCCACTCGGAGCGTCCCGCCCTCCAGAGGCAGACATGATCTCATGTTATCCCTGTTTTCCCCCAAGCTTCAAGGCACCGTCGTATCGTGTCAGCGAGACGGCGTGCGTGTAGATTTCAGTCTTTTCCGTCAGACACGGCGCTAAATAATGCAGCGCGGGGAAGAATAGTCTAATTTGAAAAGAGGGTTAGGACAGAGACGGGATTATAACAAAGGGGAGAGAGGGAGGGAGAATAGAGAGAGTGCACTTCATCCGTTTTTAATAAGGAAAACCCAAAGTGATGAAGATGGAGGTACCGCCAAGACAGTAGAACCGGCCAATCACCACCACTTTGTGTTGGTATCATAGAGGAAAAGTCTTATTTTAACCCTTTTTGCCTCATTTTTCCCACAATTGGGGGGAATTCAGATTCAGATGCCAGTCACTCGGGTTCACTCACAATGATCAAGGAGCTTCATCTTTGGATAATTTAGTCATATCAAGCCACTGAAATCAGAATCGGCAGGTTCTCCCAAGCAACCAAGCAACCACATCTGCCTCTGTGCGTGTGTGTCAGCTGAAGCTATTCTCTCCATACCGGATCAATTAAAAGATCCAGATGATAATCACCCGGGTTCACTCCCAGTGATGGGACAACCTTATTTTCCGACCATCCGGAGTCAACACGAGTGATTTGCATCTGAATGATGCCGAGGATGGAAAAATCGTTCATTGAAAATGAGTCGAAAAAACATTTATTTTGGTGACAAAGGTGTCCTTCAGAACCGCATTTAACGTTAACCGTGTCCCTTTCACATTCATTCGTCCGTCTAATGAACCGGAATGAATGGTGGCATGTAGGACAGAACTGTATATGCAGTATACAGACCTTTCCCTGTTCATCAGAGCCTCAAACATACTTTTTTGGACAAACTGGGACCTGTGAAAAAAAAACGAAAAGAAAAAAAAGAAAAGAAATAAATCATATTCCAATTGATCCGATGGGTTTGACCCTGTGACATTGCATTACGGGCGGCGCTGTATTATTGTGCTCTCCCACTGATACCCGCATGGTGACCTCGCTGACATTCCCCCTGTGCTGTCAGCACCCGCGGACAGCGCCCGGTGCACCACGCGCATCGATTCCACAGCCAACAATATCGCCGCCGGCCGGGACGGAAAGTGATGAGACCGACGCTTGCTCCTCGAGAACGCGGCCAACAACATGTACGGCAATAACTCAAATGAATCAGAAGGGAGAAGCCGGACTCGCCGGCCATCCGTCCCTTTGGTGGATTGGTGCTGGGATTGGTCTATCCATACAGAGTATCCCATTCCAAATGAATGTGATGACTAATTAGGGGATTTTGTTTCTTGGTGGTGGAGAGTGGCCAGAGTTGGGTTGCGATTGAAAAAATAGAAAAGGATGATTTATTGTGTTGCACAGAGGCTGTTTCTGATAATATGGATGTCACTGTGGAGGCTATTATAGGGAGGATAAAGACAAGCATCTCCTAGATATAGCGTGTCCTGCCCACGTAGGGAGTGGCACTCCAAGCAGGATTTTTGTCCAATTAAGATGTGATAATAATTCCAAACAACAATTCTGTTTCATATAAACTGATGGATATCTCCCGCAGCTATATTTCCGCATGCAGGGAGTCTGGAGTAAATATGTTTTGTATTGCATCTGCCCCCCGGGACGATTGTGTGGCTCGAAACAAAACATATATCGCTCTGGCCGGGGCATTTAATCATGGTGACGCTCACCTCCTCCGAAACCTTTATCAATGGCCGGTGTTTGCATTTAGGCAGGGAGGCCCACAAAAGACTCCCCGAGGGATTGCAGACTGTGGTCGCTGTGAGGGAGGGGTGGGGGGGAGGGGAGGGGGTTGGGGGTCAAACAAATTCGGTGTGTCTGGGTGACCTTAATTACTCCCAGGTTCATCCAGGCTCCGATTTCACGTGTACGCCTTATTTCAGGTCACTGGCTCAAAGTCAAAGTAGGGCACAGTCATTATCTCAGGGAGCAGAACACAATCATCCACACAATACAATAAGGTCGGCACAATTCACTGAAGTGTTGTCCATTTCCTCGGGGCCTGAACACATGTGCGCTGCGCCACGAACCAACAATCGCGCGTCCGTCTGTGTGTGTGTGTGTGTGTGTGTGTGTGTGTGTGTGTGTGTGTGTGTGTGTGTGTGTGTGTGTGTGTGTGTGTGCGTTTGTGTGTGTGTGTGTGTGTGTGTGTGTGTAAAAGTAATTTATGCTGCAAATTTAAAATAAAAATGCACTTCCCTAAGACACCTTTGGCTGAACATTTGTCTTCCAGATTGTTGGTGCAGGAGGAGAGCTTCTGCAATCGCAACAAAACAAAGGCAGGAGACTTAAAAATAACAAAAAAAACAAAAAAAAGAAACAGTAGCACAAATGAAAAAAAAAAAACACAAAAACTTGCACGGACTGGGTTTCTACAACAAAAAAAAATAAATACACAAAACACTGCTTTTAAAAGGAAATGAGATGTGTGGACGATTGAGAGTAAAATTAGACCAAGATGGTTGTGAACGGTGTTTGCTTCTTAGTTTTACCACAAACTTTTTTAGACGATAGCTTCAGAACAAACACTGAAATGATAATCTCCAACTGAGGATAATGAGGTTTTTTTTAATCCTCCCGTTCACTAAATTGCACTTACAATCACCTCCAAAGTAAAATAAAAATGAAAGGGGAAATCATTAAATTCCCTTCAAGAAATTTGCGCAACAGGAGAAAACTGCATCGCCTCACAGAGACCGGGCGGCCATCCATGCAACTAAATCATCAAGCAGCATATCACTCGACATAAACTAAAACTCTTTTGTGAGTGACCATGAAAGTTATCCGCACTGAATGCCTGACGAGTCTGCGGTTAGAATAATAAAAAAAAGAGTACTCGCCACGTTTTCAAGACTGCGCACACATCAATTCTTCATGATCGCCGATGAATCGCATGCATTTTTAATGAACGCTGTTCACAATATCCCTGACCATACACCGAAGTTCATATTTTCAGCCTCATCTCAGGGACGCTGATAGGATTCACTGCGGAAGACACTGCGCTTATTATTCCCACTGTTCTTTATTTCTCTTTAACCGGAGCGACGTGCGATTGCCAGTGAAAGCGCGCTGTGCGAGTGAAACTGCTTGTGATGCAAAATAAATCCTTGATTGCGTAACCTTGTTAAAGGCCTAAAGACTTGGAGCCGGTGTTTGCTGTACAACTTAATGCCTTGGCCGCGAGTCAAGAGCCAATGGTCTCACGCCATTGGCTTAGTCAGCGTTCCAAGTCCCAAGAATCCCCTCTTAAACACATATTACCACCGACAATGAGGCTTTCTCTTTCTTCTTTCTTCCGTTTATTATACTGTGATATTGACGCTATGAATACCTCCCCCGCCCCCGGATCCTCGTTTTCCTTTCTGTGCGTGTGTCTTGTCTCGGGTGTCTCTTTCAACAATTCCCCTCAAACCCGGCTTGTCTCCGGCTGAATTGAGCGCAGACAAAGCAGATCACCGCGGTCTCGCCGATCCAAGAATTACTGTGAAGCCGGGGCCGTATTTTGGCCTGGTGTGTTTGTCTTTTTTGTTGTCCCTGCCTCTCATTGAGCCTGACAGCTACAATATCCCATTATAACACACACCTGCAAAGACAAAGATGGGGGGAAACATTAAATGCCGCGGCAAAGCGGCTCCTCGCCGCATGCGAAGCGTTCGGGAGGCCGCTCTGAGCTCCAATTAGCCGACGGGCCGATCTCATTAGACAAATGCTGTTGTTGCGGGCATCCGGTCGGGGTTGAGGAGACTGCCGGAGGCATAAGGTTAGAGAGGTGGGCTTAGGAAGCAAATATAACAGACTTAATGGCTTACGCGCTGTCATGCTCATATGGAGGCTGCGTGGAATGGAATCGGGAGGTATTGCATTTCCACAGCCCCTGAGAAAGGCACGACGCCGCTCAAACGCACATTTCGGCTCCGGCACAACGGCGTGTTTTGACATCTATTTTGATTTACAAGCGGGCCCGTTCCCTGTGTAATTGGAGTAGAATAAACAACGTCTTTTGGTGTGACAACTTTACAACGCAGATGAAAGCGCCGCCGCCTCGACTGTATTGCACAGTCAAAGGAGGTCAGCGCGCTACTCGCTACTCAGTCAGGAAGTGTTACAATTACCCCCAAGTGCATTGTGGGTCTGTGGCGCGTGTCAACACATTGAGGAACGGGTGAGCTCCAAAGCGGGTGCTTATGAGATATCGCTGGCAGAACGACTCCTCGCGGCTGGATGCGGCGTGTCCACTGCGCCACGCAGGGGGGCAGGGTGCTTGAGACGCGGCGATTAGCACGCTGTCCGGTTAATTTTAACGGGGTTTGCGACGGCGCTAATCGGGAATTAAGAGCCGACATCCAGCCTAAACCAGCTTCTTTACGCGTTCGTGGGGGCATACTGTCAGGACGGAAAAAGGCAATTGTCTGCAGCCTGCCGATTATCCCCTGGAAAAGCCTATAATCTGGCTGAAAGTACTTAAGGAGTCAAGCAGCAAAATAAACAACATTGATTATCATCCCACTGTTCTTTTCTTCCGACGCTGGACCATGCAGGGATGGAGGGGCGGAGGGGCGGAGGGATGGAGGGGTGGAGGGACGGAGGGACGGAGGGAGGGAGGCAGGAGGGGGATGAAGATGTCGAGGTTGCTCCTGCCCCAGTCAGGGCCATCTGCTTGGGCAAATGTTAAGGTTGGCTAAATACCCCCTGAGTCCTCTGTTCAAACCAGATTATCCGCTATTCTAAGGAAGGGACAAGGCATCTTATCGTCTCCAAATCTCTTTCACAAAAGCAAATCACGATTTCTGCACCAGGATTACCAGGATTAGGAAGGACACAGACATGGCCCTCTTTGGACGACGTCTTAAGTTGCTGCCCTTCAGTCTGGCTGCATTCCCCCTCGTCGACCCGTGCAGATTAGACTCCTCCTATTGTTCATATAAATACCGAGCCGGTTTTGCACAGAATCTGAAAAACCTGACAACATTCCTCTATTGAATAGTTAGAGGTGCTGTACATAACATGCTGCCAATCGTTTCTAATTTGTGCAAAATAAACCGAGAACGGCAAGCAAAACATGCGTAAAGAGTTCCTGGAGCTTGAACTCAGTGACTTAAGCTCCACCAAGTGTATCTGACTCTTGCACCTCAGACAAAGGCGTCTGGATCAATTTGACAGCATCCCAAAGTGTTGAACAATGACCCACAGTGGGATGTGCCTGGGATGGAGAGTGGCCTTTATTATCTCCTGAAGCATGATGGATGGCAGGACAGCGCTCGCACTGTACGCTTCAAAGAGGCCACAATGAGGCAGGAATTCCAATGCAAACGGCCTCCGTGCAGCAGCAGCAGCAGCAGCAGCAGCAGCATCAGCAGCAGCAGCAGCAGCAGCAGCTCGGTCCCAGATGTCCACGGAATTTAGATGTGGTAGCATTGACCCGTGTGCTGATATTTGCCACGTTAAAAAAAACAAAAAAACAAACAAACAAAGCACAATGCGCATACAGAAACAAACACAGACAGAGAAGAGAACAAGCCCAGGAAATTAAATTTCACCTCCTCCCTCCTGTATTTGTATGTCTTTGTACTTTGGAAAGATTAGTGTTAAACCTACATGGCTTCTGAAGGCCAATGTTGAGACGACGAGATTAAGGGGAAAAAAGGGGGGTCGAGGGGCTTACTTATCCCCACAACGGCCGGAGTAACATAAATTATACAAAGCAATCAAGCACTGACAAAACCATCGCAAAACCTCTGAGCACCAACAGATATAGAGCATCGAAGAGCATTGAGCACAGTCTTTAGGATTTCAGCGATCAGTCATCCAAACACTGACACGGTGGACTATATCTCAGAAGATACAAGCTGGGGTCTATCCAGAGCAGTGGATCCCAGCCTTCTTTCTGCCACGCCTTTTTTACAATGAAATAATCCCACAGCACGTCACAAACCCAAAAAACTGTGCTCATTATTGTTATTATTATTATTATTATTTTTTTATTATTAATTTTATTATTATTATTATTATTATTATTATTATTATTATTATTATTATTATTATTGTTATTATTATTTATATTAATAATTATTATGCCCTACTAATAGATAGTGAGGCAAGATGCTAACAATTCGTTCTGGGCAAACAAATCATTTAAATGACTCGGGGGTCTGAAGTCACTCTGGGAAAAGAGTTGGCGAGCGAGTGAATGTTCAACTCCACAAACTGAAAATAATGATTAAGGACTAATTTGAAGTCCAAGGCCGAAAAAGCCTGAGGTACTATAATTCCCATTGAATGTGACTGATTTAAATGTTGCCTTCCACCAAAATAAACAAATGTGACGCAAATACCGAATACATTAAGTCCGTCCCAATTACAATTATTCTGTCACAATGGCACAATAATAAGAATCGTCATGAAAGAATTACGACCCTTTTTACTGAGTAACTCGTCAAGAACCAAATCTCAAAAAAAGAGCCGAAACGTTCATCGCTACTAAGAGTTCTCGCTTTCAGCGCGAAACTTGAGCTTGCTCTGATGAACACGGAGCTGCTGTTCTGCCGGAACTGATCAGATAAATGAATAAGGGCAGCCTTGCAATTTTGATCTTGCAACACAAGAGCTAGTTTCCACGATTCACGCATTCAAAGTTGAATTTGAAACACGTTCAGGGGCGCACCTGGCGAGCTCTCGCGGCGCTCTAGTTTGCCGTGGCACAGCGGCTGAAAAATGCTGAACTAAACGAGAAAAAAAAATAAAAAATAAAATAAAAAAGCTCGGGTCGAGTCCACCGCACACAGTATGGACACTATGCTGTAAATCATGCTTTTAACAAGGAACACACAACAGCGATCGATGCAGTCGCGATGCCGGCACGGCGGTCACACCTTGTTTAATCAACACAATTGTTTTCAGTGAAAAACACTCTCGGGCTCAGGCTGGGGAGCCGCTCGGTGTCTAAGAAAGAAAGACCCACTCGGTGGGCTTCCACACTGATTTGATTGTTGCAAACAAACACACACACACACACACACACACACACACACACACACACAAGGTAGCTAGACCACCGCGGCTACAGGGGATGATTGAATTATTCAGTTTTGCAGAGATTTGGCAGCAATTGTGTGGAGTGTTGCCTTGAGTGGAGTGCAACAGCACGACAGCATCTTCTTGTTTCCTGCACCGTTGCACAGCACATGCATAAGTAGCCGCTGCTTAGACAGTCAGAAGCGCTTCGGGGCACCGGCACATCATACCCGGGACACGCTGGCTGCTCGGCTAATTCACCTGCACCTCCCCGCGGACACCCCGAACGCTAAATGCTTCGTGAAAGGTGGGGAGACGTGGGAGACCGTTTCATTTTAGTACACAGGCTGTGGTTTCATTCAAGTATTTCTGCGCCTGTGAAACCAGACACGGTAATGATGTGAAAGAGAAAAGCGTTTCCAAAATGATCCTCTTGTTTCCTAACCATGGGAATAATAAAGAGGCTATTATGCATGCATTGTTTCTTCTTTATAAAACATTATGGGTTGACTGAATATAGCTAATTCCATCTGCCTCCGAGCAGAAATTAAAATATCCAAATCTCACATCCAGAGACCGCTACGGCATTTATATTCCTCAGAACAGCCTTTGAAAGGTTTGGGCTGGATGGAGTCTTCAGCTCTGAGAGTCTGGGAGATTTACTGGGCCTGGTTCCTGCCGGCGTGTCCTTTGTGCAGCGGATGACAACATGATCTCGGCCGAGCGAGCGAGTGGCTAAATCAATGTAATGCGAAGAAAAATGGCCTTTCGCTATCATTACTAGCATCTCTGCAACGTTATCCAGACGAATGCAGGAGCACGCTCCGGTGTCATGTTGCGTTCGGCAGCGGGGAAGGGAAGACAAGTTACAAATAACTACAGAGTCCGTCCCGTGGTTGTAGTAAATCTGCATTCCCAAGGTTGTGGAAAGTCACTGGATCCTTTCTCTTGTGTCCCCTGTTTCCGTACTGACGCAATTAACAAATGATGCGGCGCTCGTCCTGTCAGACAACTTGACGGCGCCGCACGCCCTTATTTGGCCAGTCCCCCCCTGCCCTACCCGCTCTGCTGCCTGCTTTGCTGCCTGCTTTGCTGCCTGCTTTCTTTCTGCGTCGCTGCGCTCCCTCCACCGCCCCTGCATCCACCTGTTCGGTTCTACTCTTCTATCCAATGTGGAGGATTCGAGCTCATCGCGCCAGTATTCCCGAGCTCAGCAACTACGCCTGTGGTTGCTGTACACACCTCGCCCGGAGTGATGAGCGGTAGAGCCCGGACGGCAAACTCAAAAGAGGCACAATAAATGAAGATCATTTTCACGTCTATCTCGGTGCTGTCCGTCAGAACTGCAGTGACCTTAACGCGATTCATCAAAAAGTGAGTTCGAACTTTGTTCAGCGACGGAGAATAATGGCCGGAACCCAGAGTGGGTTCCTACGGAACTCAGTGCTATCTCATGGACGGCCAACGAGAGAAAAGCCCGAAGCCAAACTTCCCGAATAGAAGGCGTTAAAATCAAGAAGTAGCAACCGTAGCAATCTGTTAGAAAGAACAGCATATGGGTAACCCCGCCTCCACATATCCACAAGATGTGTGTGTGTGTGTGTGTGTGTGCGGGTGCGTGAGTGCGTCTCGGTGCGCTCCGCTGTGTTTTGTCCATTTCCACGCAGACTGTCCCTCTGTCCGCGGACGTATCGCTGCCTCGTGTGTAATCAAACTGACTGTGCGGGACGCACTCTCCAGGCTGCGAGATGCAACCGAAAGACCACGTCCCCGTAAAACACGAAGCAATACATCAGGAGGAAGCTGCCGCCCCAGAACCGACCCTAACCCTCACCTTAAAAAAAAGATAGAGAAATGAGAAAAAGGAAAAGTATAGCCCCGAAAATTGAATACAAACAAAAATAAATACAAAAAAAAATAATAATAATAATAAATAAATGAATAAATACAGTGAGACTTCCTGAAATAAAACACCCGAAAACCAATACAGTACAAAAAACAAAAAAAAAACAAAAAAAACCCCAAAAACATTCAAACGAGGAAAAGAAACCCACTATTTTTGGCGTCTGATGATCAGCTTACACTCTTTTCCCGTAACCTCTTCCTCAGCTTTCCAGAGATGTAAAGAAAAATCAATCCATCCCCTACTCCGTCTGTACGCAGGGCTATTACGGCTTATTATACACAGTTGTGTTTGATTTCATCTTATTATTAACATAATAAGATAATAACATATATATACGTATATATATATATATACTGTATATACTGTATATACTGTTTGTGTCTAAAACACCTGAAAAAAAAGGCAGCATGGAAAGGGTTTGAGTGTAATTGCTCCATGCGTGGAGGCGTTTAGCAGCTTTACCTTCGCTCTATTAATAGGAATCTGACATTTGTGCTCCCGCCCGCCGCCTCCACCTCCTCCTCCTCCTCCTCCACCACCTCCCCCTCCCCCACCTCCCTTCCCTTCATCTTCCACTTCCTCATCCTCCACCCCCCCCCCCCCACCCTCCACCACCTTCTCCACCCCGCTCCCCCTCCTCCACCTCCTCCACCTCCTCCTCCTCCTCCTCCACCTCCTCCTCCTCCTCTAATCACCGAGGACATGCTTCCCTCCAGGGAAAACCATCAGATCTTCCTCTTTTTGATTTAATAACTTTGATCAGCAATTAAACTTTTTTTTTTCTCGTTTTCTTTTGCCTTTGTTTTCCGGTGCGTTCCAGGTGGATATTTCCGGATCTAATGCGTTGTTGTTGTTGTTGCTGTTGCCGCTGTTGTTGTTGTTGTTGTTGTTGTTGTTGTTGTTGTTGTCGTCGTCATCGTCGTGGTTGTTTACCTTTTTTTTCGTTTGTTTCGTCAGCGGAGCTTATCGTTATCAAATGATCATTATCACGCCCCCGTGGAGACGGAAATACATATGGAAAGGGAAGAGAAAGGTGGGGAAAGGGGGGAGGAAATAAAAAAAAAATAAAAAAAGAAAGACAAGGGAGGAAAAACGAGGCAAGAGACTAATCTCCGCCTTCTCCCTCCCTCCCCCTCACTCTTCAGAGTGTGTGCTCCTTCCACATTTTCCCAAACTTTTCTTTTCTGGTGCTGTAATCTGCTCCTAATGAACCGCTCTGTTGTCACAGCCCACCAGGTAAGAGGGGAGTCTGTCTGGAAGACGGAGGGAAGGGTGGAGGCGAGGGAGGAGGGAAGGGAAGGGGAGGCAGGGTGGAGGGAAGGGAGGAGAGGAGGATGGATGGGAAGGTGGAGAGAAGGACGGAGAGGAGGACGAGAGAAGTGTGGAGGGAAGAAGGGAGAGAAGGATGGAGAGAAGGATGGAGGGAAGGGAAGGGGAGGCAGGGTGGAGGGAAGGGAGGAGAGGAGGATGGATGGGAAGATGGAGAGAAGGACGGAGAGGAGGACGAGAGAAGTGTGGAGGGAAGAAGGGAGAGAAGGATGGAGAGAAGGATGGAGGGAAGGGAAGGGGAGGCAGGGTGGAGGGAAGGGAGGAGAGGAGGATGGATGGGAAGATGGAGAGAAGGACGGAGAGGAGGACGAGAGAAGTGTGGAGGGAAGAAGGGAGAGGAGGATGGAGGGAAGGATGGAGAGAAGGATGGAGGGAAGGATGGAGGGGAGGGAGGAGGGAAGGGAAGGGGAGGCAGGGTGGAGGGAAGGGAGGAGAGGAGGATGGAGAAGAGGATGGATGGAAAGATGGAGAGAAGGACTGAGAGGAGGACGAGAGAAGTGTGGAGGGAAGAAGGGAGAGAAGGATGGAGGGAAGGATGGAGGGAAGGGAGGAGGGAAGGGAAGGGGAGGTAGGGTGGATGGAAGGATGGAGGGAAGGGAGGAGAGGAGGACGGGGAAGAGGATGGAGGGAAAGATGGAGAGAAGGATGGAGAGGAGGACGAGAGAAGTGAGGAGGGAAGAAGGGAGAGAAGGATGGAGGGAAGGATGGAGAGAAGGATGGAGGGAAGGATGGAGGAAATGATAGTGTGATTGGGGGAAGGGATTGAGGAAAAATGGAAAGGACAGAGGAAAGGAAGGAGAGAAGGACAATGAAGGATGGAGGGAAGGATAAATGAAGGATGGAGGGAAGGATGGAGGGAAGGATAAATGAAGGATGGAGGGAAGGATGGAGGGAAGGATAAATGAAGGATGGAGGGAAGGATGGAGGGAAGGATAAATGAAGGATGGAGGGAAGGATAAATGAAGGATGGAGGGAAGGATAAATGAAGGATGGAGGGAAGGATAAATGAAGGATGGAGGGAAGGATGGCGACAGAGAGGTCAGAGGTGATTTTAGTTTAGATTAACTGGCACTTACCCATGTTGCACTCACTAGTAAAGAGTTAGCCTTGTGTTACTAGTTATCATAGTGATACTGGTTATCAGTGTGACTAGTTATCATAGTAATACTAGTTATCAGTGTGACTAGTTATCATAGTAATACTAGTTAAGATAATGTTACTAGTTAGTGTAGTGGTACCAGTTATCATGTTGTTACTAGTTAGTATAGTGCTCCTAGTTATCATAGTGTTACTACCTATCATAGCGTTTACTAGTAAGTATAGTGTTACTAGTTAGTATAGTGCTACTAGTTATCATAATGTTACCAGTTGGTGTTGTGGTACTAGTTATCCTTGTGTTACTAGTTTGTATAGTGCTACTAGTTATCACAGTGTTACTAGTTAGTGAAGTGCTACTAGTTATTCTGGTGTTACTAGTTAGTATAATGCTACAAGTTATCATATTGTTACAAGTTAGTGTAGTGCTACTAGTAATCCTTGTGTTGCTAGTTAATAGAGTGCTACTAGGTATCGTAGTGTAACAAGTTATCATAGTGTTAATAGTTCCATAGTGTTACTAGTTATCATAGTGGTACTAGTTAGCCAAGTGCTACTTGTTAGTATAGTGCTGCTAGTTTCCATGGTGCTACTAGTCAGTTTGATGTGACCAGTTAGTATAGTGCCAAGAGTTAATATAGGACTACTAGTTAATGAAGTGCAACACGTTAGTACAGTGCTGCCAGTTATCATTGTGCTACTAGTTAGTATAGTGCTACTAGTTATCATATTGCTAGCTCATATAGTGCTGCTGGTACGTATAGTGCTACTAGTTGGTATAGTTCTACTAGTGATCATGTGCTACACATTATCATTGTGCTACTAGTTGGAATAGTGCTACTAGTTATCATGGTGCTACTAATAGGTATATTGCTACTAGTTTGTGCAGTATAGTGCTACTAGTTAGTATAGCTGTACTTAATGTTAATGGTGTGTAGATAGATGTACATGTGTGTTATGATCTCATTTTACTCTGGATCTCTTTCTCTTTCTCTACAAACTGTTGCTGTTGCCGTAACGCTCGAATTTGTCCCCAGGATTAACTGTCATTTTATCTCATTTTATCTCATCTCATCTCATCTCATCTTATCATATGCTATCTTCTCTGATCCTCTCTTGTCCTATCTTTTCTTATTTCATCGTCACGTCATTTTAAAGACGCCTGTGTGACCAGCGGTTCTCGGGCCGGTCCGACCTCAGGGTTCCCGGTCGGTCCTCATGACGTCACATTTGAACCATTGAGCCATTTGAATTGACAGTGCAGTAATCCACACGCAGGCTTTCCGTTGCTTCAGGGCCCCAAGGGAAAAGCACAATAAAGGCTGAAACCTCAATTAAATTGAAGGCCATTGGAAGTTATTTCTCAGGTTCCAAAACACTGTTTTATCTCAAGAACAATCAAATGCAAATGGGCCTCATGGCGCGTCAGGAAAACAAAGGTGAAAGCACTGAGTCGCTTTGCTACGGTTTTGTCATTGTTTGTTTTCGTTCGGTTTTTGTTTGCTTTTGGCTTGGTTCTGTTTGCTGTTGTTTTGTTTCCGTTTATCGCTTTGTTTTGTTGTTGTTTGGGATTGATTTGTTTTTGTTTTGTTCATGTTTTTTGTTTTTATTTTGTTTTTGTTTCGTTAATGTTTTTGTCATTATTTTGTTTTTGTTTTGTTATTGCATTTTGTTTTTGTTTTTGTTTTGTTCATGTTTTTGTTTTTATTTTGTTTTTGTTTCGTTTATGTTTTTGTCATTATTTTGTTTTTGTTTTGTTATTGCTTTTTGTTCTTGTTTTCTTATTGGCATTTTTTGCTCTTGCTTTTGTTCGTTTTGTGATTGTGTTTTGTTTTGTTATTGTTTTCTTTTAGTTTTGCTATTGTTTTTTGTTTTGTTTTATTATTGGTATTGCTTTGTTGTTATTTTGGGGTTTATTTTTGTTTTGTTATTGTTTGATTTTGCTTAAGTGGACACACGCTTTACGCCCTCGCTCCACTCGAATTGAGCCGTGAACCCGTTTTTTTTAGGAAATGACCCTTCATTTTAAACCCTCCTTGGTGTTCCTGTGCCCGCCACGCAGATTTAGAGATTCCTATTGGCCCAAAAAAATACATAAAAGACAATTTGTAACACCGGGGGGGTGACCCTGTTCTGGCCCGGGAGCCACCAGTTTAGAACCACTGCTCCTCTGTACATCACTGTACAGACAGCCTGAGAAAATCCATGCAAATACATGTTAGAATAACATACAGTACCTTTTTGTTTTTTATTGTTTTTTGTTTCTTTGTTTGGTTCCTGTGTTGTTCCGTTGGGTTTTTTTTTTTTGTTGTTTTTTTTCGCTGCGACGGGTGAATAATTCGAGTCGGGGAAATATGCATTACAATGCAAAAGACTTTAATAAATTCCAGAAGCGCACACATACATAAACAAAACATTTACAGTTTTCTCAACACACTGGCAAATCAAAGTCCATTACAAAGATCATGTAAGGTGCATATTGTACTTCACATTTAATAAAAGTGAGGTTTTCCGTCTCCCTTAGAAGGATTAAAAGCCCCCTCCCCCCACCCTCCCACATATATATATCAATATACATGGAGAGTTTTGTGTTGTTTTTTTGTATTTTTTTTGTGTTTTTGTTTATTTTTTTCTTCTTTTCCCCAAAGATCAGGCAAATCTAATCATTACACAGTGCTAGGATGCTATGTATAGATCATACTGTGGCTCCTACGCGGTAGTGCATACATCTGGTACCGTAATTACAGGAATATACCTCCTCCGACGCAGCAGGCCCCGCCCCCCCCCCCCCCCCCCGAACTGGAGGTTACAACACGTCAAATTAAAAGCATTAAAATAGACACCGTCCCCCAACTCACTGTAGACGAGGAGGACAAGGGGAAGGAAAGTGCTGTGATGTCATTAAATACTCCAGGTCTATTTTAGTGGTTTTAATTTTTTTGTTATTCTTTTTTTTTTTTTTTTTTTTTTTTTTTTTCACGGCAGCGTTTTTATATGCTGCATTTTAAACCTTAAACTGGAGCTATGGAAGCTGCTTTATCTTACCGCTTGACAGGACAACTGGACAACGACGCTTCTAAGCCATCGACTTATCGCTGGAGTATCGCAGAGATTATTCTATGGACCGTGTGGAGAAACACAGCAGAGGCAAAAAAGAATGGGAAATAAAATAATATGTAGGGTGCTCCCAAAACAACAACAACGACGACGACGACAACAACAACAACAAAGGCCCGAGGAGTTCTTTTTTTCCATTTTATTTTATTTTTTAAGTGCACAAAAGTGTATTTCTGGTTAAAGGTGTCAGAATTATTGCTGCTTTTTTTATTTTAATTTTATTTTTTAGGATTGAAGTCTGGTGTTGAGATTCAGTGGAACTCCGTCGAATCACGTCATTGTAGATAATAGTGTGCGGAAATTACTTTAAAAGTTCTTTGTGCTAAAGCCAACAAGATGTATTAAACGCTGCATGAGGATTATTATTCTAATTTATTATTATTATTATTATTATTATTATTATTATTATTATTATTATTATTATTATATACATAATACTAATAATACTTTAATGATGATGATTATTATGATTATTAATATAACTATTATTATTATTACTACTTTTATAGATATAATAATGACATTATTATTTTAATATTTTAATAATGATTATAATTATGATTATGAATCTAATAGTAATTCATATTATTTATAATTTTATTATTATTATTATTATTATTATTATTATTATTATTATTATTATTATTATTATTATTATTATTATTATTATAACCCCGGCGTTTACTCCCCTGATGACTGTGGCCTAAGCTCAAGCTCAAACTATCAAAATTTAAATGAAACTTCTCCTTCTGCCCATTACCACTTTGCTGTGACGCTCAGCAGCACGGTCTCTAGTTCAAAACGTAACTGTTGAGTTTTCGGGGTCCATGCAATTTATCAGTGGCACCAACAAAGTGGAAGAAAATGAAATGAGTAGTGGACCAAAAAAAAAAAAAAAAAAAAAAAAAGAAAAAAGTTATAGTATAATTACAATTTTTACGTGGGCGGGCGACGTTGTACTTCAGGAGCTGCAGCATCGAAACATTAGTCGCTCGCTGCGTCCAGATAGAGCGACGACTTGAAAAACCATTCGAAAATAGTAGATGCAATTTAAATTAAAACGACTCGAAAAATAACGGGAGAAAGAATAGACGGCCGCCGAGGATGGAGAGACTTAAAGGTAAGAAAAGCAAAAAAAAATAAAAATATGAATAAAAAATCAGTCAATAAGACGGTGGGCTCTGTGGTAGATTTACATACATACATATCAACAGACTGTACACTGGATCTGCTGTAGCATCGGAGTCGTAAAGCGTTTCAAACCTCGCAGCGGAGGGGGATTTGTCAAGTTTTGAGGCCACATGACCACCCATCCCTCCACCATCCCTGCATCATCCCTCCCTCCCTCCACCCCTCCCCTCCATCCCTCCATCCAAGTCCTCACTCGACCGAAGAGGTGGGCTTTGAGGCTGCGGAGACAGTAAAGTTTTCACCTCTTCGGCTCTTCCTTCCCTTCTTCCCTTTCCTTCCCTTCCCTTCCCTTCCCTTCCTCCCTTTCCCCCTTCCCTGTGCCCCTCTCTCCTCCTCCCTCTCCCCCCGCCCCCCCCACCCCACCCCTCCCCCCCCCCCCCCTCCTCTCTAGGCAGGAGTGGGAGCTAGAGATTGATTTTAATCCTGTGGGAGCGACTTGTGCCATAGTGTGGTGGTTTCAGTGCCGTCTCCTGAAACAGAGACAGACAGAATTCAGGGAGATTGTCGTTACAACGTCGTCTAAGCTGAGGCTGCGCTTTGGGATCAAAAAGTGAAGTGAAACGATACCGAACAAGATCAGAGAAATAAACAGATGGAAGCATTCTTCAAGGCACGGCCGGCGATCGTCAGGGTTTCCTTGAAGAATGCTACAGCCGTCACAGATCTGCGTAGAAATGGTAATTCTAATAATATATTTTTTTTTTTATAGTATTTGGTCCTGTACTTATCAGAGCATGCAATTGTTTGTCTCCAAATTTGTCTTTTTTTTTTTTTTTTTGGTGTGTTTTGGGGTTTGTTTGTTTTTTTTGGGGGGGGGGTCTCCCTCCCACCACACTAGTGCAGCACTCATCATTTCCCATCTCAGAAAAGCCATTTTTGATCAATTTCGGCCCACTCGCCAGGACCCTCTGATAGGTACAAGATTTGACATTTTGATGTGCTGAAAAAAACAAACACACACATAAAAAAAAAAAAACAAAAGAACTGAAAAAACAAACACAAAATAAAATCGGAGGCAGGAAGGATGGAGCCAGAACGAGAGACAAAATAAATCACGGGAAGATGATTTGAAGCCGAGTCACGAGCATCGATCCCGCCCTGGGATTTGGGCTAAAACGTCCTAATTTGGCCCTTTGAATAAGACACTCCCCGTCCTCCTCCTCCCCCCTCCTCCTCCTCCTCCTCCTCCTCCTCCTCACTGTGAGTCAGCACGTGCGCTTCATCATCATTGGAAAGGTGCACGAAAAGCCCCCCCAAAATGGCCAGTGTTCATTTTACCGCTGCACTCCATGGAACGCGTTGCCAATGGAAAAACAAAACACAAATAAAAAATATAAAAAAGGTAAAAACCCTTTAAGGCCAGAGGTGAATGATGAATGAAGTAATGCATGCATGCGCATGTATGTATGTGTATATATACAGTATATATACAGTATATATATATATATATACATATATATGTATATATTGTTTATATACTATATACAGTTATATACTATATATATATATATATATAATGTATATATACTCTATACAGTTATATACTGTATATGTACTGTACACAATATATATAGAGTTGTCCTGCGTTATATCCTGACCCCGGGGAAATACGCTGGCCAAACACAAAGGAACCCTGTGGACCGCGGTGGAATATTCATAACCACGGAGCCGTCTGGCTGCGTAGTGCTGGTTTGATCCCGACAAGGCTTCTTTCATCACCGCCGGGAGATTGACCTCCCGTGCGGCGGGGGTTAAAGAAAACGATGAGATGAGTAAAAACGAAGCGGGATGAAGAGGGAGGGAGGGAGGGAGGGTTTTTGTAAACGCTGCTCTTGGCCTGGTATAATGGGACCATATGGTGGCACAAATATGCGCGGTCTCTGAAGTATTTTGACAAGCTTTTCTCTTTAGCGGCTACATCTGTAGAGTCCCTGCAAACACTTTGTTGACCTTCATCATCAGCAGGCGCCCCCCCACCACCTCCCCCACCACCTCCCCAACACCCTCACACATCCCCACACCCACCCACGCAACACACACTCACACGCATTGTTTTCAATAAAAGAGGGGAAGCGATGCAGGATCACGAAAGGCACTAAACGGCCTTATGTCACTTTCGTATATACAAAAAATAATAAATAAAATGGAAAAAAAAGACAAATAACAAATAAAATAAATATAAATATAAAAAAAAATATATAAAGACACTTTACAAAAACTGACCACCTGCCTGTGATCTTCTTTTCAATTTTTTTTTTTTATATTGAAGGTTTCGGCTCTAGAGACGCCATCTACTTGGCATTGGCGGTGCATGTGAGGCTTCCCGTTATAATGGCCGCTCTCGGGATTGATCTTTTGCAATTTCAAGCGTACTTTTCTTTTTTTTTGAGTTCCTTTTTTTTTTGGGCGTTCCTAAGATTAAAGCGGGGACGAGGGAAGAAAGGCAGACGTTTTGACAGGGTGCACTTTTAACGTGTCCCCCCCCTTTCTTTGGACTGTGTTGAAAGTGGTTTCGGCGGTGGAATCAAACGGGGGGGGATTATTATTCATTTTTGAAAGAAAGAATGAAGGAACGAAAGAATGGACGACAGAAAGAAAGAAAGGGCCATCGCCATTAGAAATGAGGCCCGGCGGTCATCTCCCATCTATTGTCCCATCAGTCCCAACCTGAGGATCTGCCTCACCCCCGGGGAGGGATGGCAGGTGGCATCCCAGATTATCTTAAAAGAAGGCTGTCGGTCTGTCGTTCTTTTTTCTTATTTTTTCCTCCTGGCTCTTATCAACCTCATTTGAAACCTAATTACAGTGATTTTAATCATATTGTATTACGAGTGATTAACCCTTTAGTGCATTTAATTAACCTCTGCAGCCACCGACGCTCATCAGCCCGAGCTCCAGTGATCTTTTTTTTCTTCTCCCAAACCTGGTTTTAAATAAGCACACGGGGAACAGGAGGGAGATGTGACGTCTAAAGCGGGAGGCCTCGCTTGGCGGCAGCTCGAGGGGACGTGGGAAATATAGATGTGCGATCCGCTCAGCGCCCTCGCTTATTTCACCCAATTTCCAACGGCCATAAAGGTTTATGGCGGGAACACGACGGTGGATTCATTTAAAATTAACCCCTCTTTCAGGCATAAACCCAGAAAACGGACAATGAGACACACAGGTGTGTTGAGAAGACACAACAACAAAACCCTGGTCCAAACGGTTGCTCCACCAAAGGGAGAGAAAAAGCCCTTTAACACAGATTCCCCTTTTGTATAAAATGTAATTGAGGATCATTCGGTTCTGGTGCTGAATACTTCCCACAATCCTACACACAACACATGCAATACATGGGCATTTCAGAGGAGCTTCTAAGAGTAAGCGTCATGTTGACAACCCCAGTCAGAGCGGTACAAACGCGCTCTAAATTAAATGTTCCTCAGCAGCACCAAAGCCGCGTGGCAAAGCTCATATATACGTGATGTGCCGTGGCAGAGCGTAGCTTTTAGCCGCGGCTTCAAACAAAAGGTGGATCAAGGGACTGACTATCACGTCTGCGTGGGTGTCGCCATAAATTATCCCCAGCACAATACTTCAGTGGATGAACAGTCATTTAGAAAGACAACGCCACGAGGGGTTTTAAGGCCTTTGCAGGGAGCCACAGAGGAGGGCAGAGCGGGAGCAATGAGCCAACACACTGCAGGTAAAACAACAGTTTGGAAAAAAATAAATGCCAGACCAGACGGAAGGAAATAAACAACAGAACAAACAAAAACAAAACAAAACAAAACAAAACAAAACAAAAAAAACAAAGCACCCCACGTAACAAAATGAATTATTGATGCAATATGATGAAATCAACCCTGAATTGGATGAATGGCGGACAGGATAATTACGATCAAAACAGTAGCGGAAATGAAAGCGGATGCAACCCTGCAACAACCGAAAACCTAAGATATATATATATATATATATATATAAAAAGAAATACAGGAAACAGAGGAAACAAGAGGCTGCAAATCCAAATAATGACAGAAAGAAAAATGTATGAGACAAGACGTAGAGAAAACTACGAGATCCAGCGAATGGGAATGAACCCACGGCGACGCAAGACATCGCCAATACGTGTATGAAGCGTCCCATAATATGTATGAGGAACAGGGAGAGAAAGCAGGCTTCAAAGAAACCGCCCATATCCAAAGCCCTAACGTGTCAAAGTAAAGCACCTTTATTTTGTTATCGCTGCACCGTAGCCTATCTTGAAGTACTAAGAGAGTTGTGCACATTGTGTGTCCGTACCATTAATTGGGATAATTAAAGCGCCGCTTGCGCTGGTTAAATGACATGTTTTCCCGAGAACTAACCCCTCTGTGTTCGACCGTAATGGTCCCACGGCTTCGTGTCACCTTGATCCCTGCGTCCTCCCCCAACACACGCAAGGCTGTTATTTTCCCCGAGCGATCCCTCTCCGTCGGAGCTGAGCCTCTCCAGGGCCACCTCTCCATACCTCTGATTTACATTTATTTCCCTCGCCAGCTTTTATTTATTGGGGCACTTCACAGTTGGCACCTCTCTTAGGGAATCGTAAGCCCTTCCTTGTACCCTGGCATTCAAATTAGGTTTCCTGCCACAGAGCTTCCGTGGCACAGTTAAGACTGCACTTAATATTTTGAGCACGGAGAACCACGAAATTTGCTTCTCCCTGGTCGTGGTTTTATCCACCGAGCCTTTTTAGCATGTCTGGAGCCATTATGGTGGAATGCGTTGCTGCCTCCCCCCCCCGCTTGACTAAGTGAACACCTGATGAAGCGAGTGGGGCTTGTTGCCTTGTGGCTTTGGCAGACATGTCGCTGTTTAGACTCGATTAGATTAGCACCCATCCCCAATCACCCCCCTCCACATTGACCTCAAATCCAGCCATGGATTAGCTTTGAATACAACTCTCTCTGCGGATCACAATAGTACCCTATCAGCAGCCATTCATACCTTGGAATGAAATTGCTAGCTATGGTAATTACACTACTACCACTACTCTTAATTGTTGTAAATGTTTTTCCTTGTCAAGATTTTGCACTTATAAAAGAGTGCGAAACTAAAGGATTAGTAACATCAAGTCCATAAAATTTGGTTTTATTCAGAGTAGTTTGGCTTAATTCTGAACCTATGCCTACTCAGTATTCAGGACAGATGACATTCATATAGACATGGTGGTCTGTACGGTTGAATCCCCCGGCTCCACGCGGCCACCCTCCCCCATCATCCGCATCGTCTACCCTGGGACAGCAATAGGACTGTGAGAGGAGACTAGTGTGGGTGGGGTTAAAAAGGAAGTCATGAATTACCTGTCGAGTGGTGATTTGCCCTGCAGTCTTGAATCCCCCCTGACAGCTGCACTCTGAGACACTGTACGGGTCGGAGCTAGTTGAGGAGCACTTGGAAAGTGAGTCACAGCCCACCACGAACGTGTTGTCCAAGGGGAGCTCCTGGATCACGTGGTGTTTCTTTGGGGCCACCGGGGTCTCCGGTTTGATTTGAAAGGTGGGCTGGGGGGACGCAGACTTGTAATGCTTGGCTAAGTCAGGGCTGTCGGGTTTGAAGGTAGTGGGCGTTGTGGCCCAGTTATACTTCCCCATGGTCTGCTCCTCCAGCTCCACCGGGAGGTCCAAGGTACCATTAATGTGCTCATGGGTGGGGTCGTCAGGCTTGGATTCATCTATAGTCACAAAGTTCAGGAGGAGACTCTTGGGGGACCGCTTCTTTTTCTTCTTCTTCTTCTTAATCTGTCGGTTCTCTTGGTTGGGTGACACCCACTCACCACTCTGCTTGCCCTTCTGCACCACTTTGTGCCTGGGCGTCTGCCGGCAGCGCACCAAGGCCGTCACAAATATCACCAAGATGACAGTCATGGTACCTGCAATGATAGCTATGACCACAATCACATATCCATTGGCTTGAGGCGTGACTTCGCTGTCCCCTATGTTACGATCCAAGGGTGTTTCCATACTCTTTCGAAGCTGCTCTTGAATATAGGTGGCATTAGACACAGTGTCATTTACAAACAGGTGAATGAGGGCAATAGCATGTAATGACTCAGGCTGCCCTAGATCTTTGACCTTGATTACAAGCCTATGCAGGCCCTGATCAGCGGCTACAATTTTCTCCTGTAGGGTTATATTTCCTGTTGTTTTGTCTATGGCAAAGAGGCCTCGGGGAGAGACCCGAGAGGTGATGATGATGCTGCTGATGATGCTGTATTGAAGCTCAGCATTCATACCTGTGTCATTGTCAATGGCAAACACCCTGGTGACCACAGCACCTGGGGTGGTGGAGGTCTGGACCAGGTCATAGGAGTAGTTGGAGGAGGGGATGACAAACACTGGCCGATTATCGTTCACATCGACCACATTGATAGTGACCTTGGCATAAGAAGTACTGGGAGGCTGCCCTCCATCGACCGCCTTTACCATAAACGTGTAAGAGCTTTGTTGTTCCCTATCGAATGTGATGTTGGGCTTGATCACGCTGGTTTGTGGGTCGATGATGAAATTGTCTTTCCCGTTCAAAATGGACAGGGTTATGACAGCATTATCCCCTGCATCTGCATCGGTCACTGTGATTAAGCCCACAGTCCCGTAGAGAGGCAGGTTCTCAGGCACGTAGAAGTTGTACTCAGGGTGTGTGAATGCTGGACTGTTGTCATTCAGGTCCTGGACAATGAGCTTGACGGTGATGTTGCTCTGCAGGGAAGTAGAACCGTTGTCCCTTGCTATGACTGTGAACGAGTACTTATCCTCCTTTTCTCTGTCCAGCCGCTTGCCGACTGAAAGGATTCCTGTCCGTCTGTCTATGTTAAACCCGTCGGGCGCATCAGAGCCGAGCGTATAAATAATCTCAGCATTACGTCCGCTGTCGGCGTCAGTGGCACTAATTTTTATCAACTGTGTCGAGGGGTCATTATTCTCCGGTATTGAAAGTTGGATTTCTGGCTGGGGGAAGATAGGTGCGTTGTCGTTCTCATCCTTGATTTTAATTAAAACCATGGCTGAAGTGTTCAACGGAGGAGTCCCTCTGTCCGAGGCCACTATCTTAATTGCATATTCCCTAGTTGTCTCGTAATCTAGAGGGGCCGCCGTCTCAAGCAAGAATTGGTCATTAAAGACTGGTTTCAACCGAAAGGGGACATCGTGGTCAGTGTAACAAGCTACTTTGCCATAAAGATCAGCATCCTTGTCTGTGACTGTAATTAGGGCTATTTTGTTGTTGAGAGGCGCGTTTTCAGACAGCAGAACAGTACCATTAACCTGGTTGATTATATAGCGAATGTCAATTGAGGGCACATTGTCATTAACGTCCGTTACATTAACAGTCACGGTTGCTCTGGAGGGGGTGGAGCTTCCATCGCTGGCCAGAACAATAAGCTTGTGGACTGGGGTCAATTCCCTGTCCAACGGCTGCTTGACGGTGATCAATCCTGTGGAGCTGTCGATTGCAAAGTGGCGTTTGGTGGCGGTTGAGATCTGGTTGCTGAAAGCAAAGTGGATCTGGGCGTTGGAGCCAAGGTCAGCGTCCGTAGCGTGGAGCTGGGCAACCGACCTCCCCACGGGTGCGTTCTCAGGGACACTGACCTCCAGCTCACTGTCTTTAAAGATGGGTCGATTGTCGTTGACGTCAGAGATGGTGACCTGGAGAATGGCCGTGCTGGACTTGGGAGGGTTTCCGCCGTCCTCCACCTTGATCTTCATGACGAATGTGTCCTTCTGCTCACGATCCAAGTTCTGCTGAACAATGAGCTGAGGCCACTTGTCACCTTCAGGGGTCTCAATAATGTCCAGGCCAAACTCGCTCACACTCTGCAAAGACAAACACATAGACACAGATGTTAGATAACTATCACTTTTCTTCCTCCATCCTTATAGCAGTTGCAAGGCAAAGTATTTAAGCAAAGACAAGCCTTTGATATGTTCTGCATTCACACATAACATAACAAACCAAAATGCAAATACATAAATGTCATTTATATCCTATTTTAAGTCTTTTATATCATATATTTGCCTTCTTTGCATTGCTTTTGGAAAATTATCATGACATCAATCCAATAACCATGTAACTAAATGTAGATTACTGAAAACATTTAAACCAAATTAAAACCAAATTGCTAAAATATCATATTGCACCGTAAAATTACTATGAAGCATTTATTTTTAAATCCCAGAAACGTAAGAACAATAAGCACTTGTTTTTTCAAGAGAAAATGCACATTTGCAGCCTGGGAGAAAAGATTCTTTAATCACCTTAGGAACCCAGAAAGTTTTCAAAGATATTTATTTCGAGGACAAAATCAGTGGTTGTGTCTTCACTTCATAAGGTTAAACTTAAGACAGTGTTTAATTTCTTATATATTCTCCAAAGGAAAAGTGTTAGTTCTTGGCGACACTGCCTGTGATGTTCCAATATACAGGTACTCCTCACTTGACGACCGAGTTCCGTTCCTGGCACCAGGGCGTTAAGCGAACTGGTCGAAGAGCGAGGACCGGTGTTATTTCACGCTAAGGGGGCGTGGCCACTGCCAACGCTAGTGTAGAGAATACTGACAGACTGCGGGAACCAGAATGAGACTGAGAACGGTGATAAGATGAGATGTATACAGTGTATATAGTGTAGATAGTATATATAGTGTTTAAAGTATATATAATGGATATAGTATATATACTGTATATAGTGTATATAGTATATGTAGTATATATAGTGTATATAGCATATATAGTGTATATAGTGTAAATAGGGTAGATAGTATATATAGTGTATGTAGTGTATATAGTATATATTGTGTATATAGTAAATACTGTATAGTGTATATTGTGTATAAAGTATATATAGTATATATAGTATATATAGTTTAGTTAGTGTGTATAGTGTATATATAGTGTATATAGTATATAAAGGGTGATGCGCGATGAGATGCTTGACGCTGAGATGCCGTGGTATTGTACGCAGTGTACAACACAGCCTGGTCTGAGAGCTGGTCGTAAGTCTGATCGGTGGTTAAACAGGTAGGTCGTTAGGTGAGGAGTACCTGTGCACAAAATGTTCCCAATATGTACTGCCGTGCTTCGTCATTTAGACTTTTGAAAAGATGTATGTATCGCATGCATGATTATTCCAAACATAACTCATGTTTGTCGAAGCTATTCATTCCAAAGAGCCCTAAACACAGCTTCCGTTAGGTCCTAGATGTGACTAACTGCTTTACTCAAGTGATTCTTACTCGCACCCCTACCAGGATTTATTGCTTGAATTGCAGTCATTTCGCTTTTTAGCCTCGACGTGGCATTATCTCAGCCTTGACCAAAATCTAACTCTAATGTGACCTCACCGCATTCTAAGCAACCGCCGTATCTCTCTCCCTATTGGATAGGAGGAGAGAGACGGAGATCATTTTTTCGTGGCATGGAAGACAGGAAAGAGAGAGGGAGCGAGGGAGATGGAGAGGGAGAAAAACAGCATATTGCGAAAAGCTTTTCATCCCAGGAAGGGCTGAATCCAGGCAAAGGTAAAACCAGAGGAAAATCAAAACAAATGCATATGTAATCCCCACGAGGAACCACCACTTTCTTCTCAAAGTAATTGCTTTTCGGCCTAAAACACTATAGCGCCGATGTGTACAGCTTTAGATGCAGAGTATGGTACAGATCCATACATCACTTGAAATTAAAAGAGAGAAAGGGAGTGGGAGCTGGTGAGGAATGACCGGGAGAGAGAGGGGGGGGGGGGGGAGGGGGAGAGAGAGAACAGTGAGGGTAAGGAAATAAGGAGATCAAGCCAATGAATGAGCTGCATGCACATTATGAAACAAAGAAGCCCTTTGAAGCTCTTTCAGTCAGAAGCAGTTTCATGCTGAAACAAGAAAACGCATCCTCTTTTAAGAGATAAGCTTCATGCTGCACATAATGTTGGAAGAGATTACTCTGTCTAGGCACAGTTATCAAATGAGATTAAGATAAATACATTCTCGTTGCGCAAGCGAAGGGAAGCGGCAACGTTTGGGCCGAACCGCCGGCGTGAGACTTCCCATTAGGGGTTTGAAAACCCTTCCGAACGGTCGCGGTTTTGAGAACCCGAAGCCGCTCCGACGCGCCGCCGACGGAGGGAAACGTGCAGCGGCAGCATGTAAATGATTGTGTACTTAAAAAAATTGCTTGCCAGAGGAATGTTGTCAACACGCTCGGTGATTGACAGAACTACTTAACACAGTCATACTGCGGGAACGGTCGCTCAGATGTGATTTTGTGATCCTCCTGGCGGGGGGAAAAGAGATAACAAGGATAACCAGGCAAGACATATGGAAATGTATTGGAAACAACGAATAACTCTGTTTTGGGGGAATAGGAAAATCTGCCGGTAATGCACAATGCACTTCGCTCTCATTCATTTTGGACGAATAGGACAATACTAACAATAAAGCTGCGAGCTGACCACACAAACAAACAGGCACACGGGCGACAAATTCTAATATGTTTTCAGCGCAAAGAATCGTGTTTTGCGCTCTGGCATTTGGGATACAGTCTGTTGTTAATAGCAAGGTGTTGGGCGAGCAGGTGTCAAAGGGAACGCTCGGGATGATTTATGAGCAAGCAGTTCTTCCACGCTTGTGTCTTGGCTTCTCACAATTTTACAACTGACAAGGCTGCACTCGGTGCATTTCAATAAGTTAAAGAGAGCTATCTTTCAGCCCGCGCGTCCTCCTGACTGCAGAATTAGTCTGGTGCACGGCGATAAGATCTGGGGCAGGCTAAGAAAAGGCCAACTAGTAGCATGAATCACTCCCAGGAAGCCTTCAGGCCAGGTGCAGGGGACAAATCTCCCTAAATGCTCATACGGGCACATTATACTCTTTACCTTTCGTATACACGACCTCTTGAACTTTGATTATATGCTATCGTTCCGCGGCCACGGGCGTTCCTTTATTGATCTGAGACACGTAGCGGCAGGGCCCATATGCGGTTGTGGCGCGGTACAATATCAATTCAAAGTAGAGCTAATTCAAGTGAAAATGATGGAGGAGCAGCGACAGAGGGGGAGACGGCGGGTGATGGAGGGGAGATGACTCTGAATCCCCTTTCCACAGACACTGAGGGCTCCAGATTATCGCTGGATGCATCTTTCAGTCAAGTTGATGACCTTATTAAAACTCAGAGGAGACTGAGATTGGCTTGTGAATATATCAGGGGTGCTCTAGTCACGGTGCTGCCCATGGACGGGGCTACCTGGGGAGAACTATTCATCACACGCCATCGCACCTCTTTACAACGCTGATAGAAACTCTCAGCCCCCCTCTCTTTCTTGCCTTCCCTCTCTCGCGCTCACCCCGCGGCCATGACCTCATGCATATAATTACAACAAAAGGAGCCGTGATTGTTTGTCTCATTTCGTCAACCCCTCGTCAAGGAAAATGTGCAAAATATGCAAATTAAAACCAAAAACTTTTGGCGGCGAGCCACAAGCCCAAAAGTCCCAATTATATACGATACCTAGGCGGCACGCAATCAAGAATATTATTCAAATATTGGAGGTACCGTTTTGTTATTTAAGGTGGAGGGCTACTAAGCAAAGCAGACATTTCATCAGAATTAAATTACTTCATCTGAGACTTGCAAACACTTGGAAATTAAATCCACTCCAATATCTTAAACGTATTTGCATTGGATAATTGTGTAACTCTAAGCGTTAAGAGTGGAAGTAGCCACGCGAAAAACGTGGGGAAGTAGAAAAGGTTTCAGTCTCCTAAATATCGCCACCCAAATAAAGTGCACAGTCAGCACGGATGTGATTCACAGGCGTCGGCTGGAGCCTCAGATTGATCTGCAGAACATAAAGTGACTCCAGCAGCAGCACGCCCACCCGGAACACATCTAATGCGAGGACATTTTAGCTCAATATGGAGATGCTGCAAAGTCATACATTTTTTTTGGGACGGGGGGTGTTGGCGACATAAAACAGAGCGAGAGAGATCCAACAAGGTCTCCCCATTATGTACAAATGTTTCTCTGTTATGAGCGGCGAGGCTCCCTGTGAATAGTGCAAAGTGATAAAATCTAATTTGCAGAGGATCCACCTCCACCCATGCATGGGATTACTTTCTCCGACCTTGACCACGTCTTAGGGACACCCCCGCCGCAGCGAAAGTTGGCGTCAGACAGCCCTTTTGCCGACGCTTTTCAAACTCCAATGTCGGTCAGAATGTGATTGCGAAAAAACCCCAAAAAAAACCCCGTAATGCGCGGTTCTGCAGCGGCGAGTGGGATGGCATTTACCCCGACTCCATTTTCACTGTGGGAGGAAACTTTAGAGAGAAGGAGAAAATCAGACCATTGTGCCTCTCTCTCTCTCTCTCTCTCTCTCGCGCTCTCTCGCTCTCTCTTTCTCTCCCATTTGGTTTTTATGATGACAGCTCAGGCGGGCTACATGAGGAGCGGTGGTCTGGTTGCCCTCACAATATTAGGAATTTAAGTATCTATCGCCTTAACAACGTAGGAAAAAAAACCAAAAAAGAAACAAAAACGTAACCCACAAACAAACTGGGCAACGTATTATTCCGGGGGAGCTTGTGAGGAAGATCTCAGAGGACCACACAAAGATAGTCCAAGGGGTAGTTTAGCGGCCAAGAGCTATTCTAGGAAATGCTTGCGCAATCTTTCCCCAATAAACCCATGGCAGCCTGTGTGAAAAAGAACAAATCAAAGGTAAAAAAAAACACTTTCTTCTCTGCTACTCCCCATGTTGTTTTATAAGTAGCCTTATAGAAAGAAAAAAAACAAAAAACTGTACGTATGATATAATGTTAATACAATGATCAAACGATGAATTCAAGCTGCGCCTTTGCCACAGACCATTTCAGAAGGGTTCTCTGCAGAAGGTAATGGAAAAACCTAAAGCCCAAGCTCAAGGTTTGGGGGGAGGAATTACACAGTGAAAAGGGCAAAGCAAATGATTGCAGATGATCACGATAATGAGCAGGACATTTGCTTGGTGATTTTCCAGGCACGAACAATTCGGGACAGCTCTGGAGAGGCGTTGGCAGCGCAGAGACTCTTTAAAAATGCAAATTGCTATTCAAGCCAGACGCAGACAGGGACCATTCTGTTCGTTTTAACCCGGCGCTAACTCCACCCAGAGCTCCGCCACGGACTTGTCGTTTCCCCTTCACGTCATTCGATCAAACTTTCGGTAGCCCTCTCTCTATTTATTATGTGCCGAGCACCTGCCCGTCCCCTCTAAAATTATAATTTATTTGTAAGGGTTCCCAGCATCGACAGTTCTCATCGAGCGAAGAAGCACTCAGTGTGTCTGGAATATAAATGGAAGATGCATGATATTATACTGGCCTTTTTTCCCCTCTTTTATTTTTTTCCCTCCTTCTGGGTTTAGGGTTGACTTCATTAGGCAACAGAGAATATTGCAGTGCGGTTTAATAAGAGTATCAATTAGACGAGGAGGAAAACCGCTCCTGGTTCTGCACGAGACACTGATTAGCATAATGCCTTCCATTCCCCCTCACTGGCTCTAATCTACCGCGTGCTCCACATCCAACCTGTTGCAAGACGTTGGTCGTACACGCTGCGTCTGCATTTTGTTTTTCTTTCCTTTTTTTTTTTTTTTTTCCGCTGAGCATCGTCTGATATTATTCATCGTACACGGCAAAACTTCACCTCTTTATGGCCTACTCCGGTAATGACTACGCCGATCCTAATAGCTGCCGTAAAACATCCTCCATGACATGTTCTGAATTACGGAAAATGCCATGTTTTAAATCCATTACCCACAATAGTATCTTGCTCTTAACAAGTTATATGAGGAGAATGGAAGGAGGCTGGAGTCATACAACTGTATATACTGTATATGAAATGCTTCAATGGACAAGACAGATAGATAGATAGATGGATAGAGAGAGAGAGAGAGAGAGAGAGAGAGAGAGAGAGCGGGAGAGAGGGAGAGAGCAGGAGGATGAGAGGGCGAGAGGGAAGGAGGACGGGATAGATAGATAGATAGATAGATAGATAGATAGATAGATAGATAGATAGATAGATAGATAGATAGATAGATAGATAGATAGATAGATAGATAGATAGATAGATAGATAGATAGATGGATTGATAGTTTGATAGTTTGATACAGTCTTCCCTCACAAAAACAGTAAAAAGGAGGGAGAGGAGGGGGAGGGGGGAGAGGAGGAAGAGGAGGGAGAGAGGAGCGCTCCTCACCTTCACCAGCTCGTAGTGCTGGATGCCATTGATGCCCACGTCGGGGTCGAAGGCGGAGGGCACCGGGTAGCGGGTGTTGACGGCCGTGTTCTCGGGGATGGAGATGTTGATGACGGTGGACTGGAAGAGCGGCGCGTTGTCATTCACGTCCTCGATCAGGAAGCGGATCTTCACCAGGCGGAAGATCTCGTCGGGCAGCACCGCCACCTCGATCTCGTAGTAGCAGCGCTTCTCGGCGGAGAAGACGCCCGAGCAGAGCCGCTCGCGGTCGATGCGGTGGCCGGTGGTGAAGATCTCGCCGGTGCTGGCCTCCACGCGCACCAGCGGCACGTCGCCCGTCTTGTACACGGGCTTGAACTGCAGCGGCGCCGAGAGCCGCACGGCCGGGTCGCCCAGGTTCAGGTTGAGGTCCAGGTCCCGCCGCAGGTTCCCGATGCGCACGTTCTCCGGCTGCTCCTCCTTCACCGTGTAGTCGCGCTCCTGGGCCCGGCCGGCCAGCGCCAGGAGGCCCAGCAGGGCCACCCGCGCCACCTGGGCCCGCGTCCACGAGGCCGTCATGGAGGGCGGGGGCGGCGGGAGCTTCGCGTCAACGGCGGCGGGCGACGGCGGCGGTCCTGTCGCGACGGAGGGGAGAAGGGGAGGGAGGGAGAGAGAGGGGCGGAAAAAAGAGGGAGAGAACAAGCGATGTCAGTGCTCGGAATTACACGGGATTCATGTTTGGTTGTAATTAGAACTATATTCCCTGGAAGAGTGTTTTGAACTTGACCTTTTCATCCTAACTAGCTCTGAGCCCCACATCCTTCCTCGTGTCTGAGAGCAAATTAACGTCGGTTTTTACGCAATTAACCTTTGATGACACCCGATGAGCGGGCGGACACGGAGGAGGCGAGCAGTTCACGTATTCCCATCAATCCGCGCTTCTCCGTTAATGAACCATTTCATTTTTATTTCGCTGAATGATGTGTCCATTGTTGCATTTAAATAGTGGTTAAACACACACAGTCACCCACACACACGCGCGCGCGTGCGCCAACACGCCAACAGCCTTGTTTGAATATTTTGCTTTTGAGACCTTGATTGAATTGTCCAAAAAAAAAAACAAAAAAAAAACCTCTTCTCATTTTAATCGTCTGAGAATTTGACTCAGTGTCCACGTGGGGCTGTGCGATATATCAGTACAATATTGATTTAGTGATATCTACATGTATATGTGTGATGGATGCCCCCACGCCCACACGGTTTGTTTTAGCCGCCGTTGTATATTTTCCCCCTGTTTGTTCAAATTGATCTTTTTACACACTACATCCATAATGCACATATATAACATGGATATTTTATTGCTGGGATTTGAGTTTGTTGCCGCCACTGCGAAGGACAAGAACTCCACAGCTGCAGGGCTGAGTGCGCTGCGGAGGAGTCCATCAGGTTCAGCCTCACGTTGTTTTTACTTCAACAATAATCGCTTTTTCTCGCTGAATGTCTTGTATTTATTTTGCACTCGTTTAAACTTGTGCACTTATGTCGTTTATTCCCTTGTTCAATAATATTTTGAGTTAAGTCACTTTTGTTCCTGTTTGTTCCTTCACCCCTCTTGTGTCTTTTTGGTTGGGCCATGTCCCAATCATTTTTAGTTTATTGTTCATTTTTTTTATCATACTTTCGTTAATTTCTGAAAGGTTCCCCCTGCACTCGTTTTGCGACCATTCTAAGTTGAGTATATGTTTTGTCAATAAATCCAAATTTTTGCCCCAGTCTACCTGCAACCCCTGTCTCTGACATCCCTAGCCATATGAAATCACTATTGTGGTATTAATATAATACCAATGTTTTGATATTGAATATAATATCCAGATTTATATAAATTATATATTTATTAATAATATATTTTGGAATCAATATGTAACAATATAATATAACACAATATAATAGTGTGATATCCATACCGATACAATATAATATTAATATGGGGTTCAATCAATATTGATTGAATATGCTATCGAAACCAGGATATCGATATAACACGATATCGGGATCTCGATATCTCCACATTTTGGTTTTTCGGGCACTTGCCAATCTGTTTGGTTTGAGCGGAATGATGTAGTTTCTCCATGAACTGCAGCTTGGGTCCAAACTTCACTCGGACACACACACACACACGCACACACGTCACGCGCACGCGCACGTACACACACACACACACACACACACACACACACGCCAATCACAACCACTCGCAACGCTTGACAGCCACTATTAATGGTGAGCCTTGTTCACTCCGAGTGTGAACAACACCAGCCTGATGAGAACGCTCTTTAACCCCCGATGTGTGGAGCGAGGAAATCACCGCTAAATTACGGTATCTCCCGTGTCACCATCATCAGTCGAATCGGGGAAAAATATAAATAAAAACGTTAAATTAAAACCCTAACTTCATTCCGTCACATTCCACAGCGAAGGACACACTTTACTCTTTAAAAGCTCCACTGGGAATACGCCGCGATGCAATTATAGTGGAACTCTGTGGGAATAAGATTACCATGCCACGCCACGTCAGATGACATTATTAAATCCGTGCTGCTGTATAAGAGAGTATAAATAATACACAAATATTTAACCGGTGATGTGCAACAAAGGATGGCCAAAGGGCAGCAGCAGCAGCGGCGACGGCGGCGGCAGCAGCAGCAGGAACACAAGTAGGTCAGCGGAGGATGATGGATTCCAGCTTCTCCTGCCACCGCACAGAGATAAAAATCACTGCCGCACCCCACCCAGATCCCGATTTTTTTTTCAAGTTTCTCCATGTCATTTGTTTTGTCATCACTTTTGCTCGTTCAAATTAAACGCCGTCGCTCTTGCGGCAACACCATCCATCATCATCATCATCATCATCATCATCAGCGGCAGCATCAGCATCAGCATCATCCAATGGAGACCTGCGCTCATATTGCATATTATTAGCAAATCCCGTGGAAGTGTGTCTTGTTTTTTTGTATTATAGTTGTTATTTGTTATTATGCTAATTAATCCTTGGTTATTCCGAGCATCAGTCTAATCAGGCGAAGAAACCCCAAAGAAATCTCAACGGCAAAACCGCAACACACTGTGAGCTGCCGAATAACGAGGTGTCAACATATTCCACACCAAGTTCTCCATCAGCTGCGTGGTGCGGCCCCGTCCACGCGTCTGCGGATGTTTCCTCAAGCGGAGACGGCGTTTTAGGAACCGGAAGGGAAGCTTTTGGAAAAGGCCTTCCGGGGGCGGAGATGCTTCACGGCCGAGTTTTTCCCCGCGGCGTGCAGTAAAACGGAGCTCCTTCAGGACCCCGACCGGTGTCAGGAAGCGACGGGCGACGGGCGGCGTGTTCTCCGTGTCCCCATGAGAGGTTTGAAAGTCTCTCCGGCTTTAGGAACGGCGTCCATATGGTGTCGCGTATGTTACGAAGAAGCTCGAAACGCTGCATGCTGCCTCCTCTTTGGGGTTCGACGTCATGTTTCCTCATATATTATCGCCCCCTACTGGCCTGGCGTTTAAGCCTTCTGCGATTTTTTTTTTTTTTTTTTTATTCAAACAAAGGAGAGCGGGGAAATGCCTTTTCAGACAAATCCAAATATCTGGACGAGGCCTGGGTGGTTTTTGACAACCCTAAAGCTCAGTGCCTGATGTAAGTTTGCAATCACGAGGCGGCGTGGAGTCAAATGTCTATTTCCTGCTGCAATGTGTCAGGAATAATTATGGCAGTCAGCACACAAACGATGGCCAGCTGGGGCGGCAGAATGCAGCCGCGCCACCTCCGCTAACAAGGCAGTGCAAATAGCTCGATGAGAAGCGCGTTTTCCTCCCTTTATGCAGATTTTCCGTGCACTACGGGGGATTATTCCGATTGTCAACAGCGCCGCCGTTCATCGTCACCCGCGTGCCGCCAGGGAGTTGATTAAAAGTGAGAATTTAACTGCTTCTCTCTTTTTTTTTTTTTTTTTTTTATAAATCAGCAACAACGGCATGAGATTCCCACTTCCCACTTCCCTTTCATACATGCATCCCATAAAAAAAAAAAAAAAAAAGTATTCACACGAGACTCATTAAGAGTGCAGTCGGACAGGAGAAAAAAAAAAACATGGCTGAGCTGACATTGATCAGTTTAAGGGTGACTCTTATCCACACACGGCCTGTCACGTCAAAGTATTGATAAGAAATATGCTAAAGTGATGGTGGCGTTGTGTAACTTTGAAGCGCCGCGCCCCCCTCTGAGAGGCAGCAGCCGTCTGCACACCCTGACGAAAGCCCGGCCGTCCACAGCCCGGCTCGACACAGTGCATAATTAACTTCAGATTACATCCTAAAACGGGGTGTAATCCACCATAGTGAATAAAAGATCAAAGCGCGATCTTTAATTTTTTATTTTTTTTCCCCCCTTCCTCCATAAGTGAGAAGCATTCCTCCTGGTAATGGCGGGAAAGGCATTTTAACTGCTGAGGAATGAATGCGGGAGCATGAAGGTGTGGATAATATTTTAATATTTTTGTCCGCATTAAGATGAGATATTCATAATGTGATCATAATATAGTTCACTCACTCTACTATACTACCGTTTTTGAGAATCTGAATCACTTTCATGTAGGGCTGGGCCAGATATCAATATAATATCAATATCGTGAATATTTCAATATAAAATCAATATCACAGTATTAATGTAATATAATATTGATATTGCAATATCGACGTACAACTGACACACAATGGATATATAATTGATATTGCAATATCGATAATATTGACAAATGATATGATATGGGTATAATATCTATATTGTGATATTTACATGAAATGTATATTGTGATATCGATATAATACAACATCGATATTGTGATATCGACATACAATCGATATACAATCAATATTGCGATAGCGATATAATATAATATCGATATTGTGATGTTGATATGATATATTAGTGTTATGTGATATTGACATAATACAATAGTGATATTGTGATAAACAATCAATATCACAATAATGATATGAAATTGATATTGTGGTATCGATATGATATCAATATTGTGGTATTAATATGGTGATATGTATGTCAAATTGATCTTACGAAATCAACATAATATCAATATGGTGGTATTGGTATAACTCTGAGATAATGAAATTGATGTCATACAGTTTTGATATTGTGGAACAATATAATAATATCAAAATAATATATTTCTAGTGATGTGATTGATTGATCAGTGATTGTGATATTGTGATATTGTGATATCGATATCATATTAAACGCATACTGTGGTATCCATACCTGGGATTACGGTCTTGGTAATATCGTGATCTAGTTACATTTTGCCTTTAAGGAGCATTACGGTGGAGAGATGCAGTTTTCTGCCCTTCACCGACTGCTCCAGACGTTCTCACCAGCGCTTCTACCTGCTACGTCACGACATCCACATTACTAGAGATTCTTCTCCTATATAACGTCCGTAAATATCTTATATAAGCGCCCGGTGCCCACCTCAATAACAACGTCAAATGACGGATATGGAGGGAATGTGTTACGTGATATTCACCCAGGCCCTATTTTCATGACACTTTGGTTTGTTTGCTGATTTGATTCCTCTCCTCGTCGGGTATTAAACATCCCCACAAAATGACGGGATTTAAGAAGAGGAGGGAAGTGGAGTCATGTTAGTGAGTAAGTGGGGGGGGGGGGGGGGGGGGGAAGCACGGAGAGAGAGAGAGAGAGAGAGTGAAGAGGAGAGGAGAGGAATCCTGGGTGTCAGTCAGAGTGTCTCCTTTGCTTACATTTCACTGGTCTCCTGAAATGCTATTTTGAGCCCGAGACGGCAGGTTGGATGCAGCCGGCGAACTCCAGCCTCAGCCTCAGCCTCCCTCTTGGGGAAAAGACGGAGTGGATGGAGAGGACGGATCGCTTTACATGACAGCGTGATGGACAGAACGGTCCCGGGCCAGAAGGAGGGCCGGGAAACTTTTTTTTTTTTAACATTTACGGATAAGAACAAATGTGGAGGTTGGAGGTAAAAAAAAAAAAAAAAAAGTGGGTAAACGGTTTTTACAATGAAATAAAATCAAGGACATCACGGCCTACTTAGGGTGAGTGATGCGAGGCTCGCAAACGAATCGTTCGTCGCGAACAGATATAGCGAATGACTCGGGAGTCGCTCCGTCAAAATAGTGAATCCCTCGCAAACCGAAAAACCTCGCAAAGTGAGGACGATTGCCGCGCACTAAATGAAGCTCCCAGCCAAGAAAGCGCTAGCCATTCGGCATAATGCATATTGAATGGGAGTGATTTGGGATTTGCATTCCACCGAAATAAACACCTGTGACAAAATGAATATGTTTTTAACTCAAGAGCCGAAGCGACTCTTCCTCCTCTCATCCGTCAAGCCGAAGAGTCGGAGACGCTCACGACCTTCAAGGGACACCTGAAGGGCGTTTGGGGAACACCTGAATACCTGATCCTCTCTTAGCTGTGACTAACTATTCTTGTTGTGGTTGATGTGGACTGGCTTTACGTCATTGTACTTATCATGTTGCACTAACATATGAAAACAAAAAGAGTATTAACAACACAACTTTAATTGTGATTCCTGACAGCATCTTGCAGGTGTATCTGGTTGAAGTTAGAAACAGGTGCTCAGGCACTTAAGTTCCATGTTGCTGCATTGGTCGATGTCTGCTTTGATCGTTTCCAGCCTCTCATGTAAGTCGCTTTGGACACAAGCGTCCGATCAATGAATAAATGTAAATGAAACATCGAACGACTCTGAGGCTTTTACTGAGCGAGGCGTCAAGATCCCCATCTCAAGTACGAGTCCAACCTTTCATCACGGCTAATAGTTCCCCCTTTCAGAGTTGATCCTGCTCTGATGAACGCGGAGCCGCCGCTCTGCTGGAAGTGGTTCATTAGATGAAAAAGCGAACCCTTGCAAATTTGAACTTGCAACACAAGAGCTAATTATCATTATTTAATTGAAGTCAAATTAGATTCTTTTATTTTTTTTTCCAGGGGAGACCTCGTGAGCTCTGGCGGCGCGCTGCTGTGCTGTCGCAGGAGCGGCACGTGCTTTGTTTTCTCCCTTCATCTTTTACAGAAAATCATTTCGATACAAAATCAATATCGCGCTATCGATGCAATATAGTATCAATATCGTGGTATTGGGATATTGTAATATTGATATTGTGATAGTGTGATGTTGTGATATCCTAACATCGTCATATTGTGACATTGATATGAATACTGTCAACATTGTCATATCGATATAACATCAATATCATGGTGTCGATACATTGATATTGTCATGTTTTGATATTGTGATATTGTGATATCGTAGCATGGTGATATAATCTATAATCTATATTGTGGTATCGATATAATATCATAAAAATATTGTGATATCATATTGTGATCAACATTAATATAATATTGTATTTAAATTGGGGTATCGTGATATAGTAATATTGAAATCACGACATTGTGATCTCGTAATATCGTGATAACATGACGTTGTGATATCGTAATAATCGTGATATCATGATATCGATATAACGTAATATCAGCATTGCGATATCTATATCTGAGATTTCGCTCAAAGTAATATCGTGATATAGTAAAATACTGTGTTTGAGGCTACGTCACAGTGAGGGAAGGCAGTTTTCTGACCTTCGCACACCAACGCCTCACCGTGCTTGGCCGCCATATCACTATCACTGATGGATGTTTGTGGAAGGACTGAAACACTTTATTAACATTTACCCATATAATGAAAGGTGGAGGGGACCCACGTCATATTAAGGCATCCTCCATCCACAAGGAAACATGTGTTGGACTCTGTTCCTTTTTGCTCCGTCCAAAAGGCCATTTCAACGGAGGGCATCGGTGGAAACAATACTTTGTGATCGCTGTGCTCCCTCTCTCTCCCGCCCTCCCTCCCTCCCTCCCTACCGCCCTCTCTTCATCTTTTCTTTTTTGTCCTGCTTTAAAGACGTCTGACAGGCTGACAGGCAAGGTTTCTGTCAAGATCGCTCTGTTCTTTTTTCAGTTTCCCGTCCGCGCACGCGGAGGAATCTGAGGAAGCCGACCCAAACTTGTTTTCTCGGGGGAGAGATTTTCACAACGACTATATATTTTAGAATAAAGACGAGGGGAGGTAGCGAAAGTAGACAACGTTTTCGAAACCCCCGAGGGCAATGAAAAGCGAGGGGTTTTATGTTGAACGCCAAATTTGTACGGCTACACAGGTGAGATGTTGCACTACGAGATCACGATTCATGATTGAAGATCAACATTGGCAATGTCATATTGTGACTCAATGGCTGTTAAAATAAAGTCTTAATGGCAAAATATTCTATTTCATGAAATTAATGGTTGGGAAATTGGCTGACTTTCATGGAGAGCATCCTTTGGAGCTGAATTTAATATACATTTGGAGATGTTTTGCACTTGCTGGGTTCAGGTTCGCTGGTCATGCTCAACGGGGCAGTAAACATTGCAAATATAATGCAAATTTAATCCAAAAGCTAGTATTTACTTTGAGTTTTCCTTTGATTAATTTACTTTAATGGTGATGTCATCTCGAAAAAAATATCCTTTGCTGAGCTCCAAACCCGTACTGAAATTCAAAATCCCACATAACCAATGACATTTAAAGTAAAATATGTGTATTGAAACACGATCAATGCAAAATAAACCTCATTAACTTGATAAAGCAATACATTACATGGAGCAATTTGTCACTAAGTGCAAGTCCCTACTATAAGATATATAGATGCCCATGCTTATTAAAACTCCAGTCTGGCCTCATTGATATTAAGGATAGTTTTGTGGGTATGATGGTTAATATCTTAATCATGGTGGCAAAAGCACAGTGGACACCCATATAAACCATCCTCTGCCATATTCACCAGCACTTACATAACTGACGTGATGTTGTTGATTGCAGATGGCATTATTTGAGATGAAGGAAAAAAAAGAGTCGCTATCAAGCAGCGGTGGAGGGCAAAATTGAGTTCTAGAACATTATATGGACACTAATTTAAGGAGAGAACCAGAGCAGTGCCTCCTTATCTGAGATGTTCAAAAAGCCACTTGATGGCACAGCCCATGGATTCATCCACACTCCGTCAGACCATCAACCAGCCACAGGCGGTAGTTTATCACCTAGATATTTACGACATATTGTCTCTGAATAATACAAAATGAAGTAGAACGTGACGCTGAGCGGTGGAGAGCCTGAACCCGGCTCCGAAAAACCACCGGTCGGTTCGGCTGAACTTTTGCCTCGAGATTTGGTTTGACAAGGAATTGAGTCGCAATCACAGACTTACGGGCTCATCCATGACCACATTTATAAAGCCATGATGTTTTGGAAAGAACTAGATCCCACGATATCACCGCCAAGCCGACTGTTCCATTCTGAGGTTGCGGTTAGTTATTGGGACACTGGAGCTGGAGTTCATTTGGATTTGTAATTTAGACAAATGGGCCCATTTTACTGCAGCATCCCCACCGCCTGTATAGCCTCAGAACAAACAAAGAACACGCGTGGCTCTTCAATGGAACTCCTCTTTGGAGTTCTGTTACTGGAGCTACACCAAGAAACATGGAGCCCAATGGCATTTCTTTTTGAAATATATCCCAGAACATCTTGGGAACCCAAACGACCAAAAAACAGTCCCAAGTAACATACCAGGCTGATCAGCAGTAACAATTTGATTAAATTGTTGACAACATATTGTACATGGACTTTATTCTGCTGCAATAAAGCCGGAGGGGAGGAAGAGGCTTCTCAGGTTATTCTTCATGCCAGTGCGCCTCTTGCCCAAAGTGCGCGCCGCGCTCCCACGCAGCATACAGCCCAGCATCCTGGCTGCTGAGAAACGTGCACAGGATGATGAACCCTGCTCTGGTGAAGTAAACCTTTATCTGTGAAATTCAGTGTGCACCATGACTGGATTACCCCTGTATCCACCACCAGAACACGGCATTATCACCGTCACTTGGATGCACCATCTCAGCTTGATGTTTCTACGCACCGACATGCAATATACAGCCAATAAGTAGTTTTTTCTTTTTCGTTGTTGCGTTTTTGCATCTGATGTAACAGTAGTCTTCACTGATATTAACTGACCGTTAATATTTAATCTTCACCTTGGAATATTACACAAACGCAACACAATCTGAATTCACCCCGACACAACTTAACTGTGTATTTACGCACAGCGAACTGCGATCCTCGGTGCGGATCCACGATTATTAGAAACAGCAATTTCGACAATGAACTATAAGGGCAATTTCGAGTATTCATCTGTGTATATGTTTGGGTTTTATTTTTTTTTTTAACTGAAAATACACCAAAGGTGAGATAAGGCCTATCTCAAAAAAACCATTTCTTACCTTTTTTCCACTCGAATAGAAGAAGAAAAAATCAATCGCAAGTCCTGTCACGCAGCGTCATCACTGGAGTGCGGATAGAGGGACCATGAATTCAAATGAATTAGAGAAATCAAGGATCCACATCAGCACGATGTGGAGCAAAATGAGGGAAAAAAAGGAAAAGCAAAATGTTATTATCCACTACAAAAACTTATCCATGCGCTAAAAACGGAGATCCTCGGTGAGCGGCGCGCACTTAGTTTTAAAGGGTTCGGGTTGTAATTCCTCGGGTGTCTGGAGTCCCACGGACCGGTCCACGCTTCATCTACACGGACTTAATCTATCTACAATACACGAGTCTCACAAACACGCACCGTTCTTCATTCTGCAGAGAGGACGGGAAATCTTTGGACATTGGACACTGTGCGTAAAAACTTCAATCCAAGTGCGCAAAAAAAAAAAAAAGGAAAGAAAAGAGAGAAATGCACCGCCGTGATTTGAGGAAATTGCAAAGTGCGAACTACATGCAATTGTTCAATCGAGGTTTATTTCCTAAAGAAAAAAAAAAAAACCCGGAAAACTCTTGAAGGGGTGACGCAGAGAAGGCGCGCACCACGGGCCGTGCGCCCCGACGGGGTTGGAGAGAAGCGGTGCCACGGTGTGGTGTCACTTCCAGGAGCCGGAAAGCCTGATGCCTGCTGAGCCGGAGGTGCCTCAGTGGTATTGGATGGACTCAGTCTCATCTCTCTCCCTCTCTCTCCCTCTCTCCCTCTCTCTCTCTCGGCCTCTCGCCCGCCCTCCTTCGGGTGACGTCAGGATGGAGGGGAGGAACCAAGAAGGCGTTTAAGAGCCCCCCGTTCCTCTTAAAGCCGCACTGCGTTCAGGAGGCTCCGTGCAGCGCAGGGATGGATGCCGCTGGACGCATGGATCCTGGGTGGATGGACGCCGGGTGGGATGCTGGGTGGATGCCGCGTGGATGGATGCTGCTGATGTGAGGACCAGTGCTGTGATGTTATGTTGCCTCAGCCTCGCCTGCGCGCTTCTCACCTCCACACTCCGCCTGAAAGGAAGATGGGGGCACTGTTCACTTTTCCAATGAGGCTGATTTCCACGGAGCCTTGTTTCTCTCTCTCTCTCTCTCTCTCTCTCTCTCTCTCTCTCTCTCTCTCTCTCTCTCTCTCTCATTTCAGCTCCCATGTTATTTTCGTTTTTTTTTTTTTGTTTTTTTTTTTTTAATGGAAGCTCAACATCATTGTGTTCAGTGTTAAACCGATTTTTAAACCGGTGGCGTCAAACAAAAGCCGCCCAAACTTTGCTGCCATTGTACTTTAATCTAATGTGCTGAGGGTGGAAATTGACATGACACTGATTTCGCACGTCACCTGGAGCAGAGGTCCTCAACATGGGGTCCGGGGACGCGCCCAGGGGCCCTTCGAGAGGGTCCCCAGCAAAAAGAGAGGCAGGGAAGTTTTGGGATAAATCATGTCTATTAATAATAATATTCTCAGACCAGGCTCCCAGAGACTAAATATTATAAAATAGTTGAGAATTACCATTATCAGTTCAAATTGTTTCATCAATTTTACAACTTCCACACAATAATGATCTTTTGAAATGCCCACGAGAAAAATTAAGATTCAGGTTGAACTATGAGCTCCATCAATTTATGGGCCTAACAGGCAAATGTATTGTTTTAACATCGTACTCCTCATTGGTAGAATTGGTGGTGGTTGGTTTTTGACTGTGACAGGATCAGCTTCTTGATGAGATTGTACTAAATGTGAGTTCCACTCTGTACTCTCTCATCTATTGGTAGAAAATAGGACTTTCCAATATTAATATGAACTTTTTAGCAAATCTCTGAATGTAGTGAGTTCCCTGATAAGACCCTTGCGGCAGCGACGAGTAGTTTCGGCAACATCTGCAGGCAGAGAGAGCCAGCACTGGCAACTTTAAGTGGACGCACCTGCAGGTGCGTATACCCGCAAGGATACAAGGGGGTACACATCAGGCTCTATTGGATTCAGGCAGTACACAGATCCTGATCCATTGGCCCGGGGCCCCCATGGAGGAATCATGGGTGGAGATAAGGTGTGTGTATGGGGATATTCACAAGTACCCAGTAGTACAGGTGGAAATTCACCGTCAGGGTAAAAAGCATAGAGTGTAGTCCAGTTAGCTCCTGTCTCACACGCCTGGCATTATGAGGAACTATTATGAGGGGGTGGGGGGGGGCGTGTAAGAGAGTGACAGAAGTGTTCCCATTATGCACGGTGCTTGTTTTGTTTCATAAGGAAACTGGCTAAAATAAAAAAACGTACATCTACAATAAAAACACACTGTTTGGCACGGTGATCATGGGCGCCCCATCACCGGTGCGCCATTGGCACTTTTGGTACCGTCAGAGTGAGTGATCGGGGCTCAGAGCCGGCCCTGCGGGGCTATTTTTGGTCGGGGGCTATTCATGGATGCCCACCCTTAACAACCCGCTGCTGAGCACAAAAGAAAGTTGGTGCAGGCAGAGATCAAGGCAGTGTTTGACATGGGAGTGATTGACTAGCCTAACAGTGACTGGTGTGGCCTCATTGTGCTGGTATCGAAGCCTGATGAATCTATACAGTTTTGTGTGGACTATCGCAGGGTGACTGATGTGTCAGAGTTTGATGCTTATCCAATGCCCCGGGTCGACAAACTCCTGAATCGACTTGGCACGGCCCGATTTTTCATGACACTGGATTTGACCGCTGGCGACTGGCAAATACCCTTGTCTCCAGTGTCTAAGGAAAAATCTTCCTTCTCCACACCGAACGAATTGTATCGGTTTCTCACACTTCAGTTTTTCCATTGTTTCCACTTTCTAGTGCTTAATGGACAGCCTGCTGCACCCACATGTGGCATATGTTGCTGTGTACCTGAATGACGTTATCATCCACAGTTATACCTGGGAGCGGCATATGCAGCAAGGTGGGGCGGTCCTGGAGTCCTTGAGGTGGGCCGGGCTGACAGTCAACCCAAATAAATGTGCGGGTGGCTGACAGCCAACCCAAAGAAATGTGCGGGTGGTCGGAAGGAGGTACGATATCATTTGTACCACTTGGGCAGCAAGCAGGTGCGTCCTCATGTAGACAAGGCAGGGGAATTGTGGCCTTCTCAAGGCCCAAGACAAAGAAACAGGTGAGGAGATTATTGGGGATGGCAGGCTATTACAGGCGTTTTATTTTTAAAATCTTCAGCGCTGACCGGTCCCTGTGCCAGTTGGTGTTTGAAAGGGTTAAACAGAATCTCTGTGGGGAGCCAGTGCTCCATACACATAACTTTGCTCTCCCTTTTGTCTTGCAGACAGATGCCTCAGATGAGGGTTGAGCGGCATTTTGACACAGGAGGTGGAGGGCACTGAGCACACGGTACTGTACATAAGCAGGAAGACAAAGTACAGCACCGTGGACAAGGAGTGCCTGGCGGTCAAGGGGCGGTCAGCGCTCTCTGGTACTACGTCCTAGGGCGCCCGTTCATCCCCATATCTGACCATGCCCAGCTCCAGTGGCTCCACCGCATGAAGGGGTGCCAACGCCCGGATAACACAGTGGTATATCTTTTACAGCCTTTAAAGTTCAATGTTCGCTCTGGGGAGGAGGGGAGGCTTAGGTTTTGGCCAGGTTTTCCCCGTCCTAGGTCTGGCAGTCGGGTGTATTTTTTATACATTTGTCTGCAAAGACAAAATATAAACAAACGCCCAGCAAAAACTGTTTTTCGTTCACCTGCCTCCATCTCCATCTCCTCACCCTCAATGGCAAGAGACTTGCTACAACCCTAAAACAAGTGCCCATGCTCTGTTTGCTGCTTGAGGTCAGCAGCCAGTAACCTTCACAGGCAGCGAAGGTGATATCGATGACACAAGCTTGTGATTTGAGATAGGCTTCCATGGCAAGTGTCCGTTAATGCATCTTGCGCCTTATCGCTGCTCTTCATCAAACCCCCACGCCATCTTTAAACCAGTCTACTTTATGGGAACTATGGAGACTCATGTGGAATAAATACTTTCTGCAAAATCAGCAAAATGAATACACCTAAGATGTTATAAGTCATCATTTTATGCCATTGGTTCATGTGAAGCGTTGCGGTGTATCCTACATCCTTCAAAATCGCCAAAATGAAGACACCGTAGAACCATAAATCATTTTATGCTGATTTGTTTCTTGGTTCATGTGAAGTACAGTGGGTTATGTGGAATATTGTTATATCCTTTAGATTTAGTCATAACTCTTTAAGCTGTAATCGTTCCTTGAGGGCCAAGGAATGTGTTTAACTTTTATTGCTACTCTTACAGATGACCAACCAGTGATCAACTGTCACCAGATGAGGTCAGGGGATTTAATCTCACCAGAGGAATGAACACATTTACATGTTTGTAATTTAAAGCAGTCATCCATTCATGCAACCTTTGGTTCAGGGGTGAAAGGTCCCCAGTATTTCCAGTCCATCATGTGGATTTGCAAATTACTGTAGCATCAACCCAGAGGTCCAGGTGACGAGTGAATTGCCGCTGGAACCAACTTTCTGAACTTGGAATTTTGGGACAGTGGCAGCTGGAGGCAGAGCTATGTACAGTAAGGCAACACGGTTTCCATGAGTAAAAAAAAGCCATTAATTTCTCCTTGAGGATTCTCTCTCTCTCCAGGTTTGATTTTCAGTAAAAAGAATGATCTGTTGAATTGGAAGGTACAAATCTGTTCAAAATGAACTCCCAAAACTGGCGACAGTTGGAAAGACCATGTGGTTGTTCGTCGTTATTTCTACCAGAAAGACAAATGCTGCCAAACAACCTGGAACAATGAAACACCGACTAACGCAACAGTCAGGCACAATACCGAGGCATTGCTCAGTAACCGTGGCGACGGCCACTCCCTTCTTTCTTCCGGTGGATGGTGTTAAGGGTTTCCCCACAGTTGTTCCCCATTTCATCTCTCCCCTCTTAATAGGAAAAGCCCTCTCCACAGCCCAGGGGAGTGTGACTCCATGTGGAGTGACACTCGGCAGTGAAGTGCTGCTGTGGAGGAACCAGAGTGGGGAAGCGGGGAAGGAATACAAGTTGTGTTTATTCCCTTTTTGGGGTTTCTGGACAACCAACTGAAACATCTTCCCTCCCAGTGCTTCCCTCCCTGAATGGCTCCCGGGGATGAGGAGATGCTCCCTGATTTAGGGGACAACTCCAGGAGCCTCCAGGCCAGTGGGAGAAACCCTGATCTCCATTGGATCCACTCACCCCCTTCGCATCCCCCTGTGAACCACCAGAGATTCTCATCCTCAGGTTCAGGACCCCGTGTGCGGGTCAGTGGATGTACACAGGGTCGCAGGACCTTTCTAAGATTGATATTTGATTGATGTATTTTATTTCCAAATTGGTTTTAAATATACTGTATCATCATTTCTATATTCCATCCATTCATTTGGAGCCCCCTCCGTGCTCTATGATTTAATATAGCCACTCCAATACTGCAATTCATATGAAACAGTTTCCTAATTTGCAATGTGGAATTTCACCAATTTTTGTCAAATTTGGCCAGTTTTCCACACTTTGACAAGTAATGTCAGTTTAAAAAAAAATACATTCAGAAAGATGCTTATTTAGCCTCTATGTGTTGCTTAAAAGCCCTAAATATGAATTTCAACACATATAATTAGGAAGGAAATTTTGTCACACTCTTTAATTGCTGTTGTGGCAAGAATTTGGGGAGCCTAAAAAGCAGAGATGATAGGGTTAAATAGATTCTAGAAGCCCCTGACTTACAAACCACCGCAACAATGCTCTCTATAATTGGCTCTGCTGAACAGACAGAAGAAGAATGAAAAAAACATTACGTGAACATGGTGGCTCACACGAAATGGACTGATATCACCATCACCAAAGTAAGAAAAAAAGGTATTCGCGTGGAATCTCAGCAAATCTACCAGTTTTGGGGGTGAACAATAATAAGCAATGACGGGCGTGTGGCTTATTGATTATATTAAGCCGTCAGCTTCCTCAGGTCCCATCCATCGTGACAGAGTGACAGGACGTTAGAACCTAACAGGCTGAGTGAAATCTCACTGGGGGGGTTTTATGGGGGTCACATGGGGTCATAGGTCATTAAATAAGGTCACACACTCATCATTAGGACCACCTTAGAAGTAGGAGTAGCTGTAGCTCAAAGCTGATCACCATCACTTGTTTCAAGCAAATCTTTTGGTTTATTGTTGGGTTTATATCATTGTTTGTTCTGAATTTTTATGCTTTTGAAAACTGAAATGCTTCCTATTTTCTAGTTATTATTTTGGCTTGTTGTACATTTGCAAATCTTTTGGGTAATTTTATTGCTAGGTTATCCCACATTGGAGTGTTTCCTATCGTCTTGAGAATTTTTAGGTTTGTTATTATATAGATTTTTTGGGGTTTATTGTATTGTTTATTGTTGTTTGTTAGGTTATTGTTTATTGAAATGTTTACTATTTTCAAGTGGAGGTTTAGATTTGTTGCCTATTGCCATTACTTTCTTGTTTTTGTTTTTTAAATGTTTTTTTTGTCGTATTTAATCACTGTTTATTTGCTTTTTTTGTTAATTATTAGATGTATTATGTATTGTTCATGAGTAGTGTATTGTAATAGCAATTTAATATGTTATTGTTCTTTGTTTATTCCCCATCTATCTATCTATCTATCTCTCTATCTATCTATCTATCTATCTATCTATCTATCTATCTATCTATCTATCTATCTATCTATCTATCTATCTATCTATCTATCTATCTATCTATCTATCTATCTATCTATCTATCTATCTATCTATCTATCTATCTATCTATCTATCTATCTATCTATCTATCTATCTCTCTATCTATCTATCTATCTATCTATCTATCTATCTATCTATCTATCTATCTCTCTATCTATCTATCTATCTATCTCTCTATCTCTCTATCTATCTATCTATCTATCCATCTATCCATCTATCCATCTATCTATCTATCTATCTATCTAAAATACACAATGCATTAACATCACGTCTTGGTTTTAAAGCCATCCTCCGGATTTGTCTCAAAAATCACTGTTGTGCCATTTCTCTTTTCCATCCATCCTTTTCTATCTTCTCTCCATCCATTTCTCTCTTCCATCCATCCATTTCTCTCTCTGTGATTCCATCCATCATTTCTCTCTTCATCCGTTCTGCAGTAACACGCATCACGTCATACTCGAGCATGTTTAAAGCACCACAGCCAACACATAGACATGTACACTGAGATAGAATGCAAAATGTACATGTCTGCAGAAAATACATGTCTACACACTGAAGTTCAAAGTCATGCATCGAAAAACAAACATATACGACACTGTATGCGTATACTATGATATTATTAATACATATGAAGAGACAAACAGTATACACAGGAGCATTCAGCAAGTTATTATTGTCTTGCTCTTATTTTCATTTACAAATTAATTATACTGTTTTGCTTTTGTAAACTACTACAACAATGACCTCAGAATTACACAAATACATAATCCTTAATTATTTACCATAAATAGCAAACGAGGTGATAACTAAGGTGATAAGCCTGCGATTCAGATTTTAATTAAATCAAGTCAAGTTATAATGAATAAATGTGCACATACTGTAATTCATCCAAATATACAAATGAACGATGAAGAATCCAGAATTATTCAACAGATCTGAAACACAGTAAGTGTTATCTTATCTTATCTTATCTTATCTTATAATATAATATCTTATCTTATCTTATCCCCATAACTCGAAAGAGAATATGTTTTATCAAGCACATCCATATCAATGTAATTAGGAGCTGGACAGTCCAGTCCCCTTTAAGTAACAAGGTCAACTGTCCGATCCAAAATACGATAAGAAAAGATGGTAAAAACAGATACGATAAAAGCAGATAAGAACAGATAAGATAAGATAACCACAGATACGATAAGAACAGATAAAACAAGATAAGATCGGTTATGATAAGAACAGATAAGAAAAGATTGGATAAGATAAGACAAGTATAGATAAGATAAGATAGGGACAGAGAATATACGGGTGGAGTTTTCAGGGCCCTCTAGAGACACAGACGATGGAGTAGAAAACACACCACTTCATGGTAGCGAGTGGGCAAGGTGGAAAAAGCATGTCAGGACAAGGGCTCCTCTCCTGTGTGTGCGTGTGTGTGTGGGGATGGGGGTTTTACCTGTTTCTTGTTGACCTGTTGCTCGTTACTCTAACGAGCAACAGGCGTACAGCCACACTGATCTTGGGCCCAATTACCTAAACCCAGGACAGGTGTGGCTGCTAAAACCACGACTTCTCCACACCACGACATGTGATTAAATGTATTGTCTGTAATGGAATACACACTTATGATATCACGGCAAAACATCTGGCTTTGACTATGAAATATAACACGGCAAAATATCGAAGGACTAATACAAAAGTATATAACCGCCTTCCCAAACGTTTTTTTCCCCAATTTAACTCTTCCCTGCCTCCTCCTTTTTCAAACAAATTAATTCCCAGTGAGATGGGATGGTCCGCATTTCAAAGCCGGGCATTCTATGTCTGGGGAACAGTGTGTCGCAACAAATCCGTAGCTGTACCAGTCGTTATCAACACAATATGCACACTCCTCTTACCGGCGTCTGCGCTCCTGTCTGCTCGGTAACAGAGCGGGAACGGTGCTGTCCGGCCAAGTCTCTGTAATGATCCTCACAGCTGTCCATGCTATGCAAAGTAATCCCCAGTCTTATTTCGTGCTTCTTGTTGACGAGTGACCGGGAGTTGTTAAGGAAGAGACTCTGCAGGGCCGGTCTGCGCGTGTCGGCCTGTCGCCTCGCTCGTAGGCTGGCTCTCTTGCCCCGCTTTGGCTTTCTTTCCTCCTCCGGCACCTCTTAGGTGTGATCATCCGACTGGGCTCCTCAGAACCCTGGATCTCCAGTCCTAATGAGTTCACGCCTTCCGAGGCGTAATCTTCACCCCGATTTCCGATATTAAGGAGTTCGTAGTGTATACGTAAACTAGGTGCTTCAGCTGAACTTAATAACAAAACCGCTGCTGTTTAATTGAGCACCTATTCTCTGTGACCAATCAGTCGTCTCCAGCAGGCCTGTGCAAAGACTCTTCCAACTCTTCCAAATATGGACGGATGTGGATCAAACTGGACCAGGGTGTGTGCGTACTGCCCTGAATACAACATCTAGCATTCGTGTCTATGGGTTCAATAGTTTCTAGAGCCGCAGACACATGTGATAATGAATGGGAAAATGGACAAATACAATAGCAATAGTAAAAAACAATAATAATAATAATAATAATAATAATAATAATAATAATAATAATAACAATAATTCATATTATTGTGAATATCATTATTACATTATAAGTTCTACATTATTCAAACATATATTCGGTTATAAATTATTATTAATTTGGTTATTGATATGAACTACACTAGCTTTAATTTTGATGTTAATCCACCCATTATCAATTAATTTTAACCCTTCTACTGTACTTCTTCCTTCTACTGTGTCCATGGGGAGTTGGAGCCTCCCCCCCCCCCCCCTTATCTTATCTTAGTTGATCTAATCTGTCTCCTCTCCTCTCCTCTCCTCTCATCTCCTCTCATCTCATCTCATCTCATCTCATCTCATTGTATCTCACCTCAACTTATGGCATCTATCTATGATTATTGATAACACATTTTCATCAGAACTGAATTATATGAATTAATTTCAATAATAAAATGGACTAGTTAGAAATAGCACTCTTTATGTTCTAGAGGACACAAGGCACTTTACCGTTCTCACATTCACACATTCGTACACCAATGGAGGCACCAACCTGCGTATTGGGAGCAGTTTGGGGTTCAGTGCCTTGCTCAAGGGCAGGGGGAGGAGTTGAGGAATGCCCTGGTTACCAGACGAGCCGCTCTACCTCCTGAGCGAGAGTGAACTACATACGTTTATTTTATTTTCTCCATGTGATGCGAGACAGGTGGGGAATAGACGGGGTGCTGTCACGGCGCCAACATAACTCGGCGTCAATACGAAGAATTCTCGTTTTTTTTCTTTTCATTGAAATTTGAATAAGAAATGAAAATAAAATCTGCTGCGGTTCTGCTCTGTTTCGACGCGTTGAAACATCTGCTTGCTGTCACAGAGCAGCGCTGCCCCAATTTGCACTTTCCAGTGCGCCGGTCTCTTAGCTACTCAAACTGTCACATCTCGCTGAAAAACAAACTGCACATGCGCCAAGGGCAGCAGCCTGATATCCTGAATTGCTGTTTGGTTTCACTCCTTAATTCAGTCGGAAGTTTCTTCCCTCCGAGCCATTTTCGGAGACTGGGTGCGGCCGGAAACGGAGTCCTCGTGATTTGACTCTGGCTTCAACCCAAACCAATCACCGAGTGGACGACACTGGTGCACAGCCGGAATGGCTGCTAGATTTTAAAGTAAGCTTCCACCCAGAGTTCCAACTCGCCTTTTTGAAATAAATCTGGGCCCCTATTCACAAAACATTTTATCTTACTGCTTAGAGGTCTCCCAAATAGCGGTAACGGTTTCCTCTTAAAACCTATTCACAAAGCTGCTGAGACCAACTTTAACTAAAGAATAGGGAGAAATATTAAGTTAAGCGAGAGGGCGGGGCTGACCTAGTTGCTATGGATGACATCATGTTTCATGAACAAGTTTACTTACTGTGCCCACGGTGGTCGGCTGATAGGGGATGGGTCGCTATCAGTGATTTCATCATAAAAGTACTTTAGGAAGTATCATGTATCATGTTGCCATAATGTTCAAATATAGATTTAAAAATGAAAATGTAGGCTCAGTGTCACTGATTACACATGAAACCAAGAATAATATACCGACGAGTATATGTTCAGCAGCCTCTTCCATGTGTGTATCTCTACTGACGGATGACTGAGACACACCCGCTGCCTCGCTGCACGTTCCCTGCAGCAAAGCAGCCTAGAGTTGTCAGAGCCTGGATCTCCGCTCTAATCGGGTTGTTTCTCTTTTCGCTGAAGTGACCGCATCAGCTGACAAGCTCTACCATTGGTGCAATACCCTCGCGATTGAGGCGAAACTTTTTTTTTTTTTTTTAAATCATTAAATGCTTCTAAAATGCTGACGCGGTTTCCTAGGCGGATTGCCGGCAGCGGCCGTTTTCAGGTGATTTTCGGTCTTACGGAGGATTCCGATTCACTACCCTTAACTTTTCACACATTCAGGGGCTGCTTTTAGACCTGAAATGCTTTGTGAAATATTCTCAGATCAAAAAATTGAAGAAGATTAGGGCTGACACGCCCATTATTTTTATGCGTTTCTTTGAGAGCAGCAAGTTGGGCGCTACGTTTATCCTTGTGATGTTTTGTGAATACCGGCCCTGAATATTAGTCACTGCCTTCTTTTAAACATTTACTGTTAGAACACATTGAAAACATCATTTCTTTGACTCTTTCCCACAGACACACACACACACACACACACACACACACACACACACACACACACACACACACACACACACACACACACACACACACACACACACACACACACACACACACACACACACACACACACACACACACACATCTAGTCTTGCATTGAACCAGGTGCTGAATATAATAATTAACGTAAACGTGTGTAACATGTCTCGGCCCGTCCACAAAACTTCACGCTGCCACCACTTACCAACTCCACCCACTATCTATCTATCTATCTATCTATCTATCTATCTATCTATCTATCTATCTATCTATCTATCTATCTATCTATCTATCTATCTATCTGTCTGTCTGTCTGTCTGTCTATCTGTCTGTCTGTCTGTCTGTCTGTCTGTCTGTGCGTCTTACTTCCTGGTTCCTTCGCAGCCAAGGAGACATTTTGGACGTCTTAAACTTGAAAACTTCACACTATAAATAACATGCTTTTCACGTACTGTATGATTTTGGACATTACTTCAAGGGATATATCGACCGCTATATCTACAAAGTCTGACCCTGTAGAACGACGGCGTGCAGAGTACACATTTATGCCTCCTATTAGAAACGCAAAAAAAAAACGTGTATATCTTCAGGTATATTTTTAGAGGAGAAGAATAGGCAGATCTGCATTATGCATGAGACACCGTGTGCCTTTGAAAGCCTTCACATTTGCATCCCTTACACATGTCTTCAAGTCGTGGATTGCGGCGGCAAACGGCAAAATAAAAAAATTAAAAACAACAACAAGATCAACAGAGACTAAACAGGAAAAAAGATGTCAACATCACACGCCTTTCTAGCGCCCCTCTGACCTCACAGAGCAGAGGTCAGAGAGGCAGCGGAAAATATTTTCACACTGTTTTTAATTGTATTTTATGAAGTTTAAATCACGCCATGGTGTCTTAGGTATTTCTCTCTGGAATTACTCGGGCTTATTGTTGATTCATGGCTTTGTTTGTTGTTGATTATATAGATATCATATATATATATATATATATATTATATATATATATATATATATATATATATATATATATACAGGGAGAGAGATCATATCTATCTATCTACATAGAGATAGATAGATACACACACACACACACACACACACACACACACACACATCTAGTCTTGCATTGAACCAGGCGCTGAATTGATACAAACCACACATGGTGTGGTTTGAGCAGCCACACCGGTCCTGGGTCTAGGTGATTGGGCCCAGGATCAGTGTGGCTGTAAGCCTTCTGCTTGTTAGACTAATCAACGAGCAACAGGTAAAACCCCCACCCCCCCACACACACACACACACACCCGGGAGAGGAGCCCGTGACATGACATGTTGGACATCTTCTCAGGGCTTGTTCACCTAGCTCACTCCCTGCAATATAACTGCTGTGTTTTCTACTCCATTGTCTGTGCCTCTGTGTCGGACGGCCCCGGAAAACGTCACTTGGGTGGCGAGTGGCGGGCGGAGTGCCACACACGTCATCAAGATGTAGTTATAGTTTTTAACCTTAGCATTAACCTGGAATTGTTCGGTATTGCGAATAGGGCTTGTACATTGTTTACAAACGTGTCACACCGACTAACCCGGACCCTGTGCATCGCAGCGATATTTATTATTATTATTTTATTGTTATAAATAATTCCATTCGGAAGCCATGTTTTCAATTTCCTCCAAAGATCGTTCTGAAAAGTGAGTTCCACATCAGAAAAATGTTTCAAGGTCACAGAAGTCACGCAGGCCAAAGGAAAGTCACCCAAACTTTTCCCGGACTCTCCTCGCGCCAAAGCAATTTGTCCTTGTGGAATATTTACTCTTGGTTTCTAATAACCCCAAACCCAACTAACAAGCCCATTAATTCCCCCCCGCCAAAAACTTTAGGCGCGTGCCACGTCAAATATGCTAATGACGGCGTGGCTTCACAGTGCTGAGTACGGACTAATTGGTTTGTTATAAATACATGTCAATCATGGCGCGGGCCTTCATTATCCGCCGTCCTCCTGCTCGGTTCGGCCTCACCTCGCGGCGGCCATGTTTTCACCCTAATCTGACAGATATAATGGGCAGTGAACTTTTCCACAGTTTGGATCCGACGTGTCAGCTCTGATTCCCGCTTGACAGAAATCAAACACGCTACACTGGCGTTTCAGGTTTTAGACTTGGAAAATATCTTATTTGTATTTATGTTTTTGCTTGTGTCCCCCCCTACAAAAAAACAGTTGTTTCATCTTTTTGTCTGTGTTTATCTTCAGCTTCGTGAGGGAGTCCAGGTTGACGGCCATTCATTTCATAGCTGTCAACCCTCTCGTTTTTCCTGGGATTCTCTTGTATTTTACCATTCTTTCCCGCTGTCCTCCCGCTGTTTTTGTTTTGCCGTAAATATCCTGTATTTTTAACCGTCCTTAAAAAATATATATATAAAATGTTGGTGGCGCCCGCGATCTCCCCCGATTTCTGCTCCGCTGACCACTGCGCGTTTCGCTGTGCGTCCCTCGCTCCCTGTTTCTCCAAACAAAACCAATAACAACAGTGTGTTTTTAAAGTAGATGTATTTATTGTAATTGTATGAAACAATAGAAGACTGTGCGTAATTGTGCGTAACGGGACTCCCACCAACGGTGTGCCAATGGGACAGAAAATTTCGCTTATTTTCAAATCCAAATGGTGACAGGTGTGTTATAAAATGCGATGATGACGCAAAATAAATTTGCATCGCATTATGATTTATTTTGATCCATACAGGTTTAATATTGCAGAAAAACAACAGCTTTTCATTTGTGGTTGAATGCCAGCTCTTGTCAGCTGTTGTCTGACAGAACATTCAAAAATGTTTCCCCAAAACCATCCAAATGAAACCAGGGTGGGTGCTTGGGACATCAGAGTTGTGGCTACAACCTATTTGACAGGTGTAAATTGGTTAGATTGCTTTTCTAAGATGGCAATTCATGAAAAAAACAAACAAAAAAAAAACCATCCATCCCTGCCGTCTCCGTTATTGGTGAGGGGTTCTGCCACGCGCAGGAAGCGAGAGGGCGAGGGCGACGTAGTGAATGTGATGAAGCAGCGTAGCTCCTTGTGGTCAGTAAACCCAACGTTCACCGAAAAAGATGAAAAACCGTCCCCATCACCTCGAGTGACAAAGGAAATAAGCCCCAATCAGTGGATCAGAAGGAGCGAAACTTTGGAGAAAAGAAAGTGACTTGTCTGAGATCCAAGGCGAGGGGAGGGACTTTCGGGACTTGGCGAGTCGTCCGCCATCACAGACCATCAGATGGATGAGCGCTTCAATCCGGGCGGCCATGGTCTGAGCAGGGCAGGAAAAGACTTTGTTCCCATGTCTCAATCCCATTACTTCCGTAAATGTCTCCGCCCCCAAAGAGTGAGGACTGGACCGGGCTCCGTGCTCCGACGCTCCTCTGATGCCTCAGATGAAGGTCGACCCTGAAAGCCTTTTCTCTTCCGCCGCCGCCGCCGCCGCCGCCGCCGCCGCCGCCCGCTGTCTGCCATCACAGTGAGGGCGTCCATGTTGCATGCACACAGTGTTTGGAAAAGGTCAAACATTGTGACTCGGAGGAGTTTCTCTCTCTCTCTCTCTCTCTCTCTCCCTCTCTCTCTCTTCATTTCTGTCTCTCTTTTCATTTCTTTCTCTCTCTCTCTCTCTCTCTCCCTCTATTTTGCAATTTCTGAGAAACTCCCCCATCTGCCAATAAGGTAACGGCAAATATTGGATTGTCTGCCCTCTGTCCACTCCATCGTTTTTTTTTCTTCTTTCCCTGCAGAGATCCTTGAGGGAGTAAGGAGGCGAGAGACAGACAGAAAGAAAGAAAGAATGCGAGAGATAGAGAGGGGGGGGGGGGGGGGCAATGGAGACAGTTTCCACACATTGTGATATATCCCAGTTGTTCTTGTAAGTTGCCATGGATACAAGCCAGCTCTGGAAGACACTGTTGAGAATGTAGAAATAACTCTTCATCCGTTTTTCTTCTGCATTTCTTCGAAATATCATTCGAGGGGTCCGGACCCCTATTGTTTTTGGTGTACGGATGTCACGGAGCCGATGAACCCACGGAAACGTTGAATTACGATTTGTGTGCGGGGCGGCTCCGACCCGCGGTCATCCGAATTTTGACACAGACCGCTCCATTTTTGCCTGACAAGTTATTAAAAAATGTTGCGTTTTCATCTCGAGGAAGAGATTATACGGCAATAACAGAATTGCCATGAAAGCATACGTTCTGTTATACAGCATTCAAATGAACGCATGCTGAGGTGTTTACTGGCCGTACTGGTGTCGATCACGATGACTTCAGATAGCCAGGGTCGGCTCGCCCATTGCACTTTAACCAAGGGCCGACTACCCTGCACCCCATGTATCGCTGACTGCAGTTATATTTAGATATTATATTTTTATGAATATATATATATACAATATATTGTACCTTCTTTGGCATTTTTAACATTTGACTAAACAATAAAATAAACCAACCGCACCATACTGTACCGCGGTCGCTATGGTCAATTTCTGGTTCTTTTTATCTTTAAGGATAATAATACAAGGCAGCCGATCTGGAATGACCGGAGAAAAGACTTAGTTCTCCCTAAATAAAAAAAAAAAACTGAATGTTAATACATGGAGACTCCCTACCTTGCAACTAAGAACTGTATCTGCATCCCCCCCCTTTCCCCCCCGAAAACTGATCCCTGTGCCCGGCTGCGCTCGGCAGATAAGCTGCATTAGCGACCGCCGCTCTACCACCAATTATTTCTGCCATAAGTGTGAATAACAAGTGATGGATCCGGTGGGGAGGCCCCGGAGCACATGATTAAAGGAGATGTTGAGGAAAAGGCAAGTTTTGATCATATCTGGAGCGAAAAAGGAAACATACAAGCGCAGAAAGAAATATATATAATATCACAAAAAATATCTCGTGTTGTTCTTGCATTTAGATTTTTACCATGACGAAAACTTGCTCTGCAGCAGGCAATTATGTCAGGACTCAGACAAAAGGCGGCCGTGGATGAAGCTATCCGTGTATCCGTAGATACACGCTACGGTATATGTAGCCGTGTCTAACTCAGGGTTTTTCGCCTTCAAATGCAGCTGCGTTCATGGCAACGTGACGGCTCGCCCGGGTGCTCTGAACTAACTCGCTATGCCCCTCAGTGTCCACCGTACGTGACGTTCGTAGGATACAAGGAGTAAATGAAAAGGAAAGTGCCGCACACAGGAACTCCATTTGGAAAATGTATCCAAACGAAAACAATCCCTGTACCAGAGATTTGGTGAGGATCCGCACCAAAATGTTATTGACGTTTTGAGACGGTTGAGGATTCCGCAACGATCACCAGGACGTGGATAACGAAGGAGGTGGATCAAGGGCGACGCTTCTCTGGACCCATTTCCTACAGTTCCAGAGGGACCGGCCGACAGATCCAGCTTTTCCCAAATCCTGGAGGGAGAACACCCAAAGCCTCTCAACCTCCGAGAAACGCCTTCAAAGCAGGAGTATTTTTTTTTTTTTTCACATGTCAGCCGATATTTCTGTTTTTTTGGGGTTTTTTTTTTTTTTCCTTCTCAAAACAGCTTCTCTAGCACAATCTCAGCCTTCCGCTAGGGGAGCTGCATTTTTTTTGCTTCTGTTGGTGGCACACTTTTTCGTCGTCACATGTTCAAGTCCCGCCGATAAGAACGCTGATCGGAGCCGGGCCCAGTAACGCTGCTGACGCCAGACCCTGAATCGCAGGCACGTTTTAAAATGTGGGCGGGGCTGGTGATTCAGGAGATGGAACCAGGCAACCAATAGAGTGACTCGGATTAAAAGCTTTATTTTCCATTCCACATATTATGTTGCTGTGTTGATTATGTTCATCCTGCGTATTCTAAATATTTCATAAGAATTAAGTGAAGAAAATTTGCTTTAATTGGCAGCGGATGACTTCAATAATATGACAGATCGGTAACTGTACTGCGAAAAAGATCAAATATTTAACTGTTTATTCAGATATAATCAGAATATACTCGTTCATTATTTAAAAAAATAATTAATAATGATTTATTCAGATAATTCTTTATTATCAATTTAAATATTTTGATATAATCTGAATATTTAAATGTAAATAATAAGTAAGTCATCTTTCAAACTCTTGGATCAATATGATATGAGTTATATTTAACGCCTGCTGCGAATGAATGAAAGTACAAATGCCGCACAAATCTTTAAGTATCAACCTGAAACAATTTTTGAGGCTTTTGAGCTGTTGACTCGCCCTCCTCTCTATCTCTATATATCTATCTCTATCGCTCTCTCTATCTCTCTCTATCTCTATCGTTCTCTCTTTCTCTATGGCTCTCGCTCCCTCTCTCGCTCTCTCTCTCTATTTCTATATCTAGCTCCCTCACTGGCTCTCTCTCTCTCTCTCTCTCGCTCTCTCTCACTTTCTCTCTCTCTCTCTCTCTCTCTCTCGCTCCCAATGGTTGCCTGTTCATAAAATGAAGGAAAGGAACAGAAAGGAAAAAGGGAGAGTGTGAGTGAAGATCGTAACCTATCGAGTATCGCTCACTCGGGGCTGATTAATTTGGGCGCGCAACACTTTTCCGCTTGATTTGTGTGTGTGTGTGTGTGTGTGTGTGTGTGTGTGTGGCGGCGGGGGGGGGGGTAGGTCACCCGATTGATTTCAAATAAAATTTTATGCGGCGAAGACCTCAGTCGTAACGAGCGCGTCCCTTTGTGAGGAGCGGCCATGATGCCCCGATGGCAACAAGGAGCAGGCGGGAAATATACTGTATCTGCTGCAGGGAATTAGCAGAGGCCTGAACAGTGAACTGCTCTTTGTTTCATCCTTTATTTGATTTTTACATTTGTTGATTTTTCGCGCCACAATTTCTTGAGTCCACACCGAGTAAATTTGTCGTATGGGAGGGGGAATTTGTTGTGCGTCGCTCAAAGGTGCGGTGTGTATAATTTACGGAACGGACTTGGAAAAAATGGAATATAATATCCATAGGTATGTTTTAATTAGTGTATAATCCTATAAAAATAAGAATCGTGTTTTCATTACCTTAGAATGTGCCATTTTTAAACCAGGTACGTTTCACAAGGCCGCCACGTTGCCTCCCCATGTCTCTACAGTAGCCCTGAATGGACAAACCAAACATCAGTTCTAGAAAGGGGTTTTTCGCGTTCTGCAACCTCACTGATGGATGCCCCTCAATTCTACACACTGCACCTTAACAGATTGTCATAAAAACAAAAATGCAACAGGCTTAAATAAAAAGAAAATAACCAAATGTACATAGATAGTCAAATATACAGAGAAAATTGCCAAATAATAACAAAAAAGTTGCAATATTTACACAAAATAGCAAAATAAATAATTAAACTAAAGTATACAGAGATAAATATGCTGACAATTGGAATATACAACCTTTACAATCTGAAAAAAATAGACAAAATGGTCAAATATAAAAATAACACAATAAACTTGTGTTTAATGTACAAATGTGTGTTCAAATTCAATATTCCCTCTCAGTGTATTGTTTTATTTTGTAAGTTTAGGCCGGCTGGCTGCACATCAAACCTCATGCAATACTATATGAATACCTTACTGATTGCACATGGTGTCCCTCCACTTTTGCAATTTTAGGGTTAATGTCCTGCACCGTGCGGTCTGGAATATGAAACAAGAAAAGGCAAATTAGTTGAAGTTCAAGTTCAAGAGATTATTTGTCACATACATACACATACGGTCGTACATATATGCAGTGAAATGTCATGACACCCGGTGATTACGCACAAGCTCTATATGCTCGAAAAATACTCAAATGTGCGCAATCGACACGCGGTGCTCGCGCAGGCGGCCACAAGGGGCGGCGCCACAATCGCGATTCTGGGTTCTATAATTATATAATAGGATTAAAATCAGGACCCTTGCATATGATCCTGGGGAGTCACGGTGTTTTAGAATCTAATGTGGTCCCATGTTGACTGCATCATCCACTGACCTGTTTGCCCGGTCGGCAAACTGCAGGAACAAGATGAACCAGACTGTGAATCAGAGAGTCCCAAAGCTGCACGGGGACCAGAGTGATAGGCGTCCTTTAATATGGTGTCGCAATGGTCCAGTATGTTTCCATCCCCTATGTTTTGCAGTCAGCGAAAAGGGTCTCTAAGTGTCTTAAGTCCTCTGACTAAAATCTCCACAAAACTTTCCAGTTGGGTGAAAAAGTTTGTGAATTGTTGGATGTTTAAAAGTTCCTCCCTCCTGTGTGTTACTGTGTGTGACTGTGTGTGTTTCTGTGTGTGTTACTGTGTGTGACTGTGTGTGTTTCTGTGTGTGTTACTGTGTGTGTAACTGTGTGTGTAACTGTGTGTGTTACTGTGTGTGTTACTGTGTGTAACTGTGTTGAAATGTACAAAAATGTACAGAATACACAAGAAGGGGTGAAAAGGGGATTTCAGGGGCTAAGTGACAGTGTGTGAAATATAAATATAGGTGTACTGTATTAGGATAAATGATTAATCAATATGAATCCAATAAGACGGACTTGGAAAGGAGGGATGGTGCAGCATGTGGAGAGGACTTGACTCTCCTTCTCTGCCATTCTCCTTGTGCTGTGTTGGGGTGTGGCAGCAGAGGAGCAGCAGAGGAGCGGGTGGCGTCCATGATCACTTGGCGCCTGTTTCTACAGATGGTCCAGTGCTTGATGTTCCCGTCAGGCTGTGCTGCCGTCTCCCGTCTCCAACGCGCTCTGTACACAGCCACTGTTTGATGAGACAAATTGAAGGCGAGCCTTGTAAACTGTGAGGGCCCCGGTGCCAGGGACCTGGCTCCGCTAAGACGCCCTGTTACACCTCCTCTCTGCATCTGTTCTGCCTCTATTCTGCCTCATTTCTGCCTCTTTTCTGTCCCCTTGCTATTTCTTATTTGTTTTTTAGTCTAATTTCTGCCTCCTATCAGCCTCTTTTCTACCTCCTTTTTCCTCTTTTCTGCCTCCCGTCTGTCCGTTTCTCTGCCTCCCTTCTACTTACCTTTTGTCCCCTTCCTGCCTTTGTTTCTGCTCCTAAGACTCCATGCTCCTTCATGCTCCTCTGATCCCACCCACGGTGCTTTCAAGTCATCAGAATCAGTTAATTCCACCAAACATTTTCACATTTTCATATAGAAGCAATTTGTCGTGGTGAGGATTGGTGCATTGCTGAACAGACAATTAGCATTAAGACACGTAACAGTCTAAAAATAAAATATATATATCATAAAATTGAAATAAAAATAAGAATAGCCAAATATACAGGAATAGCTTAACATATAGGACTGGAACAGGAATTATTACATAATTTATTATTGCTGTAGGTATGTAAGGTATAAATTGTCTCCAGTGGATTCCGACCGAGGGCTCTTAATGGTGGGAATGGGGAATGGATCTGACAAAGTGAAACCATTTCAGAAACAATGCTATGGTGTAATGTTCTGTTCATAATGTAAATTTTGAATATTTCATAACATGAGTGTCATCATAGTTAAGTACCCTGGTGCTTAAGAGAAGCGATATTCTCCTTAATCGGCAGCGAATGACTTCAGTAATATGTCCAATATGGGCCATAACATAATGTGGACCGGATAATTATTTACGTTTCATTCCTTCTGTTTCACCGTACAGTGTCTGTCATTCCAATTCTAAAACATCCATATATCTGTTTGATTCTGATGTTATCTGACTATTTTAAAAATGAATAATATTATTTTGTATTATTATTATTATTATTATTATTATTATTATTATTATTATTATTACTTATTACTGCTGTAGAATTACAATGTGGTCTGAAACCCTAATAATAATAATAATAATAATAATAATAATAATAATAATAATAATAATAATAAAATAAAATAAAATAAAAAAAATAAAAAAAATAAAAAAAATAATATATATATATATATATATATATTAATAATAATAAAAATAATAATAATAATAATAATAATAATAATAATAATAATAATAATAAATAACAATAACTTGTGCTGGAATTTTTCTTATTGAGCCACATTGAAGCTGTGAGAAGCCTAAATTGACCAATTCTGTCAGTGTAGTGGATAGCACACGAGTGTGGAATAACACCACCACACAGCACATGGTGCAGTCTAAATATTACAAATATCATTAAAAAAACAGAGTTACTACGACAGCGATGGACGCTGAACGCTATGCAGCCACAGCTTAAGATAGAATAAACATAATAAATGAAAAGTTCTCCTGAAAAACCAAACGTCCAAAGCTGCGTTCCGAAAAAAGCGCCAGGTTTGACTGATGGTTTAAGAGATGGTTCCAGACGGCGTGTAAATGATTTGTTGGGGCATGGCAGTGCGTCTCGGGACCAGAGGCTTTAAGCGTGTGAATATATTTGTTCACAAACAGAACTTGGTAAACGGCTCCCAAGGCAATTTGATGCTTCCCAGATAAGATAAAATAGGATTATATTTTATGAAGCCCCGGGGAAAGATTGGTGGTTGAGTTTAGAACAAAAGATGCAGAATGTGGGTAAAATAACAATATACAATATAAAACTAAGTGTGTGTTGAACTGACAGTCAAAAAACACAAAGAAGTATCGACAGTACAGGACATTGAGTCAAATATGCGAAAAATTATTATTAATAAAAAACTGTACTGATATAGTATTATGTAAGGGATCATTTTGCAGCCAGGCAGTCACTATACTTACTAAATAAAATAATACAGTGAGACAGAATAATAATTTATATATTTTTGTATATTTGGGTATTGCTTCTGTATATTTGACTGTTTTATTATTTTTATTATTATTATTATTATTATTTGGCTTTTTCCTCTGTATATTTTGGCTATTTTTTGTATATTTGACAATTTTATTATCATTATTATTTGGCTATTTTCTCTGTATATTTGGCAATTTTCTTATAGAGTATATTTGACTCATGTATATTTGGCTTTTGCTGTATATTTGGATGTCTTTCCTTTTTCTTTTTTATTTGCCTGCAGAACAATGCATTCATCTTTACCTTGACAAGTAGCTTTTTGACAAGTATCTTTACCTCGAAAATGTACTTGGTCAATGAACCAGGATTCTGATAATGAAATGATTTTATAAATAGTTATTCAATAGATTTTAATGCCGAGCTGTGGAGCTTCCGCACCCACGTAACAAACAATTTGCTCTACGAAAAAAAAACAAAAAAAAAAAAACTCTGCATCATTTAAGCTTCAGAGGGGCTCAATTCTAAACCTGGTAAATTATGATATTATTTATTACTCATTATTTCGTGTTTTATATTGTTTCATTGGGTCAGTCAAGCATAACCCGTCCATCGCGTTGCACCCTGTCACATCCCCCCATCACAAGTAACGGCTGTGTTAATGGCTGATAAAAATGTGGCTTTTGTGGCTGAGGTGGGAAAATATGTTTTCTGAGAAGTTTGTGTATGTTGATGTAAAAATGATCTATATTAAACGATGAAATGTAAAACAAAAAGATGTTTCATTATTCTTTGTTATTACATATACACTCATATGTATGTAGGATGAATTGTATGAATTGTACTAGTTTCCTACCCTTAGTTCCACAGCCACAAATAATATCCATACACATACGGTATACCATGTATAAGAGCTTACGTTGATATTCCAAGTCACACATTTCTTTTTATTTACATCTTTGCATTTCTTGAATTAACCCAGGAACCTGGACTGAATCTTTAACCCCGGCACAGTAGTGAAGCAAAGAATGCATTTTTTTTCCCTTAACAGTCGTTGTTGTCAATGTTCTTAACAAACACATATTCTAAAATATGACACAGAGTCTAACGTCTCAATTCACGAGCGTAACATCAACAATGTTGTTCCTTTACTATGTTTATTTTGACTGGATATTAACCATAAAAGTTGTACATGGATGGGGAGGTGTTTTCACTCCTAGTGCCAGGTCCCATTTGATTGGCTGTTGGACATTACACACTTACAACCAAAACAATTCTCAATGGCAGATATGCCGAAGTATCGTGTGTAGGAGTCTTGCAGGTGGAAATAGTTAGGAGTAAGTTGTAATGTACAATATATAATATATAGATATACGGGTTATGTTACATAAGTAGATTTGTAGGTATAGTAGGTATTATACTACTATATATATATATATATACACATATCAGTTCAAAGTGATTAGAATGTTTCAGCATTGGTTTTTTTGGAGCATAAAAAGTCAGTGAGTGTCAGTCTTTAGACACATTCTATTCTCGGGCTAAAATGAAATTGCGAAGAAAACAATGATTATAATATTTTATTTGGTAGGATGAGGATCCAAAAATGGAGAGGATCCATTCCTCTCAGCTCCCCATGATGACGAGCACCAACTGTAAGGCTTCCAGTAAATCTCCCCGCCAAATGAACCCAACGGTAACACTGGGTGGCCTTTAGGTATTCCATCTGATGTTTGTTCAGAGGATTCCTGATGAAAGCAACAACTACCCCTGAGTGTCCCTCACCGAGATGACCAGTGGCTAACCCCTGTGTGACAATAACCAAAAAGCACACACAATTTTTTGATTATTAATACTATTCTTCTGCTGTATTATACTGTTATATATGTATATATAATTACTATATAGAAGTATCCCTACATACCTATTTTACTTATTACATATTACAATATCCACATATTCCTTCATACATGCTAAGACTCCATGCTCTTACTTTATGCAGGAATGACGTCGTCAGCAGGCGATCACGTGCTATTCGATGAAAGCCGAGTCATACGTGTAGACTTTCGGTCAAGCTCGTTAACCGCCGCAAATAACAGAACAAGCGAGCGTCTAATCCTCAAAGCACCCGCAAACTGTGAAACGCACCGCTGACTGCGCTGCCATGCACGTAGTGTCTTGGTGTGCCGGTGCTATTTGCACTTATTTAAATGAGGTATTATTCATACATTCGGTGCAAAATTGGGCCCGATCTGTTCAAATGAGCCTCGTTGCAAAGAGCGTCAAATTGACAAACACCGGCGCCAGGGCTTCATTTGGGATGGATCCTGTCGGAACATGTTCCCGGGTCCTCCCAGATTGCGACCGGCAACTATTTGATTGGATCCTGCACCTCCGCACAAGCTGCGGAGCTGTGGCTCCAGCCGCAAGCCTCGCGTTCCCCGTTTCTCCCAACACAACAAATAGAAACAGTGGCTTTTTAGATTATCATTTTTTACGGCTGTACCGGAATTGTGTGAGTTGAATCTGATTCGGCTGTTCAATGTGAATATTCGAGGAATCGCGGGGGGTGCCAGCGATGGCCGCGCCAAAAACAGTGTTTTTATTTAACGTCTCCTTCCAGAACAAAACATGGGGATATGGAAGGAAGCGTAATAGGGGCCCCTTTCTCTGTGACTCTCTCCCCGATCACCCCCTCAGAGGGGGTGATCGGGGAGGTGATTTGAGTTGTTTCATTTGGAGGAATGGGGCACGGCGATCAGGGCGCACGGAGAGCTGTGTCCGAGTCCGTGTCCGGGTCTGTTTTCGGACGTGGATGATTCACATACGTATATAAAAATATATTTATGATTCCCCTTTTTTATATTTCCTCACTGAAATGTTTTCCCTGTGCATTTTGTAAGCTTCTATCTGTTGTATCCTGTTATTGCAATGCACGCTGAGTGAAAAAAACAAACAAAAACACAACTGCTCGACTTGAAGAATCTCAGTCGATTGATGGGTTTCCGACGGATGATTCGAGTCGTCGAATTTCAGGGGGCAGCCCTACTATATTTCATTTACATTTCCTAATTTCCTAAAAAAAAAAAACCAATGCGCCCCGTGCCGCGTGACGCATGGCAGCATAGTTGGCAGCCGGGTTGGCAACCTCTCTGTGTTCGGGCGCCTCCTGATTTACAGATTAAGCACTGAGCAGTGCAAATAGCCACACGCAGTTGGAGTGAAAATATTACCGTCTGCAGAGACCTGGTGGTAACTGCGCGGACAAAAAAAGGTCTAAAAAAGGCTCCACTGTGCGCTCTTCTTCAGAGGACTGGTGCAACTGAAGCGCATTTCTAAGTGGTGTCACGCCCAGACATTCCAGTGGTCTGAAAATTATATTTTCACATTATTATTGTAATTATTATTGCTGCCACGGCATCGGAGGGTAGCGATGCCTTAAAGGGGGCAGTCCGCGGTTTTCAAAACGCGCAACAAAAAGGAACTTGTTGAAACTAAAAAAAAACGGTTCTATAATTCCTATTACACTCAAAAGATATCGTAAAAACTATTAAAAGTTAGGGAATAGTGATGAAGTGGTCAAAACTGGCATTGAACCACAGATGGCAGTGAACCTCAGGACCATGGACAGCCACAGCATTTCCCGTGCAGGGGCCTGGAACTTGTTAGAGCAAAATGTATTAAATCAGCCGTCATCATTTCTACATTGTAATATTAAGATTCAGTGAGAACTAGAATTTTAATATATCCACATTTAATTCATGTATTAGATGAACTGTGTGGGAAGAGCACATTTTAATATTGATTTAGTCAAACTATTTAAATGTTTTATAGTCAATGCACATAAACCTAAAAAGGCAAAGTAAAACCGGGACACGGTGATGCCAGGGTCCCCCCGGGCAGGGGGGCCCTGGGCGCCTCTGTGTGTGTAAAATGAAAATCCACATGTGTAAATCCTGATCCACGAAAATTTCATATTTACTTAAAATTCATATTTTTTTGAGTTTACAAATCTTTTTTTTTTGTATTTGCGGAAGGTGTTTTATATTTACAGATTAAACATTTACACACGGATTGTTGAGACAAATCAATCTCCATATCTAAATAATAATGAGGGTTTCATAGCTGGACCTGGATGGATGTATGTATGGATGGAGGGAGGGAAGGAGGGAGGGATGGATGGATGTATGGATGGAGGGAGGGAGGGAGGGAGGGATGGATGGATGGTTGGAGAGATTAATGGAAGGAGGCAGGGAGCGAGAGAGGGATGGAGAGATGAATAAATTGACGGAGGGATCGAGGGTGGGATGAATGGATGTTCACTAAAAATCCCAAATGAGCCTCAAAATACATCCCATAACCAGCAGCAGTGAGTGTTTGCCGACAGGGAATTGGCATCGCCGACTCAAAGGCCACCACCACCATCTGGGTTTCTCTCTCTCTCTCTCTCTCTCTCTCTCTCTCTCTCTCTCTCTCTCTTCCTTTCTTTCTTTCATTTCTCTCCTTTCTTTCTTTCCCTTCTATTCATGGTGTCTCTCTGTAATTAAAATCCAGAGACCCGGCTCCAAGGGTCAAGCCTGGAAAAAAAAACTCCCGAAAAAATAAACACCCCCTCAAGACCTTGAAGTCGGTGTCAGTGCATCAGATAGACCGAGCGCCGGAACCAGAACAATGGACTCTCTGAACACACATGAATATATGGAGCCCCGCAATGAAACCACTGATACGCCTGCATGGAAACAGAACGATTGGATCGGGAATCACGCCCGCTACCGGCTCGTCGTCTGGACTTCGTCTTCTCCTTGTTCCTACCGACTAAATCAAGTTATTTACTCTGGAATGTGCGACTCATTAAAACACCATTGTTGTCATGATATTCTACTGCCGTGGTCATTGTCTTCTTTTCCCCCCACGGAAAACCACACAGTGATTATTATTTGTGTATGATTCTGTTTTATCCAACGTTGGCAATTGATATTTAAATAAAATAAAACAACAACAAACAAAAAACGAAAAATGCTCCGCTCTGTGTTTGCCTGTCTCTCTTGGTGAAACGGTCGCCCCATCAGCACCCCCAACCCTCTGACTCAAACAGGGGTCCGTCAGGTCGGGGACCCCCCCTTTTAGTCCGTATAAAATAAGCTGTTTCCAATGAAATCTCAATGCCTATGAACACAAAACTAAACTAAACTAAAGTAAACTAAACTAAACTATAATAATAATAATAATAAGAATAAGAATAAGAATAAGAATAAGAATAAGAATAATAAGAATAAGAATAAGAATAAGAATAAGAATAAGAATAAGAATAAGAATAAGAATAAGAATAAGAATAAGAATAAGAATAAGAATAAGAATAAGAATAAGAATAAGAATAAAAAATATATAAAAAAAAAAATAAATAAACAAAACAATACAAAACAATACATAACAAACAAAAATAAATGGGCCCGATAAAAAAAGGCACCATAGACTTCTGCACGTGCTTGCTGGGAATGTCTCGTTTTCGGAGCGCGTTGAGAGTGATCATAATACCGTTGATGATGGCATGAAGGCGCAGTGTTGGAGTCTACAGGCATACAGGAGTCTAATTTCATATGCGTCTAAGCTGTAAATACATTCAAACTGAGGGTCGTAGCTCATTTCATATCGTCAAATGTCTGTTTCATTCAGCCCCATGCACAGGGCAAAGTATTTCCGACATTTTTCAATCTCAGCATTTTGCCAATCAGCTCCGTGCAACGTTTCCTTGTTTTGAAAAACCTCATTGAATAAATGTCAAAAAAAAAAAAAAAGCAATAAAAAAAAGACAGTGCTGTCAGATTCCAAACACTATCTGTAAGTGCTCGTGCTGAGCAACAACAACAAAATAAAAAATAAATAAATGGATAAAATGAAAGTATAAAAATCCTGAAAATATTCAGAAGTCCAAACTTTGTGAGCATGTCAGTGGACGTGAGCATGTTAAGTACATGGTCACGGCCTCATCCCGCCTTTCCAGATGACCTGGTTTACAAACTATTGTCTTAACTTGTGATTATTACAATGTTTTCCACTTCATTCCACTTCATGTTGGCTGATTCGCAGTTTCACACACACACACACACACACACACACACACACACACACACACACACACACACACACACACACACACCCACACACACATTTTTTCATCGGAGCGTCGGTTTGAAAACAGCCTCTCTTCCCTGTCGGTTTGGCCTCGACCGGGATGATCCGGGGCCAACGACTGAGAAATAGAAGTTACATGTCTTTGGTTTTGGACAAGGGAAATAAAAATATTGCCACGTGGAAGAAATTATATGAGTTCAGAGATTAATTTCAGAATTCTGAGGAAAAAGGCAAAATTCTCAGAATAAAGTCAGTCATTTTGATAATATGAGAAAAGAAAGTCACAATTGTCAAGATTCAAGATTCAAGATTCAAGATTTTTTTTTTGTCACATACATATACATACTTTCATACATATATGCAGTGAAATGTAATACAACGCACCCGGTGATAGCACACAATATGTCTTAGGAAAAAAAATAAAAGTAGAAAATTCCTTTCTAATAGACCGACTAACTGACTCCTAAAACGTAATACAGTAAGTTGAATACTTATAGAATAAGATAAAAATATAAAGAATAAAATACAATAAAAATAAATTGAAATAAAATGGAATAGATAGAAGGAATATGCCTATGTATGTACAGATATGTGCATTTAAAGTTTGTGAGAGTAAAGTCAAAATGACAAGAATTACATTTAGAATTCTGAGAATGTTTGATTAAAGTCGGAGAGAATTCTGAGAATTCTTATTCTTCTTATTGTCCTCCCATGATGTGTTATAATTACAACAACCGTAAGGATAATCCGGCATTCTGAACCCCACCATCAGTAGCTTTCTGAAGCATTATCTGACTAATTACCCATGATGCTCCGTTGTCTGATCATTTCGGCAGCTTTGAAAATGTCCAATTTTCTAATAACAGCCTACAACAATGGAAGCAGTGCCCTGAGTAATATAATTGGTTTGGTCATAAAACTTACTTTGAATATCAATACTCTTGAAATAATTATACCCATGCATTGAAAAACAGACCAGAAAAAAAAAAATTTGAACACTGGGTGAATTGTGCACAGGTTTTCAGCTCTTTCCTCTAAATTTACTTTAAAATATAAACACGTGCTCTCAGCAGCCTCATAAAATATTTTTTTCTGAAAACTTCTATTTCGGAAGGAGAAAACTTAATCAGAAACCAAATGAACACCGACTTTTTCGGAATCAACCGTGCTCATTTTCCCGTTGAAAATGTTTTATTTGAAACAATGATCGCTTATTGTCCAATAAATATGCAGAGCTCTGTGTGTACAGATCACTGTGTGGCCCCGCAGGCTGGAAATCCATTTTCCTGCCTTGACTCGGTTTGAACCACAGACCCTTTCCGAGCGAGTCTGCGCTTCCAAGCCCTGCGTGACCCGCCAGCGCCATTAATATGTCAATTTATTATACTGGCATCCTGACAACCGCAAATCAAACCTCTTCACAAAAGCAACAACAACCGCAAAAAAACCCACTAAATCACTAAATCACCAAAAACACTATATCTGATCGGGGAATGTGAAAAAAAAAAAAACGACCTCTCATCTCCCCTTTTGAAAAATACATTTGTACACAACCAAGCAAATTACTATTTATGACTTCCAACGGTTGCAGCATTCATCTCTGCCTCCAATGCTTTTTTTCCATCGGAGCACCATTACAACTCAACTTTAGCGACGCTTCCGAGAGCGAAGGCCACAACATGCTCGAGCATTATTTGGCAGATCCAGAACACTGTATAAATCTAAATTCACAGTGGAGACTTGACACCTCGGCACACTCACAGTGACTGGGGAGCACTTGACATTGGGGGATGGTCGAGTGAAATGTGTTCCATAAGGACCACTTTTCGTTTATTCTTTATTTATCGCCTCCGTATTTCAACCATTACATCCTGATGTCGAAGCCGATGTGGAAATGCTCTAAACTCCAGTTTGGCTAATAACCACTGGTTGCTGCATCCAGAAAACCTCAGAGTTAGTGGAAGTCAATGGTAAAAGAAGAAACTTGTCATTTGAAATACAGTAGTCAATACATCATTTCTTGACTTCAGGCTCTCAATATCTCAAGTTAAATTTTCTTCTAATCTTTGTCTGTGTTGTCGTTGTGAAAAAGAAATCCATAAAGGAGATATTAAGGCTTCAATGTGTATTTATCTGTGTATATCTAAATTTGCTGGTGAGCATGAAGCCAAACTGAGCCTTAAAATTGTCTCTTCAGAAACCGACGGGTAACAAAAAATTTTTCTTTTACATTCTATGCTACAGTATATATCGGTGAATTCCCCTCGGCTTTAAAATTTGATATATTAAATATATATTTATGTATATTATTACCATTTATATTATGTTCAAAGTTTGAAACTCAGTATCTTTCCACAAACAATAAATGACTATCTTGAAAACCAATCATTGTACAACTTGTCTTTTCATGGTCAAATTGTAAAGACAAAATGTTCAAATCACCTCAACGTCGTGTTATTTATATATTCAGAATCAATTACACCGGCTTCTGGCTGTTCTTCCAGTTGTTTCTGGGAACATCTACATTTCTAATTGGCTTGAATATTGCTAAAATATTTATTCAGTTCATCCCAAGAGTTGTAATTAAATTAGGAGAAATTAAGAAACAGGTTTCTCTCAGAGATTGATTCCTTTATCTGGAAGCGTCTCCCATCTGTGGTGGAGACAAACGTTCACTATTTTTTATGTTTTCCATGCCTCCAGTTTGCTCAGGGCATCTCCTCTTTTTCATAGTGAGTACCTTTCATTTTTGGGTTGTTGCATCATGCAAGTATCTCTCTAGTTTTGTTTTTTTCTCCCTGGCTGTTGCTGACTGAAGGCACCTGTTTCCTCCTGGTCTCCTTCAGCTCAGGGTTACTCACCCTGTGCATTGATTTTTCCCTTCCGCTGTTTAACACCAAAGGCAGGTCCGTGGCCAGAATTTAACTGAATCTGCATCTCAACACCTGCCAACTCCTCTGGTTTTCCCAGGACTCCGTTTACCATTTTTGAAATCCACCCACCATCGTGCTCCCGTTTTGTTATCTCTCCCAGAAAAACACTCACCGTCTCTCCAACCTTCATGTTGGAGAGAAACACAATTCGAATAGCCCTTCTCTGTGGCCGAGAAGTGAAATTGCCAGATTTCTTGAAAAAAATGATTAAGATCACAACCATCCATAAACGAGATGAGCATCGAAGTTAAAGCTAGCGATGGCATGAAACATGCAGGGATTCCTCAGCCCCCCAAAAAGAATGAAACCACCCCATCCCAGAGACAGAGAAGGGCCAGGACTTTCCACACACAGTGTCCTGACGTCTACATTTCACTTTGCTGTTCATGGACGGGTGACGCTGGTTGGCCATGACATCAAGTAAGTTGTCAGTAGTAGTAGTAAGTTGCACTCTGCCTTCGCCAACAAAGACATCCAATACATTCAATGATGGAAAGGAAATTACAAAATGCCAACTAGAACCAGCGCAGGCTCAGATAGGCAACTTACCTTGTAGCCTAGTTCTTAGCAAGGTCAAGGAAACCACACACTGTTGCCAAAACACTTGTCTTGTCGGGATGCAAAAGAGGTCGTAGGTGTGATGTTCATGTCAGTGTGTTACCTAATGGAATTGCTCGCAGCTTTACCTGATTTTGGATTACGGATTTTGTATTGTTTGCACAGTGATATCCCTACTACTTCCTGACTTTGACCCTCGCCCGAACAGTTTTTTGGGATTTTGGAACGTGAAGTTTGGCTTGGCTAGCACTCGGCGAGTGCTAGTTAGCCTGTTAGCTTAGCATATTGCTAACTATGCTGGCATAGATGCCTACCTCCTCGGACTGCGAGAACTGTTTGTGCCTGATCGACAGACTCAGCGCTCGAGAGAAGTCGGTCTTTAAAGACATCCACCGCCTGTGTGAGGATGGGAAAAAAAAGGTTGAACTGTTTGTGCGTCTGACCTCCATTGCCAGTGCTCAGGCTAAGCACATCTCCTGCTCCATGTCCTCCATTGTGATCGTACTGGACATTGACTCCACTCTCCCTTGGCCCGGATCCATTCTCATTGCGGGTGAGTCGGGTCCATCTGACGCCCCGCTGGCTGTGATAGAGGAGCCATGGCACAAGTCCTGGACTTGCTCCTCCCCAGAGCCCTGGACCCTGGCGGTGAATGGTGGCCGGCATTGCGAGCGCTCATTGCGCCGCTCAATGTCGCAGTCTCTTCGGCTGGAGAACAGATTCCAAGTCCTGGAGCCCACAGACAATGTCGGGGATATGCAGTAGACCCCCTTTAGGTGGGGAGGAGTCACAGTCCACCGTTGTATCGGGGGCACCGAGAGGCTCTCTACCGTTGCTGGCCTCAACGCCTCTTCCTCCTCTGGTCCCATGCCTGGGAATGGATCCAGAGGAGCTACGGCTACACACATGGCTCAAGGGATACTGCTCCTCCCACCAACGTACCGTTTGTGGACAACTTTGGCACATTCTTAAACCGTCGAAACGTCTTCAGAAGTGATGGAGTACATCCAAACTCGCAGGGATCATGTCTCCTCGCCACGAACATGAAACTTGCGTTGAAATCCTCTTTTCACTACTGATGTTTGGTGGGTCCAATCCACTCTACCAACACGTATGACTGTCACTCTGCTTTACAAATTTCTGTAATTATAAACCAAAGACCCAAATCACGTAACTTCCCTGTAACATACAGGAATCGAAACAATTTATAACTGGTTCTGACATCAACTATCAGTCTCCCACAAAGTCATGCACCTAGAAGAATAAAAAGGGCTTTATTAGCCATCGGGTTGCTAACAAACAAGTCATTTTTAGTTAATAACCTTATAAGTAGCTATAGCCTGGATTTGACCCTTCTGACTGAGACCTGGCTGGACAGAAATGGCACAGTTGCACTCATTAAGACAACATCTCCTAATTTCAAATTCATCCAAACCACTAGGGCTGATAAGAGAGGCGGTGGAATAGCTGCTGTCTTCTCTGACAGATAAAGCTGCAAGGAAATCCCCCTCTGGGAATTCACATCTTTTGAACACCTTGCTATATCAATAAACTGCAGGGTGCTCCGATTTTAATCATTACTGTTTATCGTCCACCAAAATCTGGATGTGGCGTTTTTTGAAGAATTCTCTGAGCTCCTGTCCAAGGTCTCCACTGATTATGATTATATTATCTCAGGTGATTTTAATATTCATGTTGACAATCAAACAGACCCAGATGCTCAACACTTCATTAGTTTATTGGAGGCATTTTACCTCACTCAGCATGTTTCTGGACCCACCCAAAATAAAGGGCACAATCTGGATTTAGTAATATTAAAAGGACTCGACATCACTGTACCCTGTGTCATGGATGTTGCTATTTCAGACATCAGACATTTCACTATTTCACTGTTCAGACACTGTTCACTGTTGCAAATATATATATATATATTATTTGTACAACAGAGGGAAACCCAAATAATTAAAAAACACATCATTAACATTAATACCTTTGAAACCTTTAAGAGAACTGTAAATGAGTTGCCGCTGTTCATGGCATCATCAACTGAGGATTCTGTGAACAACTTCAACTCAAAAATACAAAATATCATGGATAACATTGCACCTGTTAAAACCAAAAGAACAGAGATAAACAAAAAGCCCCCTGGAGAAATGGAGCGGTTGTTAGGCAGCATAAGAAAGAGTGTCACCAGGCAGAACCAAGTGGAGAAAGACAAAACTTTAGGTTCACCATGAATTTTACGAGGATGGACTCAATCCGTATCACAAAGAAATTGGCCAGACAGTCTTTCTTCTCTAAAATCGTTAATGAAAATATCAACAATAGTTGAATGCTCTTCTCCACCGATGATCGACTTTATCCACCCTCTCCCACCCTATCAGAGATGCTCTCAACTGAAAAATGTACAAATGTAAAATCTACATTTTTCAATGACAAGATTAAAGCCATCTGACAGAATATTAGTGCCTCAACATCCAAAAATTAACTTACCCTCCAGTTCTCCAGTAATATGACTGCTGCCGTGTCTCACTTTGTCCCTTCAGACATAAAAACTTGATTATATTGTTTGTCAGCTCAGGTCCTCCACCTGCTGCTTGGACTCTCTCCCTACCACATTTTTTTAATACTTTTTTTAACTACCAAGCACATTAGAAACTATAAATGGCTCTCTTCAATCAGGTATAATTCCTGCAGTATTTAAAACACATTCAACCACTCCTGAAGAAAAGCAATCTTGATGCAACAATTATTGCCAACTATAGGCCTATTTACAACCTGCCATTTCCTCAGCAGAACACTTGAAAAATCAGTTTACCTTCAGCTTAACAACTATCCAACATCAAACCGCCTTTTAGCCATTTCTCAATCTGGTTTTTGACCTCACCATAGGGCAGAAACAACACTTATTAAAGTTGTGAATGATCTGCAAATAAACACTGATTCTAAAAAACTATCTGTTCTTGTGCTCCATATTCTGAGTGCTGCCTTTGACACTGTTGACCATCATATTTTATGAGAGGGATCACAAAAATGGGTCGGCCTATCTGGCCCAGTTCTAAACTGGCTCAGAACCTATCTACAGGACAGGCAGTTCTTTGTGTTCATTGGAGTTTTTGTCTCGAACAAAGTGAATATTATGTGGCATGCCCCAAGGTTCGATTCTTGCACAATTATTGATTAATCTCTGTATGTTCCCGCTTATTATAAAGAAACACAAAATAAATTACCATAATTATGAAGATGATTCACAACTGTACATATCCCTATCTCCCGATGACCTACACCCCATACACTCCCTCACTCAGTGTATTAATGATATTAATGTGTGGATGTCACAGAACTTTTTACAACTGAACAAAGATAAAACAGAAATACTCATATTTGGTGCAGAGGCCCGGAGACAGAAAATTGCAGCTCATCTCAGTTCTCTGTCTCTGGAGAGCAAACATGAAGGCAGAAATCCAGGTGTAATCATAGACAGCGATCTAAATTTTAAGAGCCGTATCAATCACATCACAAAAGTCAGCTCTCCACGATCGGAAAAATATTTCAAAACGAAGAGGCTTCCTGTCAAAAGCAGACTCAGCAGAATACATGCATTCATAATAAGTATATGAGACTACTGTAATGGCCTGTTCACCAGCCTCCCGTGATCAGCTTTGCAGCGGCTACAGCTAAAATGCGGTTGCAAGCATGCTCACTGGAACTAAAAAGTTTGAACACATTACACCTGTTCTTTGTTCTCTACATTAAAACGAGAATTGATTTTCAGATTCCGCTACTTGTATATACAGCTCTAAATGGCCTTGCACCTCAGTATATAAAAGAAATGCTCATTACATACAAGCCAGCAAGAACTCTCAGGTCCACAGTCAGTGGTCTTTTAACCATCCCTTGTACTAATTAAAAAGTAGGGGAGGCTGCCTTCTGTATCTATGCCCCACGTATATGAAACACCCTGCCTGAGGACCTGAGAGAGGCCCCCACACTGAACACTTTTAAAAGCAGGTTAAAAACCTTGCTGTTCACTCCAGTCTATGACTTTGAGTTCTTATGAGTTCTGTGTGTGTGTGTGTGTGTGTGCTGTGAGATTTGTGTGTGTGTGTGTGTTCTGTATGCTTTGTTTATTCTTATGGTTGCACAGACATTTTCAATATTTTCTTTGATTGTATTTCTCTGTAAAGCACATCCTGATGCCCTGGTATTAAATGTGCTTTATAACTAAAGTTTGACTTGACTTGACTTGTGATGTTTGGGGTCAGACACAAGACGGTCGATGATAAACCAACAGAGTCTACTATCAGAAGCAGATTCCTTGTGGTCTTCTTACATTCTTGAGTAGCAGGTCTTGGTGCTCATGGGAACTGCTTTTTTCCTGTTTGTACGAGATGCGGGACCAAGCACAACACTTTGTATAAACTGCCTGGACATGGATCCGATAAGAGAGATGATTCTGGCGACTTGCAACCCGCGCTGCGAAGAGCACCACCGGATGCTTTCCAGGTCCCCTTGATGTCTGCTCGCCGTCATGGATGTGGGTTTGGGTGCGGGAGGTCAATGTCGGCCTTACTCCTGCCCGGCGGGTTCTCTGGGCAACATATCTGTCTGTCTGCGGGCGATAGCGGGGCTCAGTTCACCCAAGGTGGGTTGATGTTGGGGTGCCCCGTGCCATGCTCACCCAGCATTGTGGGTGGACGCTTGGGGCTTGTGGCAGGGTGGGGCATCTCACCGGCTGCGGTATGCTGGACTATGAAGAACAGAACAGAACAATCTTTATTTGTCACACAGCACAGCACACCACAACACATGAACGCACACACGCACACGTGCACACGCTTTGGATGGTGGCCGGTAAAATGAGGCCTCTGCGTTTAACACATCCTGGCTTGTCCTTCCCCCGGGGGCAGAGCCAAGAGCAGTGGGCAGCATTCGAACCAAGGGGCGTGGTCAAGCCGTGACTGCAGAGGGTCTGCACGGGCCCCTTTCCCGCAGCTGCCAAGCTGCAGAGAGGATCGGCTGCAGAGAGGATCGGCTGCAGAGAGGATCGGCTGCAGAGAGGATCGGCGCACAGGCTCATCAGCCGACCAGGACGGAGAGCTGAATGCCATTCCTCCTGCACCCAAATTCATTATTCTTTATCATTTATATTCATTCACCAGTGGACACATCACACACACACACACACACACACAGACACACACACACACACACACACACACACACACACACACACACACACACACACACACACACACACACACACACACACAACCAGCATCTGTCTCGAACACAACCCTGAACACCCTCCTGATTACATCGTTCCTTTTCTCCTTTACCTTATTTGTCTCACCCGTGGTGATTCTCCCGCCTCTTGGAGTAGTAATGATCAAAACATTTTAAGATCTTTCTCCAAAGAGGGGGCTTGGTGCCGGTCTTGTATAATGAAAAAGCTGTGCTCTTGTCGTCCACAGGACAGCGTTATTGTAAGCAGTTCTTGAAGATTAATTAAAAGTGGCATCGCAGGTTTAGAACTTGAACTCCACTTGCAGATTAACTCTGTCTTGGATGCAATGGGATACAAATATTCTGTGCTGTTTGCCAAGCCTGCTGACAGCACAGGTAAAAAAAAAATGGGGAGAGAGAGATGATTCATCGTAAGCAAAGATGGCACATCCTGCTGATATATTCCGCCATCTGAACGAGATGAGCATCAAAATGTGTGTGTGTGTGTGTGTGTGTGTGTGTGTGTGTGTGTGTGTGTGTGTGTGTGTGTGTGTGTGTGTGTGTGTGTGTGTGTGGAGGGGGGGGGGTTGGCTGTGGGCGAGACCGAGATTCTGACCACAACAACAAAGTGCGAGCAAACAACAAACTTTAAAACAGGCCCTCTGGCGAGAGACAGCGGCCAGCGGGTCAATGGTGATGCTTCCCTTGGCATCCAGCGCACACTGCTGCTAAAATGAGATTGTGCAATCTCATATCCAAACATCTGAACACGCTGGAGGAGGAGTTGGAGACTTCAGTGCCATTTAATTCACCTTCCCCTGCATCCGCAGAGAAGCAAGAGGAATGCAAAGACCTCGACAAAGATCGTACATTGGAAAGGGATTTTGTGGAGTTTGGCCATGACGTGTAGTCAGAAATAGTTTGGCTCATTTTGGATATTTGGTCCTTTTACGAGTGACAAACTAAAATTACTTGTTCAATTTTCCACCTCTTGGAGCGCGATTCTCGGCTCCGTGTCTGTCTGCAGTTACTGAGTCGCGAATGAATGATTCTTTTGACAGAGTCCAGTGTCCACACTCCTGAGTCATTTAAAAGAACAAATTGTTTGCATCTTGCATCACTCATGATTTGTTTTTCGTGGTTGTGGGCGGCACACCCAAATATACAGGTTCTAACAGCTCCATTGAGATTGACTCCGTGTTCACGGCAACCTGAATGAGAATTTTCAACTTTACAAAGTTTGAAAACAGCTTCCCTACACCACTGACGATCTGCAGAAAGGTGTTGTCTGGCTTAATGCGTTCAGTTAAAGGTCAGAGGAGCCAGTAGAGATTGTGATAGCGGCTATATCTATGGTATACTGTATAGCCGCTGTATGTAATGGACTAGAATCCAGCCCTCTGTGTGCGTTCATGAGCTGCATTAGCAATCTAAGTGGCTCTCAATCAAGTGCCGGCTTTGAGCTGAGGAATCCGCCTCATGCCCGTACCTGTCCATCAGAAGTATAACATGGAGTATTGATTCCACGTCTGGAGACCCTACAGATACACACTGCCGCTGGAAGTGAACGCCACTCAGCTCCCATCACTAGATGGATGGACTTAATAGGCGAAGAGACAGCAGATCTTTCCACTCCCTTCATCCTTTAGAGATGGATACAAACATAGTTGTGCGTTTGGTTTTTGTTGTTCAGTGCGATGCTGAATTGTTCAAAGTGGTAAAGGTGATATCACTGAGCTGAAACAGCCATCGTGTTTCACATTTTACATCTGGAAAAGCGATGAAACATATTGCAAATTGTTCTGTGTTAAATCTGATTGCACCGGGACCAGCAGAGAAGACACTTTATCCACTGATCCTTGAAAGTTTGTTTTCAATTTGTATTAATTCATATTATTATTGTTATTATGATTATGATTATTATGATTATGATTATTATTATTAATAATAATAATAATAATAATAATAATAATAATAATAGTAAATATATATGTATATAAATATATATATAGGCCTGAGCCTGATCCTGAGCCTGAACTAGGACCTGAGCCAGAGCCAGAGCCAGAGCCAGAGCCAGAGTCAGAGTCAGAGTCAGAGTCAGAGCCAGAGCCAGAGCCTGAGACTGACCTTGAGCCTGAGTCTGAGCCTGAACCTGAACCTGAAACAGGACCTGAGTCAGAGCCAGAGCCTGAGCCTGAGCCTGAGCCAGAGCCAGAGCCAGAGCCAGAACCTGAGCCTGAGCCTGAGCCTGAGCCTGACCCTGAGCCTGAGCCTGAAATAGGACCTGAGCCAGAGCCAGAGCCAGAGCCAGAGCCAGAGCCAGAGCCAGAGCCTGAGCCAGAGCCTGAGCCTGAGCCTGAGCCTGAGCCAGAGCCAGAGCCAGAGCCAGAGCCAGAGCCAGAGCCAGAGCCAGAGCCAGAGCCAGGGCCAGAGCCAGAGCCAGAGCCAGAGCCTGAACCTGAAACAGGACCTGAGTCAAAGCCAGAGCCGAAGCCAGAGCCAGAGCCAGAGCCAGAGCCTGAACCTGAGCCTGAGCCTGAGTCTGAGCCTGATTAGAACCTTGGCTCGATTTGTGTTCACAGCGCAATGCTCAACAGCAGATAAAAACTTGTAAACAAATGCTACACACTTAAAAAGCTGTTTTGTGATTGGTCAGAACTTTCTGTGCCAGAGCCAGAGCCTCAGCCAGAGCCAGAGCCAGAGCCAGAGCCTGAGCCTGAGCCTGAGCCTGAGCCTGAGCCTGAACTAGGACCTGAGCCAGAGCCAGAGCCAGAGCCTGAGCCTGAGCTTGAGCCTGAGCCTGAGCCTGAACCTGAAACAGGACCTGAGTCAAAGCCAGAGCAAGAGCCAGAGCCTGAGCCTGAGCCTGAACCTGAGCCTGAGCCTGAGCCTGAGCCTGAGCCTGAGCCTGATCAGAACCTTGGTTCGATTTGTGTTCACAGGGCAATGCTCAACAGCAGACCAAAACTTGTAAACAAATGCTACACGCTTTAAAAGCTGTTTTGTGATTGGTCTTTCTGTGGTGTGACTGATCTTGGCATGTCAGGCTCTGCGGAGCTGCAAGCTCCCCATCCACATCTTTTTCAACAACATGGGCTGAGTGACGACGAAGCTTTCGGGGATTCTCTTCCTGCTTCTGCTCTTCGCCATGGACTACTTCATCCACTGGATCATCTGCCCGCGGCCTCGCCTGAACCCAAACCAACGCGACCGCCTGGAGAACGAGCCATCGCTCTTCCGCGGCCACACGTCGACGGCCACACGTCCTCATCCGCGTCGTAGGACTCCCTGCTGGAGTGCAGCAGCATCGGGGACTTTGCTTCCCTGAGTTTGCCCTCCTACGATGAGGTGAAGTACCTACCCACGTTCAAGGAGAGCATACAGGAGAAGTACCGGGACCGCTCGGATGACAACCTGCTGGGGTAGAACTGGAAGAACGGAGCCGAAGCCGGCATCGGGACTGGGAGGAGGCTGGCGGGTAGCAGAGCCGCAGTGCAGGGCTCAGGACACGGACTCCGGGTGTCACGGAACTCTGAGTGATGGATGATGATGGGGAAACATCCATTCTCACACTATGAGTGTCCCATCCATCGTGCATAGCCTATATAGTACAGCAAGTGAGTTGTATCGGTTTGTTGGGTAGGTTGCATTTCACTGCAAACGAATCGCTCCGTGGAGCGATTGCAATCTCTAGGCGGTCTCGGCCCAGTTGATTTGGTCCTGAGCCGAGTGTGATTGCTGTGTTCACATATGCCCAAATGAAAAAATCTGGGGCAAAACGCTCCAGGTTTTGGAGCAAACGCTCCAGACGAGTAAGGTATGAATATACCCTGAGCCCGAACCTGAACCTGAGCCTCAACCTGAACCCGAACCTGAACCTGAACTTTAACTCAAAATCGATTCATTCCGAGGGCGTTTTTGGTTCAAACTTTCCAACTCTTGTGACACTTGTCACACTACACCCAGAAGTTAGGTCCGTCTAGTTTTTTTTATTGGAACTGGGAATAAAGCTATGGAAAAAGTCACATAAATAAACTAATGACATTATAAACTTTAAGATTAGCTGTTTCCATCAATAAATCTAATTTAATTGTCTGTATTTTTTTTTTCGCACTGTGCCAACACTATATGAAGTGTGTTTTAAACTCTCATTCATGGAACATGTTAAATGTTCAGCTGATCAATCTACTGTGTTGTTCCGGAAAAACATGTTCTCCAACATATTTTGTGACGCGAAACCCGGACGCAGTTCATTCGACCGCCACTGGGGGTTTCCGACTGTCTGATGCAATTACGGATTTGGGGTGAAGCACGCTTCAGTCTGAAGAGGTTTGTGGAGGAAGTTCTGGAGATACTCTTTGCTCCACCGTAGCGTACAGTTGTTGACCAACTTCATCAAGGGAAGAGCGGGTTTTTGATTTATTTTCGCCTGCAGCGGGAGGTTGGTTGAGCTGAGACACATTTTGTTGTGGTCTCACCTTTTTAAGAGTTTGGTGGGTTTTTTTCATTCTGAAGATAACAATCTTTGTCACTCACCCACCGAGAGAACTCTTTGTTTTGTTGATATCAAAGAAACAAAAAAACGACAACAACAGCAAATCATTTATTTATTTCTATATAATAAGGACCGCTCTGGGAGCAAGCGTTTGTCTTCAAACATTGAAATGAAATAGCGAAAAAGCACATTTCTCCGGTTGTGTTCCACTTTGATGCGAGCTGAAGAACTTCTGTCGTCGGAGCTGCATTCTATGTTTATTAACAAGTTCTCCGCTCAGTTTTGGGCGACTTTCCCTTTCGCTTATTGGAGAGCTGAAACGCTCTGTTTGAAGTGTGTCTTTCAAGACGGCGATTGGGCTTCTAACCAACGGGCCTTTTTTATTATTATTATTATTATTGTTATTATTATTTATTTTTTATTATTTTTTTCTTCTTCTTCTTCTTCTTCTTCTTCTTCTTCTTGTTTTCGTCATGTGATTTACATATATGAAGCCCCTTGGTGTGGAAAGTGATTTAGTTTTTTTTCTCTCCCAAACTCTAAGCTCCAGCAGACCGAGGGTGTGTGACAAAATAAAATAAAATAAAAAGCCTCCAGGACAGACGGGGATGGAGGAGGAGGGCGGGTGGGGTGTTGGAGGAGATTCGGCAAATCCGCCCACGGCAAAGCCGCTCGGGGGACACTTCTCCCTCTCCTTTTTTTTCCGCCCTGTGATTCTAATGGAGTGAAGCTCATTGAAAATCACAGCAGAAAACGCCAATAAGACTCTCCACCGCCACTCTACAGCGCGGCAAAACGCAAACAAGCAGAGGCACCAATGCATTGACGCACACACACACACACACACACACACACGCACACACACACGCACACACACACACACACACACACACAAACGCGCACACTCTCTCGCCCCTTCTATCATACCAGGGTTCAAAAACACTTGCAAGTCTGGGACATACACAAACCAAACTGCAAAAATCTAAATTTTAATTCAGCTTATTCAGTGCACAGAATAACTGTTTGCACATTTAGTTTTTTTTTGTATATTTGACTATTTATGTTTCTAATTTGGCTTTATTTGGCACTTATAACCACTAATATTCTGTTGCTCCAACTCATGCTGCCAAAACAGCTTTGACCCGTGGAGACATGGACTCCACAAGACCTCTGAAGGTGTCCTGTGGTATCTGGCACCAAGACGTTAGCAGCAGATCCTTTAAATCCTGGAAGTTGTGAGGTGGGGCCCCCATGGATCGGGCTTGTTGTTCAAGCCCCACAGATGCTCGATGGGATCGGACCCTAACACCAACCATCCACATGATGGAGAAGAAAACATGATTCATGAGACCAGGTCACCTTCCATTGCTCCGTGGTCCAGTTCTGATGCTCACGCGTCCATTGTAGGAGCTTTCGGCAATAGATATGGTGGGTCAGCATGGACACCGTGACCGGTCTGCAGCTACACAGCCCCATACGCATCAAGCTGTGATGCACTGTGTGTTCTAACACCTTTCTATCATAGAAGCATTACGTTTTTCACCAAGTTGTGTTACAGTAGCTCTTCTGTGGAATCAGACCACTGCATACTGTGGTTTGATGCTCTAAACCCAGTCGTCTAGCCATCACAAATTTGGGCCTTGTCAAAGTCACTCAGATCCTTAGGCTTGCCTATTTTTCCTGCTTTCCACACATCTACTTCAAGTACTGAGTGTTCACTTCCTGCCTCATATATCCAATGCTGCCTAATATTCCAATAGCACAGCTTCACAGGTGCTATTGGAACAAGATGAGCAATGTTTTTCATTTAATTTGTCAGTGGTTTTAACTTTGTGGCTGATCCGTGTGTATATATATATATATATATATCTATATATATATATATATAGATATATATATTTACATATACACACACACACACACACACACACACACACACACACACACACACACACACACACACTTCCGGTCAAAAGTTTTAGAAAATCCAAATTTTTCCAGTTTTTATTGAAATGTAGGCGTTTAAATCATTTGAATAACCTGAAATGATGCAAAGGTAAGCCGTAAACTGGCAGAGGTTAAAAATAAAAAAAAGTTCTGGTTACCAAAAACTGAAAATAATGTAAATCTCAGAGTTCTAAATAAAGGCCTTTTTCAGGAAAGAAGTAACGGGTTAATCAATTAAAGCTGTTCTGCAGCGATGGAAATTAATTGAGCCTTGGAAGTTTATGCAATCAATTCCTACTGGTGTCCAAACTTTGGTTGATTATGTACAAACCTTTTGTATAAAAGCAGTGTTGGATCAGACTGTGCTTTTATCCCATCTGAAGCATCATTTGGACAATATTGCACTGCAGGAAGTATTCATAATGGCGAGAAAAAGGCAAGGAACAAAGGAAGACAGACGGACCATTATAACCCTTTAAAGTGTAGGTCTTTACTTTTAGAGAAATTGCAAAGAAAGCCATGATGTCAGTGAGTACAGCTTCCCACACCATTAAAAGTCACTTGGAAACTGAAGACAACTCTGGCAGGAGGAGGTCTGGCAGACCCAAAGCCACAACGGAATCAGAAGACACGTTTCTGAGAGTCAACAGCTTGCGTGGTAAGCGGCTCACAGGACAACAGCTTCAAGCACAGCTTAAAACCAGTCTGAGTAACAGGTCTCAGGGGCCAAGTCACACAGAAATGCTTTGCGGCCGCTAACAGCACCATGAATTGAACCATCAATTGTGCCCCGCGACACGTGCCGTTTTAGCGTCCTATTTCCAAAAGATATAGCGCCAACACTGGTGACTTTTATTTAAAGTGTTTGAGTAAAATACTGTTCCGGTGCTGTGCTTTATCCTGACGGGGTGGGGGTTCGAAAATAATGGAAATAATGAAAATAATGGGGGGGGGGGGAGGCTCCGTGGTCAAGGTGGTGCGGGGGACAGCTGATGAACTTGGGGTCCCCTGCATCCTGTCCCCAGGGAAACCCTGTTAGGCAGAGATGCGCAAAGAGGTATGAGTAAATCTATATTTTATATATATAATCTATATCTATATGATCTATATCTATATGATCTATATGATCTATATATATATATATATATATACTGTATATATATATGATCTATATGTATTTATATATATATACAGTATATATATATATATATATATATATATATGTATATACAGTGGTACTTTGACTTACGAGTTGAATTCGTTCCGTGACGGAGCTCGTAATTCAATCTGCTCGTATAGCAAATCAATTTTCCCCATTGAAAGGAATTGAAATGCCATTAATCCGTTCCAGTCCCCCAAAAAAACACCCCAATGTTTTTTTGTTAAGTGTTTTTAAATAAGAAAAATGTATTTATAAATAAAAAATATCGTATAAAAACATAATAAAACATAATAAAACAGAATGTCGAAGAGAATCCCTCATGTTTTTCGATGATTTCATGCTTAAAGTCAATGGACATCATCCGCTTCTTCTTTTCAACGCTCACTTTCTTTGGACCCATGGTTAGAAAAAACAAGATTCAAGATTCAAGATTCAAGATTCAAGATTCAAGATTTTTATTTGTCACATACATATACATACTTCCATACATATATGCAGTGAAATGTAATGCAACGCACCCGGTGATAGCACACAATAAGTCCTAGGAAAAAGTACAAAAATAAAATAAAATAAAAAGTTGAAAATTCCTTTCTAATAGACCGACTAACTGACTCCTAAAACGTAATACAGTAAGTGGAATACTTATAGAATAAGATAAAAAATATATAGAATAAAATACAATAAAAAATAAATTGAAATAAAATGGAATAAGTTGAAGGAATATGCCTATGTATATACAGATATGTGCATTTAAAGTTGCATGTGAATTAAAGTGGCATGTGAATGTGAATAGTGTGAGGTAGTGTTTGGGATAATACAGCACAGTATACAACAGTACGGCGCAGCAATACGGCATCACGAACAACCCTGAACAGTGATACAGTATGCGGTACAGTATGCTACATACAGTACAGTAGGTAGTGGAGCCTAGTGCATGGCTCAGTTAGGACCCCTGGTGAGGTCAGCGTTGACAGTTCTGATGGCTTGAGGGAAGAAACTCCGTCTCAGTCTCTCTGTTCTCGCTGTGTGACTGCGGAGGCGCTTGCCTGACCGCAGCAGCTGAAACAGTCTGTTGTTGGGGTGATGAGGATCCTTCATGATCCTACGGGCTCTGCTACTACACCTCCTGGTGTATAACTCCTGCAAGGGGGGGAGGGTAGTTCCAGTGGTACGTTCAGCTGAACGCACCACCCTCTGCAGGGCCCGCCTGTCCTGGGCAGTACAGTTCCCAAACCAGGCAGTGATGTTGCCTGTCAGGATGCTCTCCACTGCTCCAGAGTAGAAGGACTTGAGGATCCTCACCGAGACCCGGAATTTCCTCAGCTGCCTGAGGTGGTAGAGACGCTGCCTCGCCTTTCTCACCAGAGTGTCTGTGTGAACAGTCCATGTTAAGTCCTCTGTGATGTGGACTCCCAGATATCTGAAGCTGCTCACCCTATCGACAGAAGTCCCATTAATCCACAAGGGCGCGTGCGTCCTCGATTGTGATCCACGCCTAAAGTCCACAATCAGCTCCTTGGTTTTGCTGACGTTCAGGTGTAGGCTATTGTCCTGGCACCAGAGTGACAGGTCAGCCACCTCCTCGCGGTAGGCCTTCTCATCGCAGTCGGTGATCAGGCCCACAACCACGGTGTCGTCAGCAAACTTGATGATGGTGTTGGAGCTGGACCTGGCCACACAGTCATGTGTGTACAGGGAGTACAAACAACAACAAACAAATTGGCAAAATAATCGCACAAAAAGCACAAAACACAAAAGAGATGCTTCCACGCGCAGGTAACCACGTGAAGTGAAGGAGTGAGACGCGGGATGCTGGCCGCATTCGCTCGCCACGCCACCTGGCGGCGGTGCGCTTGAAGCTCGCTCCTCCTAACTCACATTTTTGCTCGCAAATCAGTACAAAAAATCGACGGAACGACGGCTCGTACCTCGGAAAACGTGTATGTTAGTGCGCTCGTAAATCAAGTAACATCTGTATATACTGTATGTATGATCTATATATTTGTATATACAGTATATAATCTATATACAGTATATATATGGATATATATATATATATATATATATATATATATATATATATATAATGTCTATATACTTTTATTCTAGTTGGAATGTCCAGGGACAGCTCTTCCTCTAGGTGACAGAGGTGGTCGCCTAGGATGCCATGCTGAGGGGGCCGCGGAGAGGGCGTGATCGGATCATAAATTGCACACCTGTCTCCCTCTCCGACGGTGCCAACTCAGGGACGATCGGTGCGCCAACTTTTATTTTTTATTTTTAGATGAAGGTTATTTTATTTTACTCCGTTTTCTTACGGAACCAGACATGAATGCCCCCTCCGTCACCAGTTTTTGCCGAGAGCGTTTAAATGGCTAGGGCCAGCCCTGGGAGTGTCCCAAAAAGGATCTGGAATTTGTCGCAACAGTCAGAATTCTTCAACCCACCCTTGGTGGAGTAGGTGAAACTCCACACTGCAGAGGGGCGGAGCTTATCGCATGCGTTTTTTGTTTTTTTTCTTCAGACTCACCATAAGAAGCGAATGAGACTTCCGGTGTTGTTGCTGTTCATCAGACTCGGCGTAAAGCCGTCCTTTGATTTTCCGATGGCAATGTTTTAGACCGACCGATGCTATGACAACCAACTTCACGGTCGTGTTCATCATTACATGTGCTTCTCCTTGTTTCATCCGTTCACGGTATTGAAAATAACGCCGCGTTTAATCACAGTGTTCTCTGAGCAGTTTGACATCAGAGGGACCTCCCCGGAGACGCTCCGTTCTGATCCCCGCCTCGTTCGGCTCCGTTCTGCTCCACTCCTGTTTTGAGGGGAAGCTCCTGCAATTTGTCTTCATCAGCCGGCTGCGGTGGACGTCCTCAGGAACCGAAGCAACCAGACCTGAAAAGCATCAAATCAACAGCACATTTTTCAGAAAATGGCAGATCCAATTTTATTCACGTCCCCAAGGCTCCAAACTCTTGGTGTGCTGACCCTTCAGTCAGGGGGAGGAGGTGGGAGGAGCTGTTGAAGATTGTTTCTGTCTCCCCCCGAAAAACCAGCCCCGGCGAGATGGGATGTGGGTTTGGGGGCTCGCAGGAGGGGAGCGGGGGTGGAGGGGTGCTAACGAGACGATGCCCCGGCTGATGTTCTTCGCCACGGCAACCCCCGATGCCTCGCCGGGCGATAATCTACGGCGGACCATAGAACGGATCGCAGGCGTGGTCCCTCGTCTCCTTTTTTTTTGACGCGCGGTGAGATAGCGCTGTCTGCTTTGCCACTCAGCCTGACGCGGCAGGGAAAGTGGGAAAAGGGCGCCCGCGTCGTTTTCCCGCGTCTGTAAATAACCCCGACGTGGAGGAGAGCGCCGGGAAAGTCAGATCTTCAAACCGGAAAAAAAGTCTGGGAAGGTTTCCCCGGCGAGGCCAGTTTGGATTTGATCACTTATTACCAGGCTCTTTCAACCGGTTGTCGGCGGCGACAGCTCACCGGGGGGCTGCCGCGAAAACGTTTCAAACGCCGCACCGACCAAGGGAATTAGCTCCTGTGTTGCAAGATCCAAATTGCAAGGCTGTAACAATTCATCCAATTCATCAGTTCCAGCAGAACGGCAGTTTTCACTCTGAAAGCGAGGACTGGTGGTAGTGATGAAAGGTCGACTCTTTTTTGAGATTCGGTGATTGACGGGACACTCGGTTAGAACGTCATTGGAGGTGTTTTGTCATTCGATTTTCAGAGTCTTTTGTCGTTTCGGTCACTCGGGTGAGTTAAATTCTGTCAAAAGGATTTCTTCTCATCTAGTCCCGGGGAATCGTCGTTAAGTTTGTGAGTCGATGGGAAACCCCACTCACCGTCTTTCAAAAGAGTCGATTGAAAAGATTTGCTCGCGATGAACGAGTCGCTTCAGAAAATGGCAGATCCAGAACCAAGCCGGTCTTGGCGCCGCGTAAAAGGTCGGCTCTTCATTCTCGATCGAGACCCTTCGGCCTGTTCCACACTCGATGCAAGCTACAATACGCCGAGCTACATCCGCATTGTGGGGGCGCTACCATCGTCATCGGGTGGGGGGGGAAGCATTGAGCGGGGTATTCGAACTTGGCTACCGAGGAGGAATGTATAATTTTGTATATTCTCAACAGCCGCGGAAAAACTCAAAAGAAGATGGTCAGTACATCCTCGAAGTACGACAAGAATGCGAGGTGGGGCATAGTATTCCACTCGTCTCCCGCTGCCGCTGTTGCCTGGAAACGGTGACTTGGCGCCTCTAGGGGGAACGCGAGGACTCGCACCCCACGTTTGCCCCCAGTTTAAAAATTCAAACGCACACATTTTCTACGCGAGAGGGGGGGGGGGGGGGGGGGGCGGGCGGTGACAGCCCTTACAAACGAAAAAAAAAAAAAAGCCTTGCATTCACAGTGACCGTGGTTTAAAATGCGCCGCGCCCTACGGATGTGTCGAAAACGCACACAGGACACGCGGCAGTGTCCGCTGGATGATGATGTCACCGCTGGTATTGAGGATGGGGGGGGTGGAGGAATTATCACGGGTTTGAATGACGTTTTATTTGCGAGGACAGTGAATGAATGAATGAATTATGAATAATGAAAAAAAAAAAAAAAAAAAAGCACAAGGGAGGAATCGACTTGATTGATTGAAGGGTAATATTTACGAAATTAAATAAATATTTGAATCCCATTAAAAACAGACAATAATTTAAATATGAAGAGTAATAAAGACAGCTTCATGGGCAGTGGGGATTACGTTCAACTATTTGAAAATAAATAAATGAATCAAAAATAAATGTAACCACGACAGTTATAAAATAAAATAAATAGGACATTTTGAAAAGAAAATTGTGCTCTCGCCTTTATTCTTTAAGGTGGAAACAGGGGGGGTTAAACCACAGCCTCGGGGGCCACATTTGTTCACAAGGCAATTTAACATCGTATACATTGCATCCATGCAACCCAATGTATATTGGGTTGTAACCCAGTGTAAATAACAACAAATTATTGGAAATTCCTGGGACTTAATCCTGATAAACCGCACATTTTTAGTTCAAGTTTCCGAATACAAAACACAATAACATAGAATATATCTGAACAAATAAAACACAATATTTTTAATGATTATGTCGATTTAGCGGAATGATTATTCGGCAAGTCATTAATGAGCGGCGTTTACGAAAGGTCATTTGTGTTTATTAGCACGTTTTTAGGTCTTGCAGGTTCGTTTTGTACGTAATTAAACGCTTGTCACGCGTGGAAAATTAATGAATTTCACCGAAATCCAGAGAACAAATCTTTTCCCAGATCTCAGATGTTTCCTCTCAGGGTTGGTTTCCTGTCGCGGTGTGAGCACACTATCATCGCAACCTTCTCTGACACTTTGAACGTGCAACTTTCCAATCGATCGCCGATTAATCACACCCTCAATATTGATAACGCCACCACTGAAATATTACAAGAGCATAAACAAGTGAGATTTATGTTGGTTTTTTTTTCCTCCTCCTCTGATGGGAAAATCACATCTCAGCAACTTTTATTGGAATACTATATGGGCGTGTGCCAAGCGCGCTATCAAACAATATGGATTAGGCCCCGTCAACACGCTGCTCCTTGTCAGGTTAAATGATAAAACCAGACTGGTGCAAAGCATGGCTCAGGGCTGGGATTATAAAGGGTTTCTTTATTTTATTTATTTTTTTATCCACCACCTTGCTCCTGTATTGATTTAAGTATAACTAGGAGATTTATCAACTGTTTGACAGCGACTTCAGTAACACTTAGAATTAAGTTGCAGCCGCACCGCCACAGAATAGCAATAGCAGAAACGCTGCCACGGAGCTGAATAGGCACGGTGCTGAAGCAGGCTTTACACCGGATTCGACAAACGGCAACGACAGACCGTCAGTCCATCCACTCCGATGGAGGCTCGGCTCCCGCAGGCGAAAAGCGGTGACGCGCTGCGCTGGGGAATGTTCACGTGCATTAATGGGGATCGGGGCTTAAAACTAAAAAAATGATTCACGACATTATTAGCCTTTACCTTGGATGTCGCCATGGTCACTATCCATATATGTCTGACTGTCAGATGCGTTTTCGGACTCACTTGTAAGTGCTGATATATTAGATAATTCATTAAATATCAGTATCATTGTCATAGATATTGTTTATATCCACTTAGCCCTGTGTTGTATCCATATTTCTATTCAAATCTGGAAAATTAATACATTGGAAGACTTTTAGTGTTTATCCTTTTTTTATTATTTTGTTATTTATTCTACATTTCCGGCGTGTGATGGCTAAACAATAATGTTCTTTTTGGGTGGAAAATTGATTTCACAGCAGTGGTGAGAAGACCAAACACAATCATGTTGATTGTCACGCATGAATCATGTAGGATGTTTTGGGATCTTACTGTAAATTTGGGCTTCAAATGAAAAAATGTGCTTAATTGAAAGATGTTTTGGACGGATTTGGAAGGAGGACTCATCCTCCTCGGAAGATCAGTTGAGTTGTAAAATAAAGTGAAATTCAGTGAAATTGCGACGATCCACAAAGAGCCTATATGGTCATAATGGATCTCTGGATTTGGATGTTGATAAAAAGAATAGAATAGAATAGAAAACAATAGAGTAGACCCAGGTTTGTGTCCAGGCTGAGGTCATTTGCTGTGTTACACTTTCTCTCCCTCGAGCCCAATTTGTGCCGCTAAAGGCAGAGCACCAACACCATGAGAAATTGACTCCAAACCATAGGTCCTGTTTTCTGAACAATAACCGATTTTTGGCATGTAATCCAGAATAAAAACTGGGAAATACAAAGCCTTCCAGACATTCTGGCTGAAAAAAATACGGCAAAAAGTGTTAACATTCATTTCACATAGGCTGTTTTGAATTATAAACACAGCCATATATTATTATGATGCTGATGATGATGATGATGATGATGATTATGTTTATTATTGATTATCACCGATACCACTCCAACAACCCCTCAGTAGCCAATTAGCTAATTCAAATCGCCCACAAATTGGTCCGAGGCTCCGGTCACATTGGCTCCACCCATATGCTGTGTGAGGATCTACGTTGGGCTGCCCCCGAATAAAGATATTCCGAGTCGACTATTAGTCGTCAGTTCAAGAAAATAGTTGTCTTGCACTTATTTGTGTATTCGTACCACATTTATGATATTCATTTAGACATTTAAAGATCTGTTTTTGGGGCATCAGAAAATGGTTTGACTTCCAGGGCTGAGAAATAATGTTATTGCTGACATTGTTAACACTGTGCACTGATAAATACAAAACCCACCGGCCAGCCTTTGAAACACTCATTTGATTCACAGGCGCTGCACACCAAGCAAGCCGCCTGTTAATTACATCGGTTAAACATGACATTGGTTAAACATATTAGGCCCTATTATTATATTATTAATGTACATTTTTAAATTACATATTGACATAATTTGCACTGGAATGAGATGCACGGGAGATCGTTTTCTCGGTGTCTTGGCGCCCCCTCATCAGCGACGCCTTTATGGGGCGCATTTCCTGGGGCCGTGAGCCCACCGTCACAGCGCCCCTCCTCCCCGTCCTTGCCGCCAGAGGCCTCCTCCGGCTCCGGCCCGGTCTGTCAGGACATTTTAAATCCGATTTGGTTATTCGAGAAGGTCATTAACAGTTTCAAATGGCACTTATACTATAAGTAACATTTTTTTAAATATACACAATATTTGTATACTATACACAACATTTTTTATACACAATATCTCGTATAATATAAACAACATTTTTATAATATACACAACATTTTTAATATTACACAATATTTGTATAATAAACACAACATTTTCTTAAGTATACACAATATTTTCATCATATATACAAAATTTTTTATAATATACCCAGTATATTCATAATGTACACAACATGTCTCTTATCTCTTATAATATATGAAACATTTTCTTATAATATACACAATATTTTTACAATACACACAACATTTTTATAATATAAACAACAGTTTTCTAATATATACAATATCTTTCATAATAAACATTCACAAACAATTTCACAAACAAAACATTTATTCTGACTTTAAGACAAATCGAGTCGTCTTAGTGGAAGTTTAAATTTCCATTTAAATGTCAGGTAAAATTGTTGTAAGGAACATCCTTATTCTGAATGTGTCGGAACAAACAGCAGAATGAACATTTTCTTGATTTATCTGTCACACCCACACAATAACTTAGAACCAGACTTTAAAATATGAATTTAATTTACAAGCGCTGCACGGTGTGCAGGCATGCAGCGAGCCGCATGTCAATTACCGGCATACCATCAAAAGCTGTTATTATTCTTCTGAATGTCAGCCAGCATGGAGAGTGGACATTTATTTTTGTTAAAATTAGTTTCAAATCAAAAGCGCTCTCGTGTTTCATAAAGGGGTCCAGCCATATAGGTTTTTAGGTTCTTTTGATAAGGCGCAGCTCCTGAATGGACGTCCTGTGACCAACCGACCAATGGAAAAACTTGGTCGACTAAGACTCTTCTCGTCGACTAACGCTTAGTAGACTATTTAGGGGCGACCCTAGCTCCACCCATATGCTCTCCGAGGCCCCGCCCAAATGTAGAAGTTGCTTGTGTGGCACGGTGGCGCAGTGCATTGCATCGGTTCAATTCCCGCCTGGGGCGCTGTTGGCACCGTCAATTGAGTTGTCAAATGAAACGTCAAACCGTGCAACGTCAGTTTGGACCCCCACCAAAAACATGCACGCATCATGGTCTGACCAGCGGTGGACACTCGTCACCAGGTCCCCCGGGCGCGTCCATGAATGCTGCCCACCGCTCCCGGCTGCGGCCCCCGGAGGAAGGACAAGCCAAGGATGGGTTAAACGCAGAGGCCTCATTTCACCGGCCACAGTCCAAAGCGTGTGCGTGCATGTGTTGTAGTGTGATGTGCTGTGTGACAATTAAAGATTCTTCTTCTCTAATTTATCATAACAGAACTCGTCACTGGTTCCGTGACAGAACTGTGAGACAGAAACCGCCCAGGTCTACCCGAAAAAGCGAAACCTCCTATGGAGATATTGATAAGGTTGTAATTTGATCATCATTTTGAATATGCAAAACATCCTAAATATGCCCACGATTTAAATACTTTTATGGGCGGTGGTGGGGGAGGGTTCTATGAATAATTCTCCCGGTGTCTGCATGGGTGTGAACCGGCACTTATCACAGATGGAACATGTGTAGAAGCAGCAGCGTTATCTCTATGGAGAGCAGCTGCCGAGCCGTGCACTGTGCGGGCGTGCAGGTGGGACCGAGCCGTGCACCGCCCGAGCGTGCAGGTGGTGTGTGATGGTGACAAGATGGAGTAGATACGCATGGACGGAAACTGCCCAGGAATCAAACATCATGACAAGTTGCCAGAGGATGAAGGATGAACGGCTACAACATCTAGCCAAATAGAAAAATAGCCAAGTAATGAACAAAAATAGACCGATTAAGAAATATCGGCCAAAAAGAGTAGTCACTTCTCTAAAAATAGCCAAATAAAAAGATAGCTAAACGCACAAAGAAAATAGCCAAATATACCAGAGAACAGTCAATAAGTTAAGGAGTAAGTGAATTATGAGTAATTATTCTGACCAACAGTGGTGGAACGTAATAACGTTTTTTTTTTGCTTTTTTGTTCAGTTTATTGCAATTGAATTACATTTAATTCTTTAAGTGCATTTAAAAGCAAATACTTACATAGTGTGTGTATATATATATATATATATATATATATATATATATAGACATACATATGTATCTCTACATACATCTCTGTGATCTCTGCTCCGCTGACCTCTGCACCATCTGCTGTGAGTCCCCGCACACCAAACAAAACCAATCACAACAGTGTGTCGTCGTGTGTTTGTTGTAGACGTGTAGCTTCTGTTGTATTTACTCCATAGCGTTCAGTGATTCCACCTCATCAGCCCACCAAAATCTGTTTCCGGAAAAAATTGTGGGCAGAAGTAAGCGATGCAGTTGCGGAATTTTCACCCACTTTAGAACTACAAGGCCTCATTTTAAAGTTTGTTCCCCCTGGGACTCTCTGGCGCAGGGATTGTTGGATTTTGTTTCATATAAAACGTCGGAAAATAAAGCCAAATAAATTAAAATGAATAAATAAATAAATAAATAAATAAATAAATAGACCTACAATAAATGGTTTTGTTTGGAAAAAACGCCTACATTATTTTTTCTAGACAGAAACAAACTCAAGAATTATTTTTCCACCGTCTGCGGCGCCTTCATGGTCAGTTGGTATTGATTCCTCTTTCATTAAAAATATGTGTGCTGGTCTGTGATACAAAGGCTCGTTTCCACCCAAAGTACCCAGGGCTTTTAGGCCCAAGATTTTTCTTTCAAGGAACTACAAATGTGCCTTCAGCCCATTGTTGCCTGCATTTCCATCGCCATGTAAAGACATATGAAGAACTATACAAACTGCTCGAGTCCAGCCGGCAGTAATGCAGGAGACCATACACCAACAAGAAGAATAAAATGGATAAAGAAAGACTTTGGTTGTCTTTCTTTATCCGTTTTATTCTTCTGTCCATGTATTTGCTCTGTATTTATGTCGAAAAACATGAGTTCACACACAGGGAATCGAACCAGGGTCTACTGTGTGGGAGGGCGAGCTCACTCCACTGTTCGCGCCAGATGTCAATTAGTGTGTCAATATATAAATGCACATACACACACGCACACACGCGGTTGTTTTATTGTTTTCTGTTTTTTATTACCAAAACATTTTTTTTATACGGTTTGCAGCTACAGATTATTATTTTTTTAATTATAAAATGCTGCGAGTACCTGACCAATCAGAAATGTTCCGCGCTGAAAGCTCCACCCCCAAAGTTCCTGGACTTTTGAGGAGTACTAACCCCCCGAGCAGGGACTTTATCATTCCCGGAACTTAATTTAGACCCTGGTTCCTGCGGTCGAAACACACTTAGTTCCTCCGAAGGTTCCTCGTTCCTGGGGAACGTCCCTGCCATGGAGATGCGGCTCAACAGCCGCTTGTCGCTCTCCAGCCGTTGGCCGGACTTGCTCAGATGGGGGGCGGTTCTAATTCTACGGAGGCCCCATGTGAGGTAGGAAGGGGCTGCTAATCTGAACGGCTCGGTTCAGGGCATGTGTTCTGAAACAGACCACTCACAATGATGTGGTCTCATTACACCAGAGACCCCAATGTATGTGACCGAACGCTGGCAAAAGGTGAGTTTTGCGCAACAGGTCACCTTTGAGTAGAAATGTCAATGTGGTACTTTCACTTTCACAACAGTAACCTTGTGTCGGGGTATTTTATTTTGGACTTTCAAGTAGAAGCACTGACTGCTTCTTCCTCCATCGCCGAAGTCACGATTTCCAGTGGGGCCGAGGGTGCGCAAGTCATTTCTGGTCACGGAGCAGATTTGAGCCAAACATGTTATTTTTCTTATTAAAAAAAAAACCCCTTTGTAGAGAATTGTCCACTTGATTTATTTTAAACGAATTCATGCAGTGACCACCTCAAGGGGCCATCCATTTATTTTTATTCTCCCTTCATTGATTTCCGACTGAAAGGACAGCCTTCATGTAATAGTCCCCTTTAAAAGCTACCCTGTATTATTTGTTATGACCTCACCGCTCCACTCCCCTCTATACCATTCTATTCTGGATTCTGGAAACACATTCCGGTGATGGGATGACCATAGCTGTGGTAGTTTGATGTCTGAGTTCCAAAGTACATCTTTAAAGAGAATAATACTTTGGGGATGAGATGGACGGAGGATTGAGCAATAACAAACAGTTAAATGTGAAAAATGTATGTTTGAGTACTGAAATAAATTAGAATAAACACTTCAAAATCTGTTTATTTTCATTTATTTTATTTTTTTTATGTTCTAAACTTCATTATTATTACATAAATGTAAATTAATTTAATCGAATATAAACAGCAAATCTGTAATTTTAGAATTTTTTTCAGTTTATTTCTGTTTTTATTTTTATTTTTGATTTTTTTCTAAGTCCGTTTTTTTTTTCTTTGCAATAGCCAAAAATCCTCCTTGTTGTTGTTATTTTATTCTGTACTTCTGTCGTCATCACAGCGCAGGCGTTTTTCGAAGCAGCTTGGCATTATCGCTGATCACAGACTGTCAGAGATAATTTTGATGTTTTTCCCGATATGGGGAGAGGAGACGTCAAGGGCAGGTGGCGGTGTTTTTTTTTTTTTTTACGTGGGGAAATTAAGAAAGAAAAATCACAGACACATCTGAAAAGTTTCGACGCAAGAATCGCAGCTTTCCCAAGTGATGACGGTTATCTCCTGCAATTATTCTGCACGTGCTTATCTCGGAGCGTGGGCACATGGCGGCAGAATATTGATGAGGCAGAATGACATTTGACTTTCTGTGTTTTCTCTGCCCTTTGTGCCTCAAAGTGTAATCAACGTACGTCCAAAAGGCTGAAGAAAACCCCCAATAATAATAAAAACAAACAAACAATGCTTCAAATTAGCCACACAATTCATGGTCAATTTTGGTTCATTTCTGTCAAATCCATCATTATAATGCACGGTCTAAAAAAAAACAAAAACAAAAATAACAGGTTTTGGCTGGAAATTTAGAATGAAGTCTTTCGAATTGAAACGTTTTATTTATCTTTTTTTTTATTGAACCTTTTTTGGTCCAGGTTAGTCTCGTTGGGCTGGAGACCCGGAGCCAAGAAAGCAGTGGAACAAAGTTACTGAAGAGATTCGACCATAACAGGGATCTGCGACACCATAGAAAACAACATTTACACCCTGGAGAAAGTGAGCATCTGGGAGGTAAAACAATTAGAAATCACAGCTTTCTAATTTCGAATTTAAATGTTTTTTAATTTGGTGGCACGGTGGCGCAGTGCATTGCACTGCTGCCTCACAGCAAGAAGTTCCTGGGTTCGATTCCCGACTGGGGCGCTGTTGGCACCGTGCTCTGGCGGGTTACCTCCCAAATAGGAGCCTTTCTGTGTGGAGTTTGCATGTTCTCCCCGTGCTCACATGGGGTTTCCTCCACCTCACGTCAGTAAGGACCCCCCCAAAAAACATGCACACATCATGGTGTGACCAGCGATGGACACTCATCACCAGGTCCCCGGGCGCATCCACGAATGCTGCCCACTGCTCCTGGCTGTGGCCCCCGGTGGAAGGACAAGCCAGGATGGGTTAAACGCAGAGGAACCATTTCACCGGCCACCATCCAAAAGCGTGTGCGTGTGCATGTGGTGTGTTGTGTGACTAATAAAGATTCTTCGTTCAGCTTCATGGTGCACAGTTGTAACCTTGAACCTTGCAACCTGAAATTTGTTCGGAGACAAACTCCTGTAGTTTCAGGGTGCTGTAAAAATATGAATTTTAATATTAATCCCACATTGCCTGCAAAAGCACAACAATGAATTATAATTATGAATTGTATTAGTAGTAGTTGTAGTAATAGTAGTAGTAGTAGTAGTAGAATGAGTAGTAGTAGTCGTGATAGTTGTAGTAGCCTATCGTTATTAAATCATTCAAACTTATTAAAAACTAAACTATTGTTTTATTATTATTAATATTTGATAAATTATTTGATAAATATGAAAAATATGTAGACTCCCCCTGAAGCAAGAAGCCCTTTTATTTGAAAGTATTTAAATGAGTTTATTGTTTTTATTTAAATGTATTTTCATTCAATTATAATTATTATTTTTTCTGCCACACCCCACCCGCCACGCCCCGCCCCGCCACACCACACCTGCCACGCCCCGCCACATCCCATTCTCCACACCCTGCCACGCCCCACCCGACCACGCTCCACCACACCCCACCTGCCATGCCCTGCCACGCCCCGCCCCACCGCACCCCACCTGCCATGTCCTGCCACACCTCACCCGCCACGCCACGCCACATCCCATTCGCCACGCCCTGCAACGCCCCGCCCCGCCACACCCCACCTGCCAGATCCTGGCACACCCCACCCGCCACGCCCTACCACACCCCACCAGCCACGCCCCGCCACACCCCATTCTCCACGCCGTGCCACACCCCACCCGACCACGCCCCACCACATCCCACCTGCCATGCCCTGCCACGCCCCGCCCTAGCACACCCCACCCGCCACGTTCTGCCACACCCCACCCGCCACGCCCCTCCACACTCCATTCACCCTGCCCTGCCAAGCCCCGCTACACCCCACCTGCCACGCCCCGCCACACCCCACCTGCTACGTCCTGCCACACCCCACCAACCACGCCCCGCCACATCCCATTCGCCACGCCCTGCAATGACCCACGCGCCACACCACACGCCACCTGCCACGCCCTGCAACGGCCCACCCTGCCACACCCCACCAGCCAGATCCTGCCACACCCCACCCACCACGCCCCACCAGCACAAGTTAGTTTTGCGAGTTCATCCCAAGATTTGTTGCCAAAAGTCCAAACAAGCTTGTTTTGTATGTTGCAGTGATCAGTAAGAGGTGACAATCACAGAGACGTGGTCCAACCAAAAAAAACAAAAACAAACAAACAACACAAACGATGAATAATGTATAAAGTTTTCTCACGTCGCGCTTACAAGCCCCAGAAGCAGTTTCCACAACCTTCAAGCAGATTCTGGAAACTGTGAGGGAGGGGAGCATGGACTCAACCAAAGTCAGCGTCGGCGGTTGCAGCGGCCAGGCCGGCACGGTACGGTCGGTGACTTTCCTCCTTTGATCCCTGTAAACACGGCGTGTGGGCTCCACTGTGGACCTCTGCTCCTACTGCCTCTCTTCATCTGCGACCCTTTAACTGACTCTTTCTCGCCATGAATCGCCGCGTCAACTCCTTTATTTCTCCTTGATCCGTAGACCGCCGCGTCTGCTTCTTCCCGTTCTACGCCGTGTCCACTTGCCGTATTTGTTTTGCCGTCCGCCGCACACCGCCGCGTCTACTTTTGCTCTCCTTCAACCGTGGGCCGCTCTCCTCCTTTTTGACTGCCGCGCCGACTTGTTTTTCGTAGCCTTCTTCCTTTCTTTTTGACCGTAGACCGCCGTGTCTATAATTTACCTCTCCTTGATGCTCTCGCCCGCAATGTATTATTTAGTGTAGCCGTGTCTTGGGTGTTGGGATGCTGCGCACGTTTGAATGAAATTGAGGACAAACCGATTCACAAAATGAGCCACTAGCACGGAAGCACGTGCACTTACAGCCGGGACGGCGCGGCGCCGTCGGGGACTTTTCCCTTTTAATCCCTGTAGACGCCCTGTGTGGGCTTCACTGTGGAACGCTGCATCTACTCCTTCTCTTTATCTGCGACCATACACCGCCGTGTCTACTCCGTTCTCTATCCGTAGGTTATCCGCTGCGTCTACTCCTTCCGCCTCCACGCCATATCTTCTTTTTTATTTATTTGTATTTTATATTTTTTAGGGGTTGCTCTCTCCCTATAGGTCTCCATGTCTACTCCTTTCTTTATCTGTATTGTTTATTTATTTATTTATTTATTTGTCTATTTATTGATTTATTTATTTTTTTTTCGGGTGGGGGGTGGCGCTGTCACTATAAATCTCCACGTCTACTTCTTTAGACCACCAAATGTACTTTTTAAAAAACTTAAAGCAGACAGCCGTGTCTACTCAATTTAAATATGTTTAAATATTCACTATAGACTATATTTTTTATAGACTGCCATTTCTACTTCTTCTTATCCTTTTTTTCATATGCAGGTCTAACTTTTTTTCCGTTTTTTATCGATATACCTCCAGTATCTCTTCTAGTTTTGACCGCTGCATGTACTTTATTTCTCTGTCACTATAGACATGCAATGTCTACGAACCTTTTTTTTATTTTTACTCTGTAGACCGTGTCTGTACTCCCTTACGGGCCTCTGTGGGCCGCCATGTATACTTTTGTCTTTGAAACTCCGGCCTGTTGGCGTGGTGATGACTGCCTGCGTTTGAACGCAGCTACATTTTGTGCAGTGAGCAGTGCATGATGGGAAACCGGCGTTGGCCATAGAGACTTCAATGTGTATTCGCTGTCGGTTGGTAGTGGGGCTCAGCTTCTCACCGGCGTGTCGCTGTCGTGCAAGAACTTTTAGGTTGACCATGTTCTGTTTTTACACATCCAGGCTGGTGTGCCGTACAGCACGACGGAAACATCTCATTTGCGCATTACGAACTATTTGACAGTCGTGCGCTTTAAGCGTGATTGCGTTGGCGGCCCCCAAATGTTGCACCTGAATATAAGACTTGATACAGGTACGTGGCACACGGGTCGACTGTAAAAAAAAGAACTTTGCTGGACTAATCCAAGGGAACACTGTCCCGAGTTGCCCAATTGCTTTATAAATTTAAAGTTTCGTCTTGCAGTTTTCGTCTCTTTCGGGAAAATTAACAACTTAGACGGTGGCAATCCAAACTGTTGCTTTGTCTCTAATACATGGAAAGGAATCCTTCTGTATTAACCACACGCTGGGCAATGTGTCCGGGGCATTCGGCACAACTTGTGCCGGACCACATTCTTTGATCTTGGGCGCTGTGGTGTTCAACGACATTTCAGACGTGGAACTGATGATTTGTTTATTTTTCTCACGAACAAATTGGAAACTGCCCACCGCAGGCGGCTACACCACCACGCGGCGCGGTTGCCCCCACCTGCGTGGCTGCGCCGCGCTGCGTCGTTTTGACGTCGTCGTTTTATGAGTCGGATGTCGGACGGAAGTCAAAGCGAACGACTGCGGGTTCGTTGAATTGGGGATTCACGAGCCAAAGACGCCGAAGAGGGGGACCGAGACGACGCCCGACAATCGAGGTTCGAGGCTTTGGGCTTTTTTTTTATCTTCAGACAATAACACACGTGAGCGAGTCTTTACACCACAGACTCCCACCCTTTCCACAGAATCGACGTATTTGGTCGAAGCGGGCGACGGCGATTAAGGTACCGCCCCGGAACGACCGTGGGCCAGGACCACGAAACCCTGCCGTGTGTCGTTGACTGTGCGGTGGTTTAATTCTGACGTGTCGAGCCGTGCGGTTGAATTTCCGCTCGGCATATGTCGACGGATAAACAACCGACGCCCACGTCTGCACTCGTACTACACTGCCACTTATTCAAATGATCATTTTTACGACCCTGCTTGGCGGTGAGGGACCGGGAACAATAGAAACAGCTGAAGGAGCGAAATACAAGATGGTGCTTAAGTCCTTATTCAGAATGTGAACGAGTTACGACGTAAACCGTACAAGGATGCTTACAAACTGAGCGGCACGTTGAAGAAGCACGAGGAGGAAAGGACTGATGGTGCTGGAGGAGAGAACCAATCAAAACGCAGAAAGAAAATACAAAAATCCCGTCTGCTCTCAGTAGTCGGTCATCAAACACACAACCCCTTATATGTTTGGGGTGAAGCCAAATACGGTATTTGGGCAAAGCGCAAATATTGGGTTTTTCTGAAGATTTATTTGGTGCAAATATTTGAAAATGATTTGTTTTTCGGGGCGAACTCATCGCAAGCCTTGCTTGGTCTCAGGCAGCCGGACGTGGAGGGGTTCTGCTCTCGTTCTCGGCATACGGTACTTCAGTGAACACTTCTTATTTGGAATGATTTGTTTGTCTTGTATTCTGTCTCGTCAGCGTCCTCCAATTAGGGCGGGCGCCATCAGCATCGGAATGTGTTAGGTTGGGGTTGGTTTCATCGGTTTGAGTGTGGATGAGGAACTGAACGTTAGTTTTGAAAGATTTCCTTTTCATTGATGGTAAATACGATACGTAAAACCATAACCCAATGTTACATTTAGGTGTTCATAATTATTATTAGTTTATTAGATTAACACTTTATCACCCTAAAATTAAAAGTGGGATAAAACCAAAAACAGGATGGTAACGCCTATTTCCTTTTATTCCAATACTAATGCCGCCTCAACAAATACAAAAGCTGGGCTTTGTGCACATCCCTATCGGGGGAGCGGTGTCCTCTAAACTGGCGTTCCTAACAGCAAGTGACCTGTGCGCACATGCGCTGTGGAGGGCGCCCCGTGTAAACCTTTCCCTTTTCCCCAAGCAACAATCTTACCAAGTACTTCAACAGAGCTCTACCTGCAATGGCAGAAAGCTCACTGAGTGAGTGAGGAACCATGAAGTGTATGTGTTGTGGCTTTCGACGACGGCGAATGGCTGGTTGAGATCCAGGGGAGGGGACCGATTTTTTAAAGGAGGCCGGTACCACTCCCGACACACCAGCCGCAACAAAGCTGCGGACAATGACAGAAGACCAACACACAAAGTGACGGAAAATGGTGCGCGGCGCATGACTTGTAACGGTCATCTGCAGTAGGTCATAAATGGCCTGGTGTTTGCCGCCGGTCTGTTTGGACGTCCCGCCGCCTGCTCTCGCTCAGGCGAACCTCAGCCCTTGATCGACTCCGGCCCTGGTCCTCGTCTCAAAGCTCGAAGTGTATTCGAAGAAAAAGTGGATGGTAAAACTCTGGCAGCATGTGGAGGGACACCAGTCCAAGGGGTTTTAGTTGGGTTTTTTTTTTTTTTCTTTTGTGGCACACCAGCAATGTATCATGGGACGACAGAGCACCTGCTGGGACCCAGATGTGCCGTGGCGCAGGGTTTTTTTTTTTTTTTTTTAAACAGGGCGGCTGGTGGAGCGGCTCCCTCAGGGACTCGGCGCCACAGCTGCGACAACGGGAGACGTTCTTCTGCCTGATCTCCACATCTGAGCTGCTCCCCTGCTGCTCCCCATACCGACAGACCGGGTACTGTCGTGCGCGGTCTCCGCCGTTCGGGATACTGCCCCCCCCCCCCATGGGCCTGAGAAAATAACAAAGCACCTTAATGTTAATGGTTTCCATCAGTGAAACAGAACATGAGGAGCGTCTTACTTATAATCAGTCCTCGGCTGTCTGGGATACAGCTTGTGAGCAGGACTTGCACTCCATGTGTCTAAAATAGTATCATTTTTATTTAATCGCCTTGGACCTTTTGTCTAGTTTGTTTCTGTGTAACCTCCAAACACATTCATCTAACATACCTGTAATTAGCCTCGAGGGGGATATTGGGTCGCTGCCTCAGCTGAGATATTGAAAGGGAGATACCCTCCCTTTCAATATGACACACAATAGAAACAAAACTTAGCCAAGGTTAAATAAGAATTATGAACGTGTGTCACAGAAGTTTTAAGAAACAGAAAAACATGAGACAACGAGATTTTCATTTTTCAATTATTTTTTCGTGGTTTCTCTTATTTTTCTTTTTTATTTTTTCTTCGTCGTCTTTCTTTCTCATTTATTTTTAAGAAAACACATGAAGTCGAGACAAAACATTATTTGTGCTTTTAAAAAACCATTGATGTTGAGGTTGATGTTAAATAAGCCACAGACAAAGTTAAGTCTATGGGTATGGTTTTAAATACAAACAGACATGTATATCTTTTCCAGCAACATGGGATTAGTGAATCACCTTTTTGTTGAGTTTTTTTGCGAGGATGAGTTAGTCCCCTTGGCAGGGAGTGATGCTGGAGCCCATTGGTAAAAGCTTTTCGGCCGTTTTCCTTAAACGGATCAAGGTAATGGTTAAAATTTATATTCCATTCTTATTCGGGGGCAAACTGCATATGCAGTGGTGCATGAAGGAGTGAGCATGTGAGTGAATTAGAGGTGACATTAGTCGCAAAGTCACCATATTGACTTTTATTTCGATGAAACATGATCACTTTTGCAATCTATGCTCCTCCCAGCCTCAAGCTCCGTTCAGTTCTCAAACTTTTGGTATTGTGAATGCAGAAATTTAACTTTTTTTTTTTTAAGTTGCTCTTAATGACACCATATGTGTTGTGTTTTTGTGGGGGGATTTCACGCAATGTTTGAAGAGGTGATTGAAATGTGAGATTTGATGATTTATCTGAGGGTCTTGTGTAGACATCTGCTCCGCTCTTTGTTCAATCTGCCACTGAGATAGTCCTCCAGGGACGTATTTATTAAAGACAAATGGTGCGGATACTCGACTTCCCGTTGCCAGAATCCAAAACGCTACATCCATGGATCCATGGGTATGTTTGACAATCGGGCGGTTTCCTGCACTTAATCAAACCATTTAGATTGTTTAGAAAGATGATTTAAGAAATCACCAGCCTTTAGATCTCATAATACACTCAATCTAAGTGGATTATTTAAAATGACCAGACAAAGATGGAATAGGGCCGACGCCCTCCACCTGCACACGCACTGTGCTCAACTCCGGGCAAAGCGACGTATCCTGCGCAGCTTGTTTATTAGCGACGTGTACAACCAGATTGCGATGAGAAGTTGGGCTCTTTACGCTTTACTGACTCATTAGACTTTAGTTAAATTTTCAGACTCTTTGATTGGTCGATTCAGTCAGAGTTGATTGAGTTGCGAATGGAATTCACAAAAAGAATCATTTAAATTATGTCCATTATTTATTTAGGAAGAATACAAAGTGTAAATCAGGCAAATTCACTTTGAAGTAGGAAAACTACCTTCACCCTATTTACTCACGGCTTTTTGTTGATGAGTCTTGGTTCAGCCTGTGTCTGGCTGCGGTTACCAACGACTCTTGTCGGAGTGACTTCGGACTCGGGTCATTTAACACATTTGTTACCTGGGGTCGGGGTGGTGGGGCTCCGCATGTTCGGCAGTGGGGGACTGGTCGGGGGCCCACTGGGGTTGCAGAGCGGCCTGCCATGGCTGGCCGCTCTATGGCTGGTCGCAGTGGGTAGGGTGCACCCTGCTGAAAGAGGGCGCCGCTGGCAAAGAGCACACATTGACGACTGTGGTTTTCGGGGTGGGCTGTGTGCTGGCGGGTTGGCATAGGGATGTGGTCGGCCGGGCGGCGACCTCTGTCGGCCCTCGGGGCCCGGCTCCAGGCCTGTGGTCTGTGCCCGGTGCCTGCAGCCTGGTTTCTGCACTTGCGGGTGTGTGTAATACCTGTGCATGGGGGTGGGTTGTACAGTATGTGTGAGCTTCACATACATTGCTTCACGTGGTTGGTGCACTTAGGGGTCATGTGTGGGTGTTGCTCCGGCTTGTTGTCGGCTTCTCTGTGGGTCGGTGCTCCTTCTGTGGCCGTGGTGCATCGAGTGTTTTATGCAGTCGTTGAGTGTCGGCTGCGGGGCTCGTGGGTGGCTACGAGGCCTTTTCCGCTGCTTGGAGGCGCTGCAATGTAATTCTGACCTTAGACACCAGAACTAATTGCGATCAATTCCATGCACTCACGGTTGGACTCATCACACACATTCACACACACACACACACACACACACAGCCATCATCTGCCTCAAGCATGCCCCAAACACCCTCCTTATACATCCTTCTCCCTTGCTCTCATTTACTGCAATAGCTATCACAGGAATAAGCTACATACCGTAATTGCTGTTCCAATTTTAATTAATTATGTTTTGTCAAACACATTGTGATAGTTTCTCCTACCACACACCACTAGAGTGACGTTTTCAAGGCCTTCCGGCACAGAGACACAGAATACAGGGTTGTAGACACAGATTATTGTAGAGGGCAAGGGGGAATTAGCCCAGGAGCAGAGAGACATGTGTCATGACAGGGGCTCCCCCCTGAGTGTGTGTGGGGACGGAGGTTTAACCTGCTGCTCGTTACACCGACCAATGAGCAACAGCTATGCAGCCACACTGAACCCAATTACGAGATCCAGGTCGGGTGTGGCCGCTCAAACCACGCCCTGGCCCTTTCTCAATCTGCGTTCTGGTCTGTACTTGTGTTCTTGTGGACTTGTGAAACGTCATCAGCCGCAGCCCAAGTACTGTTCCAATTCAAAGTACGCGTCAAGCCAAGTCCATTCCAAATGCCCGGATGTGGACTTGCTCCGCCCATTCTATCGAGGATGCATCGGTGGTGACTTGAGCGGACTTGGGACAGCCAAGTATCGCAGAATGCATTTGGCACCAAGCGGTGGTAATGGTATTGGTCTCCGGGAGTCTGTACTCCCGAGTCGAACTTGCCAAGTCTGAACCACCAAGTCTGCGCGTCCTTGGTATTGAGAAACGGCCCATCCCCACACCACAAAAATGTGGTCCTCGGGTGTTTCTGTTTGTCATGGTAACGTTAAGATTGTTCTCGAAAGAGGGGAATGGGTGGCGGTCTTGTGAAATAAAAAATAAAAAACGTGCTCTCGTTATCCCATAGGTCATCCACAGGACAGAGTTATTGCTAGCAGTCCTTGAAGATTAATAAGGAGTGGCATTGCAAGTTGAGAATTCGAACTCCATGTCCTCGATGCAATGGCACACACACCCTGTGTTGTATGCCAAGCCTGCTGACGGCACAGGTAAATAAAGATTTGTGTTCGCTACCCGCGAATCGTTTGCAAGTCGTGCATCACCACAACCTCGCACATGAAGGCAAATGGCTCCAACTCACAGGAAACAGGGAACCAAGTCCTGTCATTTGTCAAGGATGTTGCTAGCAGCGACCCAGAGGCTCAGCCTGTGTAAAACAGACATTTGCCTAGAGGCCCTTCTTATCTTTTCTTTTCTTTTTTATTTTTACTGATATTTCCCTTCTACTTTCATGTTCTGGAGGCTGGCAGGCTGCTTTGTTCAAGGGTTTGTATCTCATTGCAGAATCTAAATCTCGCATCCTCTGTTGCAGGGAAATCTGAAAAAGAAGTGCTGCGCAGTGACACACAGTGACAGTTTATGACTGTGAGCGACCTGTGTTTAGGGCCAAAGGCTTTATATTTATTTTTTTAAAGTGCTCCAGGAGTTTATTTTTAAGTAGAACTAGCACACCTTC
>NC_137199.1:13698120-13808120 GCF_960531495.2 Zeus faber | reverse complement strand
AACAGGAAGGAGGGATGGACGGCGGGAGGGAAAAATACACTTTGAAAGGAATGAAATAAATAACCCTGTGACAAAGCGTTTGAAACGGAGCTTTTCATCCGCCGGCGTGCGACATAAAACGCTGCGCATTCCCGCCATCCAAAACCAAAAAACAGCAACCGTCTTCAAATAGATTCAGGCGCTTAACGACTATAGTTGGGGTTTTTTTTTTTTTTCATGGGGAATTTGTTGTTTAGTTGAAACTTTCAGATGGAACTAGTGGAGGGAGGGGGAGACATGAAAGTGCGGAGCCGCTTGGCTTCACAGGCGGCTGCCAGTGGTTTTACCGAGAAGCACGGCCGCGGCTGTTTCATCTGCTGCAGTCGTTACCGCTGACATCTGATGGAAAAACAAGACGGATTATTAGTCCGACTACAACCGCGCCGAAAAGGAGGATGGGAAGGGGGGAAAGATATCCAGATGATGCGTTTCGGGCGGCGCGCTTGTTCTGTCCAGTCACTTAAAGCAAGTGAACGTCGTAAGTTAGCCTCTCGGGTTCGATCGTAAGTGCAGGGCGGGGCTGCGCCGGTTTGACGCTTCCGGACGGAGCGGCGGCCCCGCGTCCACCGCCGGAACGCCTTTGTCTCGCTGACGGTTGAGGATCACTCGTGGCGGTGAAGGGTTCGACTCATTTTTGAGATGGGCTTCTCCGCGAGTCCCCCGGCCACGTGAGCCAATTCCACCGACTCCCTTGCTCGTCTCATTCCGTCAGCGCGACGACGAGGCGCGAGTCAGGATGGAGTTCTCACAAGAACGGCGGGAAGGCGTAACTCGGTCGCGTTCGTGATGAAGTCGGGGCCTCGTCGTTGCCTTGCCCTTTACCGGAGTCCTCAGTAATTGCTTTCGGTTTGAGTTTTAGATTCACCCTTTGGCCCGAGTGACTCCGGATGCCCAGAGCGTTTAAAAAATTTGTTCGTCATGAACGGCTCGTCCCGAGTCGTGTATCACAATCTACGAGAAGGCCCTAATGATGTACGTAGTACAGCACGTGTTTTGTGATTTTTAGTGGCCAACGTGATGTTTTGTTTTTTTTCCTTCTTGTGGTGGTGTCCCACGGTATGCTTTCATTATAAGTGAACCACAGTGGGGAAAAAAAAGGTTCAGAGGGGGACGCTGATGTAGACAATTTGCAACGTAAACGCTTCTGTCAAATGCAAGGAGGAAGGTATTCCATCAGGGATCGCATCATGGCTCTCTAAATTTCGACAAGAGTGGCGATTGGATTAATTATCTGTTGGATGAGCTGCTATTAGATGAGCTATTAAGCCAATTACTTTACCACTAGGAGAGTTGGCTGCGGAACAACACATTGTCTCTGGGTTGTTTTTCGCCCTCGCCATGCCCCAGAATGACCTCGGGAACAACCACTTAAATAAATAATAGAATCTGCGAGACAATGTCATCAAAAAAAATCACGGAAAATACGATCTCGGAAACCAGTGATTCCTTTAATGCTCGGGATAAAATGTCAATGGGCATTAGCTAATTTCATCAGTAATGCTTTATATTAAATTCTTTTAAAAGCCATTCCGGTTGCCTTGCCAAAGATGTCATATTAATTCCAGGCCGGAGTCCTTGAAAGAAGGATAACCTAATTTGTACTTTCCTACGGTAGGGCTGTGTGTGGCACGTGGGGAAGGAATTGAAGGCGTAGCGGGGACGGAGCGCTGCCTCTAATAGCCGCACTCCAACACTCTTTAAGGAAAGATTAGCAAAAGGCAAAGGGAGATTTTATTTATGGGAAAGAACAACCCAGCGCGTGCCAGCTTCGCAAGGTCTCACCGCGTCGTCGTAAATTCCCCGTCTTTATACGTCACCGCGCACTTTGTTTTGGGAGACGGAGGGTCGGCTGCCGAGCGAGGTTCCGCCGCGGTTACTATGCAGAAATACCTGTGTTCCAGCCAAACGCTCCAATTCCAATGTTATTTCGTAGTTTTACGGCAACCGTCCGTATAATCACACGTGTGTGTGTGTGTGTGCGTGTGTGTGCGTGTGTGTGTGTGTGCCTGTGTGTGTGTGTGTGTGTGTGTGTGCGTGTGTGTGTGGGGTCCATGCTCTCACCTGCTTCACTGTCGGCACTTTATGTTCACTCGGTTTCCACGGCAACAGCCCCTCCACTTTACTGCTCCTAATTCCAGAACCGTAAGTTGTCACCGTGAAGAAAGTTTCAAAGCAGACCAACAGCGGGGGGGGGGGGGGGGGGGGGGGGGGGGACGTGCTCCAGAGCGGCGTTCATTCTGTTGGATTTTCTGTCTTTCTTATTTCATTGAAAAGTGTTTCACCCGTTTTCAACGAAACGGCTCCTGCAACGGCGACACAAATTCAAACATTTAACAATAAAAAAAACCTAAAAATCCACATCAGCTTCCAAAAATCTTATTATGGCACACGGAAATTGGCTTTCGGCAATGGTTATTTGAATTATGTTTTAATACGCTGAAAATCCTGACTGCTCACATTCATTCTGTCATTTTCTATATTTTTGCAGCAACGCAAAAAAAAAAAATGCGTTTTGTGTTGTGGTAAATCTCAGTCAATCCCAGTCCTCAGCATCATATAAGTGGTTTAATTTAATTTTAAGCAGTGAAATGAATAGCAGGAAAGCAGTGCAGGGTCTTGCATCGAGACGAGTTGAAATGATTGATGACGAGCCCTCAGTTTTAAGAGAAGAGCGAAGCCAAGGGGACACGCGCTTCATCCCGTGCGGCTGAAGTGATGCAGCATCGTCGTCACACCGCAATCGCAGTTCGTCCAGTTCAAGATTGGATATTCAGGAGGTTTATTTGTCACGTACGTATACATACGTTCATTCCAGCAGCGAAACAGTCCACGTCAGTACGGACTTCATCCACAGTAGACGTCAAGATGCTGCACCAACACATCCACGCAGACTGCGCCATTTGACCAGTGGTATTGTGGTGTAGAGGTCGACCACAACCCCGAACACCCGAGGCTTCGACCCAGGACCCGCACGCGGTTCCGGGTCCTACTTTTACTGTCGGGGGCGGTGTGTAAGAGAGAGACTGACACAGTCTCCCCGTTTAAAAAAAATGTACTCTGATCAGGCTTGCGGAGCTCTGAGCCGCGGCATCTCACACCAGAAACAGAGGGGCGGGACGAACCCGGTGAGGGGTGGGGCCCAAGAGATGTGATTGGGCTAGCCCAGTGTCAGTATAGAAAATGAACCAATGGGCCGCTCCCCCTGCTGTATGGTCCAGCCGTGGGACAATTTTAATTTTTAAAAATGTCATTTTATTACATTGGCCCCAAGGTGTACCGGCCCACCGGGAATATGCCAAATTACCAGACCACGCCTGCTATCAGTGCTCCAATAATGCAGCAATACAACAATGCAGTGTGTTCTTACTGTCCTGCTTCTTCCTCTGCTGAAGATTTACAGCCCTGGTGTTTGTCTCCATCACTTAGAAGCCGTCACTTTTTATTAACGTCCGAGCGTTAAAGGCGAGCGCGAGTTCTGAAGTCGGCGCTCGTTCAATACGCACAGCGCGTTTACGTATGAAATGGTACATAGTCTCCAATCACAATGTGGATTTAGGCCTTTCCATGTTGATGCTGACTGATATCGGCGCCGCATGCACCGACCTGCCGAACCTGCTTCCACGCAGGCTGGCTGCTCCGTGGGCACCGTCGGACACGCCCAGCGCTCCACACAAACAGCCCAAACAGCGTGCTCCATACAGCTGAGCGCCGTTGCATGAAGCTGCTTGCTTGGGTATATTTCATTACTTCGAGCAGCCAAAGATGCCATGTTTTAACAAACGTACGTATTGAAAATGGTGTTAACATTTGACATTAAATATGACATTAAAATTGGTATGCTGTGTTCATGTTATCACACGATAGACAGTAGCCGCCCTGACCACGTCACTGGCATCATTGCTTTCAGGTGTTCGCACATATAGCGTCATATATCTCAACCAAGATGAAGGTGACGGCTCCATTTCATTCCATGGGCGCGTTCTCGCTTTGAAACACTGATCATGTTACTGTCATGTCAGTAGGTCACCCTGCCCAGGTCCGGCGGCTCAAAGGGCGGAGAAAAGACCGGTGACCAAACCCGAGCTGCTCCGCGATACGGCCCGGAGTCAAACAGGACGGGGCCGGGGAAGGGTTCATAATGTGGGAAGCTTCAGGAGCAGCGGCATTCCCATGATGCACCACGGCGCCCGTACGGCTCGTTGGAGATGCGTGGACTTGCCGGGTCGAAGGGCAAACCAGCATGAAAACAAAGCCAGGCACCACATTACTTGAGTTGTTATTCACTGAAGCGTGAGATGCACGACGAAGTGTCCTGGATTTTGACCTTATCAAACAGTCCGTCCGTGGAAATGCATGCATTAATCAGAGGAAGTCCAATAACAAGATATTTTGAATACGGTATTTTACATGTTTGCATTATTTTGAATCCTTTTAATCAACCGATTTGACACGAGTCATTTGTCAGTCGAAATATTCAGAGGAACTCGAGTCGGGTTGGGAGCGGAAGTGAGGTGTGCATTCCGTGAAGGCTCTTCTGGAAATGTCAGCTTTTTTTTGTTGTTGTTTTTTTCTCTCCAACTCTCTCATTTGAGATATTCGTTCATTTTGATTGAGGCTCTCGTCACCCCGTCAAATATTACGAACCCCAATTCCAATGAAGCTGGGACGTTGTGTAGAATGTAAATAAAAGCCGAATACAATGATTTTCAAATCCTTTTCAACCTATATTCAATTGAGTACACTACAAAGACAAGATATTTTATGTTCAAACTGCTAAACATTATGTTTTTGTTGCAAATATTCACTCATTTTGAATTTGATGCCTGCAACACGTTCCAAAAAAGCTGGGACAGGGGCATGTTTACCACTGTGTTACATCACCTCTCCTTTCAACAACACTCAATAAGCGTTTGGGAACTGAGGACACCAACTGTTGAAGCTTTCTAGGTGGAATACTTTCCCATTCTTGCTTGATGTACGACTTCAGTTGCTCAACAGTCCGAGGTCTGCGTTGTCGTTTTTTGCGCTTTATAATGCGCGACACATTTTCAATGGGAGACAGGTCTGGACTGCAGGCAGGCCAGTCTAGTACCCGCACCCTTTTACGAGGAAGCCAGGCTGTTGTAACACATGCAGAATGTGGCTTTGGCGTTGTCTTGCTGAAATAAGCAGGGACGTCCCTGAAAAAGACGCTGCTTGGATGGCAGCATATGTTGCTCCAACACCTGCATGTACCTTTCAGCATTAGCGGTGCCTTCACGGATGTGCAAGTTACCCACGCCATGGGCGCTAACACGCCCCCAGACCATCACAGATGCCGCCTTTTGAACTTTGCGCTGATAACAATCTGGACGGTCCTTTTCCCCTTTGGCCCGGAGGACACCACGTCCATGATTTCCAAAAACAATTTGAAATGTGGACTCGTCAGACCACAGCACACTTTTCCACCTTGCGTCGGTCCATCTCAGATGAGCTCGGGCCCAGAGAAGCCGGCGGCGTTTCTGGGTTTTGTTGATATATGGCCTTCGCTTTGCATGGGGGAGCTTTAACTTGCACTTGTAGATGTAGCGACGAACTGTGTTAACTGAGAATGGTTTCCCGAACTGTTCCTGAGCCCACGTGGTAATATCCTTTGCAGAATGATGTCGGTTATTAATGCAGTGCCGCCTGAGGGATCGAAGGTCACAGGCATTCAGTGTTGGTTTTCAGCCTTGGCGCTTACGTGCAGAGATTGCTTCAGATTCTCTGAATCTTTTGATGATCGTTTGATGATGAAATCCCTAAATTCCTTGCAATTGTACGTTGAGAAGCGTGGTTCGTAAACTGTTGGACTATTTGCTCACGCAGTTGCTCACAAAGTGGTGAACCTCGCCCCATCCTTGCTTGTGAACGACTGAGCCTTTCGGGGATGCCCCTTTTATACCCAATCATGACACTCACCTGTTTCCAATGAACCTGTTCACCTGTGGAATGCTCTAAACGGGTGTTTTTTGCGCATTCCTCACTTTTCCCAGTCTTTTGTCGCAGCTTTTTTGGAACATGTTGCAGGCATAAAATTCAAAACGAGTGAATTTTTGCAAAAAAAACAATAAACTTTATCAGTTTGAACGTTAAATATCTTGTCTTTGTAGTGTATTCAATTGAATATGGGTTGAGAAGGATTTTCAAATCATTGAATTCTGTTTTTATTTATGTTTTACACAACATCCCAACTTCAATGGAATTGGGGTTTGTACTTTGTCACCATAAGCAATTCAAATACCCAAAGATTCCACTGTTGCCGGGTTAAATGCAGCGATGGTCTGACCTATGGTGCATGTGCAGAAAGATCACACCACAAACACTTTACGGGGACTCGGGTGTATAACAATCACAATGTGTTTATTCGGACCAATACATTTTCATATACGAAGAATTTGCTGTGAGGATGAGGTGAGGATTTGTGCAATTCTGCAAAGGAAATTAACCTTAAAAGAGGTTGTCAGTCTGAAAATAATAATAAATGCTCAAAGATAAAACAAAAATAACCAAAAATAGCAAATTAATACATAATTGTCTGCATTAGTAGTACAAGAGTAGAAGTAGTAATAATAATAATAATAATAATAATAATAATAATAATGAATAATCAAGGTGTGTCAATCGGACTGCGCTCTGGTATCTATTTGGATCGGATATTACTCATGAAGTGTTTTATATGTTGTTGCGATACAGTGAATACCGCCTTGTTTTGCATGAAAACAGAGTTTAAGTGTCCTGTGGAAAGCTTATTATGGTCTGTTCGCCATGCACAGTACTTGCTGTTCAGTGCCGCTCTCTGGCCCCGGCACCTCCAGACACTGAAACCCCGCTTTCTGTTTGGATGCACAAAGTCGCGGCGGCGGAATGAAACGCCCAGCGATATTGGCAAATGATTCCCATATAATTACTCTGAGAGCCAATGGAGGAGAGGTTACATCCTCACTTTAAAATATTCACATGATGACTTTATTGCCACGAGGCGGAGGCAATTGCTTGACTGCCAGATTGTGACTTTTAATTTAAAAGAGCTGCTAGTAAATAGAGGAGGCAGCCTGATACACCAGCCAAATTATGGACCTTCCCTGCCGCTGGAGGGGAGGAAAAATGCAACGGCAAAGAACAGTATTTAACGAAAAAAAATAATAATTTGAGAGGGGCAGAGGAATGAAAGAAGAGGAGGAAAATACCGATGTTGGTTTCAAGAGTGTTATTTCAGCGGTCCCCGGGGAGTGTCGAAACACCTCCCGGCGATGAATGGCTTTTCTTTTTTGTCAGAATTTATTATGAAAAAAAAACAATGTTATATTAAAATGGAATGTTTCATCATACCCAGTTAGCCTTATGTTTGTCTTCCATTAATCTTAACATTTCCCAAAACTGCTGATCTGCCGAGAACAAAACGGGGGAAAGAGGAGACTTTTGCAAAGTTTTTAATTCCGCTAGGGAGATTATCGCATTAGATTATTGATCAAACTGTTTTCTTGTTATTGCTTCTATAGATATTATGGTGCAGTAACGATGTTTTAGAGTTTCATCTTGATAACTTTTTCCATTTCACTTCCATAATCTGTTCCCAGTGAGATGACATCATGCATTGTGTGGATTCCATGTTGCAAATTCAGGCTGCATCAACACTGGCCTGCGGGGACGTGGAATTTCTCCTCAACCGAGGCGTGGTCTTTGTTCATCCTCCTGAAACATCATTTCCATCAAACAAACAAAAAAGTGAATTTTGCAAAGGCCATCATTGAGAATGTTCGAACTCATTTTGTACCATTACAAACATCACGGTTTTCTTTCGTGTTTAGTAAAACGTCGCAGAAGAAATCATTCCTGGCAGGGCCACCACTGTTCTTTTCATTTCTTGTATTGTGTCTAAATTGGCTTAAAAATGTGCTCGTATTTAAAGTGGCTCTAAAGAGTGGCCAAAACAATCTGTCAAATTGTTCACAGTCCGCTGCCCAAATACCCAATAAACCAATAGATTGAAGCATTCAGGCAGGACCAAACGGCAAGACGTCCAACACATTTATTAACGTGGAGAGGGGGTGGCAGAGTGAAGCTGGCAGCTGCTTTCACAACAGTTCATGAATATCTTTTATTTTTTTTTTTAAGTAAACTTGTTTGTATCTTGTAAATACCATGGATCAATCGCTCCCTGATCTCGTCTCTCCCTTTAAATTCCCCGTGCATTGTGGAAGCACAAGCAAGCTCAAGTCCCGGATAGAGGCTGGCGTCACATTGTCCACTTTAAAGGGCCAGTGATGGAAGTTGTCAGTTCTCACAAGGGGGGGGAGTAAAAAAGTTGAGATTCATTGAATGCATAACCGACATAAAATATTATTTCACAATTTCCCTTCACATCTGACACAGATTTGTTACCCTTTTGCATTTAGTATGCACATCTCGGCAATGGAAATTGCCTAGTTGAAGAAGTAGTCTATTGACCTCCTCATTAGGAAGTAGCCTTTCAAGCTGCTTTATTGGCATTTAGAAGGGTGGGTGGGGTCAGTTGGGTATTCATCTGGAATAATGGCAAATGGCTGCATAATAATGCTTTGGGTTGAAAATCACACAGATTACCACTAAAGGCTCTTGCATTATGGTACAAAGCTACGGCCGCTGTAGGAATGACCGTTTGAAAAAAAATGGGTTGAATTGCTTTGTTGAAAGTATTTTTTTGTACGAGTGCATATCCCTCACTACCTCAGAGGCTCCGTCTTTCTGGAGAGTGTCAGAGAATGCAGGGCGAGGAGAGTGAGTCCACTGTGTCAACCTCTCGTCACAAGTGGATCCGGTCCATTCAGGCGCAGGCGGCCATTGTTCCATTCTTTCTTGTATTTTTTGGAGCAGCTGTACCCACGCGGCGGCGGCCGCCGCATCAGCATGCTAAATAACTTCAACGGTCAAGTGGAAATTGTCTCCATGACAGACTCCAGGCCAGACCACCACGTTGGGCAATTACATGGCCAGGCAAGAGATGATGGCGCATCTCTTAAATCACAGATTACCACTCCAAGGACAACGAAGTGGAAGCGGACCAGACAGAGAAATTTGACCCGATCATGTATCCTGCGGTCTCCATCCACCGGGCTTAATGATCCTGTCTGAGTCTGCTAATACTCTGGGAACCTAACGATGTCTCCCGGTTGTGCAGCGACGACGAGGGTTAATTTGCTTATTGGGAATTTGGGAGCAAGCCAGAGTTCATTTCAGTGTCAGATGTCAATAGTAGACGTGGACACGTGTCCCTCTACCCCCTCACCCAGACAGAAGGCCTTTCCGCTACAGAGTCCTGATCCGTCGGGATGGTCATCAGACATTTGATGACTTATCCCAAAAGTCTGGAGATTCGGCACATTCCGTTCAATTTTCCAACTCTTTGTTCGTTTGATTCAGTAGGGGTTACGAGTCCGACTCTGCTCGCCTCGGAGTTGGGAAATGGAATTCTCACAAGAATCATTTAATTCTGCCCAAAGTATTTGTGTTGGGTGGAACGGAATGAAAGTGTAATCAGTCACTTTCGCGAGAAATTATGCCAAATGCAAAGCCGGAGTGACTCCAGACTCCGGACTCATTTAAAAGGTTTGTTAGTTATGAAGGAGTCGTTCGCGAGTCTTGCATGACTACGTCCTTCAAGACAAAGGATTGCGTTCCTTTGTCTGATCCTCGATGGAACCAAATTCCTCATTTAATTGGCCGGCATTCAGAGAGCGAGCGAGAGAGAGAACACTGGCTTCCCCACTTGATGACTCTTTGAGAAGAGTAATTCACATCCCGCTCCTACAGGATCCGGTTCATACCACCTGGAAGCCCGAGCCTTAACAGCATCCCCTGTTCCATCCGCGCCGGAACATTTCTCTGCCAATTTTCTTATTTTCCTCTCGGAAAGAAACTGTCCGCGCATGTGATTTGAGGCTGAAAGTTTGGGACAACGCTGATCCGTCTCCACATCGACGAGCTAACAATGTGCTTAGGCAGACGTGACTACGATAGGTACCATTCAGGAGGACACAAAACATCAGCGTTTGCTTCTTTAATTCCACTTGATGGTGAAATGCATCCAGTGATTTTCCTTGGTCTCAAGCTGCTCCCTCTGCGTCTGACATATTCTGCCTGAAAGACACATCCGCAATGTTTAATGACCTTGGTTAGCTTTAGGGGGGGTGGGGATTGAGCCCGGCATATTTCCTTAATAGTTTTTTAATTACACCTTAGACTGTATCATCTGCAGTCGTTCCAGGGAACGCCTGAGCTGCCTGATGGGGGGGATAGAGCGTTACCTCAAATTACACACACTTCTGAAGGGCTTTTACTGACGTTTGGTTTTCTTGTCGCAGCACGTCTCTCCCGATGGCCACTGCAGTCTAAACCAATTCACAACAAACCGCTTTCTATCGCCAACCAAGCAGGCTTCGTTCAAACAAATCTGGCCTCGCTTGAATTTGAAACACCCCTCTTCTTTCAAACCCTCATAACCTCACAGACCGGTACCGATTGCGCTTGGTTTTTAAAGATGGACGAGAGCCGTACCGTGTTCAAAGGTTTTCAATAGCAATGCATGAGATGGCTCTCCCTTTGTTCTGCCCTCCTGTGCTTTCATTAAATGCCAATCTGCGGCGGCTCCACCGAAGCGGAAGCGCTCAATAAGTCCTTGTTCCATAGGATGTGAAGGTTGAGTCCAAACCGGGGGGGGGGAAGATCCAGGTTCCACATTAAAGATGCTCAGGCAGAAACATCAGCGCCTTGATTACTTTCAAGGGCTGGAAATGAGTGTCTCCCCATCCCCAGCTGTAGACTATGGGCTTAAAAAAAAATAAAACAAATGAACGGGCTTCCGCAGCATCCACCTACCAGGTGTGTCACATTGTTTCGTGATACCATGTATATGATTATAAGATGGTATTCATGAGATAAGGGCTTTTATTAATCCTGTGGGAGAAATTTGGGCGTTGCAGCAGCTCTGTGGTGAACATGAGGTACAGAGTGAGGGGGATATACACAAAATTCCCAAATATATACATTGGGAATAGAAATAAGTTGCAAACGGCTCAAGAATATACAGGTGAGGTATTTTCGGTGAAATGCAAAGCGGAATAGTATATAAAATACAAGATGAATGCTGTGCAAAGTACCATGTGGAAATGTATAATAACATTGGCAGAAAGGTATTTATCTATTGCTTTTAAAATGACCATTATGTGTTTGAAAACATTAGAACAATCTCAGTTCAATATCAATTTGTAGAAATAATAATCTAACATCCTTCTTCACATATATTAACGTATACATCTTACATCACAATTTACAAGACAGTGTCACCAAGTGTTAAAAAAAAACAAAAAAACAAAAAACAAAAAAACAAACAAAAAAAAAAAAAAAAATATATATATATATATATACAATAAGTTATGTTGACACATTTTGTTGATATCATTGCATCATTGTCCCCTATCTTAATCCATCATGGCCACCAGCGCTCAGAAAAGGAGAAAATCAAAGTTTTCCGCTCTATTGCACCCTGGTTAGGGCGTGATTCTGCGGCACGGCCATTAGGCCACATTGTTGGATGTAATCTCCAAATGATGGCGGCTGCTGCTGCTGCTGCTGCTGCTGCTGCTGGTGATGTTGCCGCAGGGTTATGGTTGTCAGTGATCATCTCATGCAATGAGCGTTGCCGCCTCGCTCCTCCCCGTCACCAGTCCTCCCGGACCCATAAAGGCCACCCTGCGCTTTTGTTCAGCCAATCAAGATATGCACGGACATTAGCTCCGAAAGCCAAATGGTGCAATTCAACCCTGACCTGCTTTCAGCGCAGAATGAATTGCGACTGAATTATTCTCCCCCAGTTAGTTTCCAATGCAGGAGCCTCATGAAGAGCAAGTGCTCTAATTTCCTTTGACAAATCGCAAAAGAGTGTTAATGTGTCTGCACTGGGGCGGATCCACCGCAGTGTTTTAACACAATACACTATTAATATTTACTATAGTGTGCCGTAATACGCTATTAGAAACTGCCCTGCTGCTTGTGTCATCCACACAACCTGGAAAAAAAATATACATTAGCTATTCAGGGGATATTAATGCAGGTACGGGAGACAATCTTTAAGAATATTTGATGATAAAAGTTAGCTTTTTCCTGTTATTTTTTTCTGTTAATCAAAGACTGATAGTTGCACTTAAAATGCAAGTCAGTGCCCCACTGAGTATGCATCATTTAATTATTTGTATATGAATATTACCCACCTAACTCATTATAGGTAGATGAATCTACAAGTAAAACGGTTTGTGTATATATTTGGACCTTCCAGTCTGATTAAGCTCCGGTTTCTCTGGTGCTCTACTCCACCACGATACAAACAATATTTCTCCATATAGAAAGTCATGTTTTAATAAACTACCAGTGACAAAGTGCAAGATATGAGGCTCTGCTTTATAGTTGTACGTTCAGATAAAAATAAGTCCAAGTTTGTACCGAAAACTGGATCAAAATTCCTGTCGCATCCGCCAATGACTTGCTTTTGCTTCTGCCAATTAATATTTCATGGGGGAAGACTAAATCAATAATTGTGATCGAAATCAATTTATTTCCAGTTTGGGGTGTAACGTTTTACCATCATCCCTGCGTATCTGCATCGGCTGTCACACAAATAACTTAAAACGGCGACAGTTTACACGATAAAGTGATAATTGATGTTGGTTATTTATGATTATTGCTCGTTATAATCATCCTCTGGCTCCGACGTGCATAGTGATTAAACTAAGTGTATGATTAAAGGTTTTGGCGCAAATAACAAAGTATGAATTACATCACAAACCGATGGCGTCGGTGTTATTTTCCTTTTTTCGGGAGATGCCAACGCATTTGCACATATCAAGGACAGGGAACCCCACGGCAGCCGCAGTCCGCAGCCGCAGTCTGCAGCAGTCACCTGGTGTAAACACACAGTGGATTTTGGAGTCTGTGCCTAATCTTTGCTTAATTGTGGGGGTGGGATCCGCCATCCTCCCTTTGTGCCCGGCGCTCGCTCTAATGCCGCTAAGTCTATTAGGATCGAACCATGGCAAAGGCTTTGGGGAAGTCTTTTGTCGAGTAGATGTTGGTGCATAAGCGATAACAAGATTGAGCGGCTTTTAATGTTCGACAACAAAGTTTTGGATAATCCGCCGACGGCGTCGCCGGGTAATCTGCGCGTTTGAATGACGAGACGTCTTCCGGACGGAGGCGCGGTCGCTCGCTCGGGCTGGGGAGGAAGGCGGGAGGAAGCGCTTCGCCGGGTTCGGGCACGAGCCGGTGACTCTGTGACTTCCTTGCATTCGCTGAAATTTCAAACAAAATGACATCAGGGCTACCTCATTTTGTTTTTACCCTTTCGCATCTCAGCCTCAGGACAAAGCTCAAAGATTAGTGATGAGTAATGAATATAAAAGGAATTTCTGTCATTGCGACAGTGACATTAAAGGTTAAAGAGCAGCAGAAACCCTATGTAGGGCCTGTGGTGTAAATGAACTTTTCGAGGGGCTGGACATGCATGAACCTTACCCAGTTGAGGTTCACCCTGAAATGGTAACGCCTCAAATATATTTTCCTTCCGAGAACAATGGAAGCTTCTTTTCCCCTATACTGTAGCAGACTAAAATACTTGTGTATAATTAATGACTAAATTACTGCTCTGTGGTGCCCTCGCAGGGCTGCCAAGTGTCATTTGGCGTCCGGCTGGACAAGCGGTGGCCAGATTCCATCATCGCCTCCACACCACGATTCAAAGATCAAGACCTTTTTGTCGGATTCTACCATCTTGTCTCGCTAAATTGCTTTTCTCTTATTTTATTTACTAATTAAAAGATTATTATGTTTTCAAGCTGAGACTCCTCCATAATGACTTGGAAGTCTGCAGGCCGTTTTAAAAGTCTGCTAAATCCCCAAATGGAGCATTCCTAAAAGCCCCCCAGCGGTCTTTCTTTGAGCTTCTGCAAGTTATATTTTTAAGGCTGGAGGTGCTTCTCTTATCACTCTGACATTATGGTGTCTGGACCTTTTTTCTATTTTTTTTTTCTTTGCGGCGAATGATTTAAGACCAAAGAGGCGAAAGGCTGCCAGCCATGGCTGCCGTTCTAATTCTGAATTTGAATTGTCCAATCATCATCAATGTAACAAGCTTTGCCTCCTTTGACTTTCCCGAGGTGTAAGGAGTGTAAAACTTTTTGAAATTACAAAAACATTGGGAAGCAATTACAGATAAGTGAAACAGTTTTCATTGGGTTGCTGTGAAATAAGTTGCCATAACAGACAGCGTGACCTTGACATCCGGCGGGACCTTGACATCCTTCATCAAAGACAAAACAAGAGACTCTGCAGTTTATTTTCCCTCTAAAATTTGTTTGAGAAAAACATTTTGGAGCACACTGACTGTAAAAAGCAAAGTCTGTTTTCGTTTCTGGTTGAGAAGTCAACATATTTCTGCAGTAGAGCTGATGAATCCTAGAGCTGTTTTGTACTTATTTATGGCCATTAAGGTCATTAAAAGACAGTTGGTTTTTTAGTGGATAAAATGTGTGACGTTGTTTGGGACAAACTATTTTCTACACTTTCTTTTTTTTACTTTTGCCGGTAACAAATACGATTGACCTTGTTCTCGGCAAGATGGCTAATCTTATCTGACAGCAGCTTTTCATGGGAATTAAACACTTGATGAGAACTGGCGAAAGAAGAACAAATACTCAAGATGTTTAAGACGAGTGCCAGCTAAAGCCTGCCGCGGTATTTATCAAGAGCGTTTTAGAATTGGCACAATGGGAATTAAGGCACCCAAATCCAGCGTTTAGCGGGAAAATCCCCCAAACTTTATCGGAGGCTCTGCCAGAAGAATCCAATCTCTTTCGAGGTGTGCACGCCATGATTTCCTCCTCCTCGCGCTGATGTTTTGGCAAATATTGTGCGAACCGCCATCGTCGCTGTAATTATCTGTGCCGTTATCTTCGGAGAGGGGGCGTGCAGTTTGAGTGCTAAATACAGATAACGGGAACGGAATCCTGGATATTGATAAACCCTGGCCCTTTGGTCAACACCACATACTGAAGAGTTTTCTTGGGAAAGCGAAAAATGTCTCCAGGGGTGAAGTGGGTTTTCATCATGTGAGGGAGTACTGATAGGGACATTTTTGGCTCCAAACAAACTTCACTTTGGAACAGAACCTAAATAGTAGGAGACGACCTCAAGCAAGCACACAAGAACAGGGTCCAAATACCAACCAAACGGCCGTGGTCTGGTAAGACATAATAAAAGTGATGCATGCTATAGAATAGCAATAAGAGAAAACATATTAAAGCAACACATTAAGGAGAATGTCAAACATCTGCAGATTTGGTGGATCGCTGGGCGCTCTTCTCTCCCGTAGCCACGGAAACCCCGAAGACGCGTTTTCACTGTTGACAATGTGTGGAAAGTTGTCAAAAACACCAAGTTAAGTTAAAGTAATGATGCATTCAGTCCATGCGCCCCGGACCGAGGGGAAATCTGATTCAGTCCTCCGGTGAGATTGGTCGCAGAGTTGACTTTTCCGGCAGGAGGAAAAAACCTCCCCTTCCAGGTGAACATTGGAGCAGGTCTGGGGCCGAATCACTTCCCTCAAAACCTTTGGAATCTCTGTAACCCCCAAAGCAACCGCCACCAACTTAATTGGCTTTTGTGATTGTCTCATTAGATAGCCGGCCGGGGTCCTTCTCCCTGAGATTCGCCGCCGAAGTGTCCGTGCGGGGGGGCTGCATTCGTTTCTGCTTAACAAGACGTCGGCTCCCAGCGGATCCTCCAGAGGGCAATCACTGGAGTTTCTCTGGCTCCGTGCGCCGGAGAGGGACTCCCTCAGGTCGTGACCGAGGGCCAGGGATCAAGGAGCGAGTGTGAGCGTCCGTGTGACAACTCGCGGTGCTCTGAACACCGCCGGTCCGTTCCCTCCACCTCCGAGTCCGTACAACTCATTAAACTATGGGACTCGACGGCGGAGAACAAACCTGCACTCCGGCACTAGAGACGCCGCACGAGGAAACTATCAGCTGCTGCTTTCCAGACGCTGGAGGAACCCCGGGAGAACCCTCCCGAAGCTACTTCAGACGGAAGGTTCGGCTTGTGCACGATGACTAATTTGTTGCGTTTTAAACGTCGAATCCCGCAAGGGTAAAAGGGTGAATTTGTCAACAATTATGTTGACAGATGAGCGTGTTATCGCTCTTATATCCTTGACTTAAGAAAATTTTCCTCTCATTGATTTCGTAATTGGCTTGTAAAATGCAATATCGGGGGACACATCCTGGTACAGTAAACAGAACGATTTTTAATGACAAAAAATTGATTGGGCAAGATGGCGTATAGATCCCGTGAGGTAATGTTATCTATATGCCAAGAACTTCATCAAGCTAAGAAAGTCACCAGGCACACTATTTATCTTCTTTACCGCTGTCGGGCAGAGGCTCCAAGCCTAATTTCTATAGCTGGGGCAATGTCACATTTTCTATAATATAATTTCAATCATAAAATCTCTTCAGGGTCAAATCCTCGCCAGGATACAGGAGAGTGAATATTCTGTCTGTGGTTTTTACTGTTTGTAAAAGGTTTGGTCAAATTACAGGAAGAAATAAATGCCACAACAATCCTAGTTATCCACACCATCGTATCACGAGCTCTTGGCGTCAGAATCGGTCGAGAACCCCTCATCACAGCTGAGGTAGTTTGCATTGCATCGCAAAGAAATACTACAACCTTTGATTTGTCAGAATATATTATTATTGTTGCCCACTTGGCGTCCCCTGCAGCCATCTTGGAAGGGGGATTCCTCCCTTCCTCCCCCTCTTCTCAAGGTTTTTCCTTTTTTTTTACCCCAAAGGGTTTTCTGTGAGTCTTTCCTTGCCCCGGATGAGGGTTCGGTTCAAAAAATGCATTGTGATTAAGGGCTACATAAATAAACTTGACTTGCCTCTGACATGAGGCTCTGTTCCTAATTGGACAGGCCTTCCCACGATGCACTGGGAATAAAGGAATTTGGACGGGCGAGAGTCGGGCCTCGGACTCTAACTTGACTCGGACTCTCCTCTCTCACGTTGACTGAACATAGACGCGGGAACCCGACTTGAAACTCAGTTTAATTACAGATTAAATCCTCTCAGTTTAATTGCATTCCGGTGAGTGGTGCTTTAAACGGTGACAACACTAAATCCCAAGCACACCGTTTTAATTTCTCTAAACGCCGTCGTAACAGATGCAATGTGCCTCGGTTGCCTTGCGATCAAAACATTGCAGCAAAGTAATCACTGTCCAGGAACAGTTGTCTCCCGGCGCGGGGGTCATGCTTTGGGAGCCAGGAGCAGGTCATCACTCGTCATTTGCGGACGACGACGCCGCTGTTTGCTCGCTCCTCTCCCAACTAATCTGCTCCAAAGCGTTTCCTGGACATTCAACCGGTGGTCCGATCGGTGTGGTTTCTGGTTCAGAGCCGGAGATCTATTATCGGTTTGGCTAGAACACCACTATGGACTGTTTTGTTAGGTCGTTGTTATTGGACATTGATTACACTGAGGTTTTGGGGGGTTTTTTTTGCCATGGTTGCCTCATTGAAGACAACAACGGATTTGGGAGAAAAGCAGCAGTGTGCTTAAGCTTGGTGACGTTTTAAAGCACCTCCTCCTTTCCAGTGGAACGCTGTCGATGCCGAGATACCCGACTGAACTGCATTTCAGGGGTCTCATGCTAATTCTGACTGCAAATCGGCATTTAATTAATTGAAAGGAAATCCCAATTTATTGGGTTTTCTTACGCAGATCTAGGGACTTCTGGCGGAACACACAATTAATTGTTCTTCATTTCTGAAGGGCTTTTCGCAGGTCAGCGGTGAAAAGTAATGTCATTTCATCGCATCACATTTCATAGAAAGAGACTGTGGATGGATGATATACTTATTACAGGGGATGGTCGCTCAGGCGGTAGAGCTGGTGGTCTAGTAATCTAAACGTTGCTTGTTTGATCCCAGGCTCCTCCTGCTGGCATGCTGTAGTGTCCTTGAGCAAGACACTTAACCCCTCATTGCTCCTGATGGCTGCGTCCGTCGGTGTTTGAATAATTGTAAGTCGCTTTGGATAAAAGCGTCTGCTAAATGCAACATACTGATAGGTGTGTGTGTGTATGTATGTGTGTATATGTCTATCGGTATGTATTAACCTCCCATATATATACATATACTGCAATTATGTATTTATATGGGAGGTTAATCAAATGACGTGGAGAACTCTACTCTGTTAAGCCTCCAGATCAGAGGCAGCCACATTTCTTTTCTTTCTCTTTCTTCCTTCTCTTTCATTGTATTCCCTCCTCTCGTTGGGCTCCAGCTGCATGTTTAAGGAGGAGCCCGCTGATCATTAGCGCTTCGCCCACAATGCTCGGCTGCTGTTGGCTCGGCTCCCCGGCTTTGTCGCTGGCATCCCCCTCTCCTGGTCTGTTTTTTTTTTTTTTTTTAATGGTAGGAGACGAAAGAATGGATCTGCGCGGGACTTGTTTGTTAACGACACACCACCCCTGTGAGCGAGAGCTGGAAGCGTGCCCGGCCCCTTCCACACCACGGAAACTGGAGTCAACCCAATCTGTTTTAAACGCGCAAATTTATTTAGTCGTTTACCCCGCAGTCATTAAGGGGCGATGTGCGGCGCTTTTATTTTATTTTATTTTTCCCCCCGCCGGTCTACTCTCACTAATTATATCAAACTTGCTCTTTGGGTTTTCATTCGTGGACAATGGATGACATGAACGAGGCGGTGATTTCAGATCTCAGATGGTTTCAACGAGGACGGAGAAGCTGGTGAAATGCAGCTGCGTTGAGCTTCGCGTTACATACGTCCCCCAGCACCGCGCCAGCCGAGGCGGCGGCGGCGGCGGCCAGATTGTGCGAAATTGCGTTCAAATCTGTGTTTAGATATGTTAGGTGCGAGATGTGAACAGGTTGTGGGATTAATGTGATCTGGGAGGGCTTTTTCCTGAATCTGTGCGAAAGTGTGCTTGTGGTCCTTAACTTCTTTACCGATCTCCAAATATGGAATGCGTTTTGTGAACGCAAAATGCTGAAATGTCGAGGCCAAAGACTGATCATTACCTGCTCTGAAACCTGCTGAGACTCACTAAGTGTTTCATCTCCTCTAGAAAGCACTGTGGTTTTGGGTCGGAAATCTCGAGGAGTTTTCAAAAAACATCTGTAGAATCATGGACGATAATTAAACCAACATCTATGTCTCATTCTGCATTCTTCGCCGTGCCGTACTACCAAACGGACACTTTTCTTTCAGTTTAATGTTTCTGCATTTGATTCATTTGTTTTTATTTTATTGTTTTTCATGTTTTAATAGCATTTCATGTTAACAGGCTTGTTTCTCTTAGCAACTGGCTCAGTGCCAAGGGAAAGGATCGCAACTTGTTTATGGTAAATTCCATTGAAAACATTTGTATGAAGAGTTTGCTTCTGTTCTCAATCACATCATAGTATGCCTATGAAAATGGTCACTTATTTTTGAAAAGCTTTCTTTAGGTTCAAATTTAGTAAAATCAAACATTGCCGTTAATCGTGAATAATTTATTGAATTATTTGACAGCCCATATAGAAGATCAGCCACAACCTGAAAACCACTGACAGGTGAAGTGAATAACATTGCTCATCTCCTTCCAATAGCACCTGTCAAAGGGTGGGATATATCAGGCAGCAAGTGAACAGTCAGTTCTTGAAGTTGATGTTTCGGAAGCAGGAAAAATGGGCAAGCGTAAGGATCTGAGTGACTTTGACAAGGACCACATTGTGATGGTTAGACGACTGGGTCAGAGCATCTCCAAAACAACAGGTCTTGTGGGGTGTTCCCGGTAAGCAGTGGTTCGTACCTACCAAAAGTGCTCCAAGGAAGGACAACCGGTGAACTGGTGACAGGGTCATGGGCGCCCAAAGTTCATTGATATACGTGAGGAGTGAAGTCGAGCCCGTCTGATCTAATCCCACAGAAGAGCTGCTGTAGCACAAATTGGTGAAAAGTTAATGCTGCTTTGATAGAAAGGTGTCAGAACACACAGTGCATCACAGCTTGATGTGTATGGGGCTGTGTAGCTGCAGACCGGTCCCAGTGCCCATGTTGACCCCTGTCCACCACTGAAAGCTCCTACAATGGACACGTGAGCCTCAGAACTGGACCACGGAGCAATGGAAGAAGGTGGCCTGGTCTGATGAATCAGGTTTTCTTCTACCCCATGTGGATGGTCGGGGTTAGGGTCCAGTTTGATCGAGCATCTATGGGATGTGCTTGAACAACAAGCCCGATCCATGGGACCCCATCTCACAACGTCCAGGACTTAAATGATCTGCTGCTAATGTCTTGGTGCCACAGGACACCTTAAGACGTCTTGTGGAGTCCATGCCTGGACGGGTCACAGCGGTTTTGGCGGCACGAGGGGGAGCTAGACAATATTAGGCAGGTGGTTTCAATGTTGAGGCTGATGGGTCTCTAATATACTGTGTATACACACCCACAGGACTGTGCTATTGTCTATTTCATAGCTAGTTTTCGCGGAATGTGCTACCGAAAACAGAATAGAATCCTCTCTTGACCGGCAGGATCCAATCAGCAATTCTCTTTCCTCTGATAAAAAAAACAAAAAACAAAATTCTACCTTGTGTTGACCTAAAATGAAAGTGAGACATTGTCTTCTTATTTTTCCTCCACCCTAAGAGCACTGACACCAACATGAAAAATGCACAGATTTCATCTTTCCGTTGCCAAAGGCCTTCCAGTCGGCATTTCAAGAACGCGTTTCAATATTTAAGAAGTGAGCGGACACCTTTAGGACTGTGTGGAGTGACGTGGAAGCGCTGGGATTCACAACGTTCCCTGGGAACAATTTAAATAATGAAAGAAACCCCTCTTAAGGTGTCCATAGGCAAATGTAACTCTCTCATGAAGTTTTAATAACAAGCGCGGGGATGGGGCATTGCATCGGTGGGATGATGGAGAATCCTGCATTAATGATCATGCCGTTGTGCTGGCTCCATCCATCCCCAGGTAGCAGAGTGTGATGCTTTCAGGGAAGAACAGCGGCTTGGGAATGGAACTCTCTTGTCGGGCAGAAAATAGATTAGTTAATAGATACCTCGTTCGCAGTGGATGCACACGGATTGGAGGGTGCCCGCAAGTCTGTTGGGCTCGCAAATTATTATGAGCAATTAATGGAAAACTCCATTTCCACACACACACATACATATTACATTACACAGTACATATTAGAGCTGTCAAATGATTGAAATAATCGATCGCCATTTATCGATCAAGATTAATCATATGAAAAAGTGTGTATAACTGAGCTGTCCAACCATTATAATAATGAATCGTGGTGAATCGCATGATATTCGTGCTACTTATTGTGGATTTACTTGTACTCAAATTTGATCCCTACTCAAAAAGCAGTGCATTGAGTAATAGCTATAGATGCATTGAATGGCATTTTCACCATGAACAAGCCGCCAAGGTTCTCCTGTTCCTTTGCACTGAGCCAGTTGTGCGAATGTGTGTGTATACGGTAAAGTGTATACGTACAGGTTTATACAGTTGAGTGTTTTGTATGTATGAAGTGAAGGAGAGAGGGAATATTGACATTGAGTATTTGCAGTTCTGTGAAATCCCACCGCGCCAAAGACAAAATACATCAAACAAACTGCGGAGAAGTTGCCAGGGGTTTCCATGTTGGTACAAGACTTAGCGCTGGGGGTGGAGAAACAGTTGTAGGTTGTCAGAAGAACCTGTGAGGATGAATAAATCTGGCGAAGGGCTTTAATTACGTGATTGCCGGCTTGGAAGCAAAATAAGTGGAAATAGACCGACGGCTGGAAGGGGAGGGGTCCAGCTCCCCCGGACAGAATGACAGCTACGCCGTTCATTCGTCATCTTTCATTTCTCTTACTGCGATGTTGAATCGCTCCTTTGCATCTATAAACTTGACAGATATATTTTACGAGGAGCTCAGCAGCTCCGCCGTGAAATACCCACACGCCCATGAAGGAGTAGGACGAGGGGGGTAAAAACAAAACAAATGTGTCTGTACAGAGCTGTTTGTGCTTCATCTATTCCAGTTCATTAGGACTCCATTAGTGGAGTGGCTTCCGCGGCAGTGCGTCCTCCAGGTCACTCGCGGAACAGGCGACTTCAGTTCCCGGTTTTGGGAAGGGAGTCGGCGGAAGTGAAAGGCGGTTTTAAGCTCTGAGACTGCGGGGGAATAGCGCCGGACACGAAGCTGGGACACCTGAGCTGCACTGTTTCCATTTCAGAATCGGGCTGTATTGGCCAAGCAGCGGCGTCATGCAAGCCAAAGTTCTGGGGGGCGGCGGGGGGCGTAGTTAGAGCCTAGTACGAATACATGGTGGCGCATGCCGTTATAACGGTGAACAACGCTCCCTTTGTATACATCATTCATTTACACATCCACATATGACGTGATTTGAACTAGAGAGAATCTGCGTGTGCATGCAAGATGCACCTTCCCACAATTTCTCAATCCCCAACTTCTCTCATTTCACTTATTTCCAATTAAAGACTGGAGAAGCTTTCCGCTTACATTCTCTGTCGCATTCTCTGAGGGAAGTTTTCGAGAGGGAAATTGTGTCACAGCAGCTCATCAAATTGGCAGGTGATAATAATAAAGTAATAGGGGGAAAAGAAAAACGTAAAAAGAAAATGACGACCTGAGTATTGAAAAATAAATTGGCGCATATATATAATGACGCTAAACATAAACTAGAAGATAGAAAAAATGGTCATAATGAATGAAAAAGATTGCTTTGTACAATGAACGAACGAAAAATAAATAATGTAAACTTGAGAATTAACAAACTCAAATAAACCCCCCAAAAAATTACAAAAAAAATAGAAATAAATAACAAACCTAAACATGATTAACAATGAGCAATATTTCCAGTGAGTGCAGCAGAAAATCCAATGAGGTTGAGTACAAATTGGAATGATAATAAATTATAATGAATGAATAAATATTGAATAATTTATGTTGGGTAAATGAATGTACATAAATGTGGCAGGTGCATAGTCATTGAGTTTTATGGGACACATGAAGCTCAAAAGCCTGTAAATGGTACGGTCACACCGCCGGCGACGGGGGGCGGCAAAGCGACGGGCTGCACTGCATTTCAAACGGAGTTCGGCTTCATCCGGCAGCAGGGGGCGGAGCGGCGACAGCAACGATATGACGGCTTCGCTGCGACAAGGAGCACATCAAAATCAGCACTAATAATAAATGATAAGAATATAATAAGTGATAATAATATTAAAAAAAAATTACCAAAAAAAATACACCATGAACCTTCAACTGAACAATGGACAGCAAACTAATGTCATAGCTAGGGCTCTACCAGACTCGATTTCAGGGATCTAGATGATCAAAAATAACGCATTTCACAGTTTTTTTAAATAAAAACAGGACATTTCGTGGCAGTGATTGAATTTCTTTTTGGGCAAGCACAGTCGGGCTGTTGTCATCACGCGCAGCTACGTTTCTTCGGCTGTTTCTTGTTTGCATCCAGCTTTCATGTCAACTTTCAACCATACATCCCACTTTGTTAAAAAAAAAACTTTTTTATGAGAGGAGCCGAACGTGCACTCTACTCCATTAAAATAACTTGATTTGCCAAAGAGAGCCCGGAGCAGTGCTCCAACGCTGTGGAAACACGGTGCCTGACGCCATCTTTCCCCTGGAAACAAAAGTTTGAATTGACTGGTAACGTTATTGATTTAGTTCCAAACTGATATTTTGTTGAAACCATGGAAACGACCCCTATAAAACCTTGAGAATAATAACAGTAATACCATTTTTCTGTCTGTTTACTTTGATAATAATTATAATTGATAAAATTGGGGAAAAAATAGATAATAATGAACAGCAGCAGCGTCTAATGTTCCGCCATAACAATAACAATAATAATAAGCAGCAGCAGCCTGTGCACCTGCGATGCAACAGCAGATTATCACCCAATGGGATAATGATTGAAAACACACTTGATAATAGCGCGGGACAAACACTAGTTCCTTAAGTACGTCCACGCCGAGCTGATTTGGCGCCGAGCTCCAATTGATGGTCGCTCCCTGCAGCTCCGCCGCGCTCCAATCAGACTTCCCAAAACAATGGGACATGTGTCCCTTGAAGATACTGGCAGCCATTAAGTATTTAACTAGAATGGTGTGGAGCCCCGGAGGAGGGCTTCCTGTGCTAGTGTAACCTACTTATCAGCGCACCACCAATACTAATGCTCATGTTTATTACGACAATGTGTTTCCATCTGCAGCCTTTTAAACATTATTTAAAATTCTGTTTATTTTTTTTTCCCTGTCACCACCAGCACGTTCCCTGCTGTGGAGGGCAGATGCTGGGGAAAATATTGCATTACATATTAATAACGGTGAACTCGGAGGAGATGTGTGTTTTTCCATCTCTTTTTAAAAATTATTTTCGAACTTTTTATTTTTTTTCTTCCCCCAGTTCCATTATCTGTTGGTATTTCTTGCCGTAATTCAGCTTAAGCCTGGGGGTATGTGAACCGACTTACTCATTCTGTGTCCGTACAACCCTCCATGTTTACTTGTTTACCTTGTTGTGGCACAAAAGCGCGCGTGTGTGTGTGCGTGTGCGTGTGCGTGTGCGTGTGCGTGTGCCTGTGTGTGTGCGTGCGTGCGTGTGATATTTGCGGCAATTTCCCCCCCCCCCCCCACAGATCCCTCGCTCCACGTGCAGAGTGAAGGAAAGAGAGAAAGATAAAGGTTATCTTCCAGCTGAGAAGTTGTAACACCCTTCACACGTCTGAACCTCCGCTATTCTCCGAGCTGTGTGAGCCGTCTTGGCGTGGAACGGGCTTCATTGGCCTTTTTTTATTTTATTTTATTTATATTTTTTTTCGTGGGACATATGAGGCCTCGGCAAGGTTTTAAATATTATTTTTTGGTTTTATATTATTTTTATTATTACTTGCTTCAATTCGCAGTCAATGATGCAGATGTCAATAACATAGTTATTATTATTTTTTTTATTGACAGGCAATGATTCCGTTTTTAGTTTGTTTTTGTTTTTTTTGTTGTTGTTTTTTTTTTTTTTGTCTCTCTCCGGGGCCTGAGGAGAAAGTATAATTGAGAAATCAGCAGGGTCTCCTCTCGCGCTCCTCAAAGTCACCGGCTTCCACCCTGTGATTCCACACCAATCATCAGCTTAGCGGCTTAGCTCTATTTGTACTTGAAGATTGTGCGGCGGCTGCCGTCGCCGTCTGATCCCGGAGGGAGGGGAGACGGGCGGCGGGGCGGCGAGCGCACCAAATTCCGGGGTCTAACGTTCGGTCGGTCCCGCACTATCGACCTGTTTGCTGTGAGCCGTGAGGGTTTTTTTTTTTTCTTTTTTTTTCTTCATCAAAATCATTTACAATGTGATGGAGTGACGTTTCAAGAAACAAACCAGCCCGGCGCTGGGCGAGGGAAGGGGCAGCGCGAGTTGACGGACACGTTGGCAGAAGCAATTATCAGCGCTGTCTCCCGCTCTCACATGCGTCTGTGTAGTATATGGGTTAGGATCAACGTTTGATATTCTGTGGCGTGATGGTGTCGAAAAGACGGGTGGAGCTTGACCCCGATGGGGGGGGGGGGGGGGGGGATGGTTTTGGGAGACGGCGCGCTGGAAGCTCGGACAGATCTGACCTCTCGTGATATTCCACACGATGAAAACATGGAGGGTAATTTAATTAGGTTCCTTTTACCATCGCCTCCCAAATCCAAATCACGTATTTTAGTTTATTTTTTGACTGGCATTAGATGGGGTAGTGGATGAGCCTCGAAAAGTGCTTTATTTTATTCCTACATTTTTTTCTTCAAAACCATCTGTCGAACCCTTCCACATTTGATGGATTTCGGCTCCATTTCGCGCCAAAACTCTGGGAGGAGCAGCGCGGAAAAACATTCGCTGCAATATATTTTTTTAAATGTGACGTAGTATAACCAGAAATAAGAACATTTCACTGCAAACGTGTTTGATTTGGTCCACGGTTATCCGGATATATACGCCACCAACACCACCGCCCTCGTCAGTGTCAACGTGAAGGTCAACTTGCGAGGTTGTCGCTCAACATCCGCACAGCGTGACTTGAATGTTCGAATAGTTGTGTGGGCGTGGCGCGGAGCCGTAGGGGGCGGGGCCTGGGAAACAGCCCGCTTCCTTCCTGGTTGGCGTGCGAGTTGACTGACGCGCTGGCAGAAGCAATTATCAGCGCTGTCTCTTTCCCTCTCCCTCTCCCTCTCTCTCTCTCTCTCTCTCCTTCGCTCGCTAGCTCGCTCGCCCGCTCTCAATGCGTGTGTTGTGTATGATGATGTTCTATGGTGCGACGGCGCACAAAGACGGGAGGAACTCGTCCCCACGGCGGGAGGGGCGGCGGTTTTGGGAGGCGGAGCGTCAGGGGAGCTGTCCGTCGCGGACCCGAGCCGTTCGGGAAATGCGATTCGAATTTTAAATGATACGTTGGGGCGTGGCGTCCTCCCCACGCATTTCCCTCTCGACAGTGCGGGTGAGAGTTGTGCCGGGTCGGCCCTGAAAACGTTTCAGAATTCACTCAAAGGCACGTTAAATAATGGAAACTAGCTTTTGCGTTTCACTGAGCTCAGGTTTCACACTGAAAGTGACAGCTGTTACTCGCGGTGAAAGGTTTCGACTATTGAGAATCGCTCAAGAGTCGTTGAATTGAGTTTGACTTTGGATTTGCCGCTGGCACAAATGCCATGATTGTAAAAAAAAAAAAAATGAAATTCAAATTCCACTTAAAATACATAAATTTTGGAAACTAGCTCTTGTGTCACAAGATCAACATTGCGAGGCCGCAGTTAATGATCAAATTCATCAGTTCCAGCGGAACAAGCTCAAGTTTCACTCTGAAAGTGAGAACTCTTAACAGTGACGAAAGGTTCGACTCTGTATTTGAGATCACGAGGAGTCGCCCAGTGAAAAGGAGTCGTTCGGTTCGGTTTCGGTTCGGTTTTCCGCCGCGGGAGGACTTCCTGAATGGAACTCTTGCAGGAATCATTTCATTCTGTCGAAACAATTCATTTTGGCGCATTGCAAAAGATTAAATCAGTCCCGTTCAACATCAACGACGGCGAGAGCCTTGCCCTTGTTTTGCCCTGTACTTCCATTCAGTCCTCAGTGATTCTTTTCAATTAGAGTTGAACATATTTTTACCTGAGTGACTCACGACTCCATTATCCGAATCGTTGGCGTGTCTTGCATAACCAAGTCTTCGTTCGTTCAGCGCGGGGTGGTTGGGTACGTGCAGGGCATTTCACCCACACGCGCGTATTAACGTTTCGGTCAAGACAAAACCTCCGAGCCCCAAACAAAACAAAAAAAAAAACTGAACAAAAAAACCCCAAAACCATTTCATCAGTCAGTCATTGATGACATGTTTTCAGCTCTGGTGGGCAGCGTTACGCGCAGGGCCGGGCAGACGCACCTTCTCCCCAGCTTCACACCCTTCCTCCTGAGACGAGCTTAATTATAAACAAATCGGTCGCCGTTTTGCCGAAAACCAACCGGAAACGGACGTGAATCATTCCAATCAACCAACCCGTCAAGCGCTGTTATGTGGAGATGCAAGGCGGGGAGATCCTGACTGCTTGACACATTGCATCGCTGGTTGGGCGCATCTCTATGAAGCTCTATGAGGTTGGTGTTTCACTCAGTGATCACGTGCAGCACCTTCGCGGCAGCAGAGAGCCAGACCGGACCGGAGGGTCAGATCTCCGGGGCCCGGCACGCGCGCTCTGACACGAAGCTTTGTTGGGATGGAAGGCGCCGCCGCCGGCCCCAAACTCAACCGGGTTTGACTGCACCGTGCAGTGCATCCCCGCCCGTCTGCATCAGCCGCCTCCCTCCACCGCCTGTCGAGGAACCAAGTCGGGGCGTCCGAAACCCTCGGAGAGAGGGGGTGGAGGGATGCGGAGCGCTCCTGCCTTCGTCTCGGTGGCGGAGTTCCTCGCGCCCCCCCCTGCTTTTACGTCTTCATTTTTCGGAGAAAATCAATCCGTCCATGCCTCTGTGCGTCCGATCCAAAATGGGCGGAGGCTGGAGGGAAGTCCCCACCACCTTTTTTATATCTGAAGCACGGACGCATATTTTAATGCATTCTACCAATAATTCGAAAAACAATTTTTTTCTTGTTAATTGTTCAAGTTTGAGGCTTATTGCCGAGTGAAAGATGCAGCTGCTGCAGCCACCATGGTGAGTGGGGTGTCCGCGGCCCCCCCCATCCTCCTTCCCGCGCTATTGACTCTTAATAAGCCAGGTGCTATGTCTATGGTTGTGTTTCTTTTTACTGGACAGTGATATAGTGCCGCAGGATTATTTCAGAAAGCTTGGGCGACACTGAGGTAGGTCGTACACGAACAAACAACGCTTAAATAAGAGAAACACAAAACCATTCTCACATGTGCAGCGAAGGCCGTCGTCCAGACGTGTGCAATAACATGTTGGGGACACTCGGCGGCGGCCTTTTATTGAGTGTTTGTGTTCTCCCCTCATCACGGCGTCGGAGCAGACGTGCCGTCACCCCGGTGCCACGTCGTGAGAGGGCCATGTTCGCATTCGGGTTCCAGCGGAGGAAACATGCTGAGCTCTGGCCTTTTTTGCCAATACATTTCTCCCGTGTCATCACTTTTGGGGGTTACGGCGAGGAGTCAAGCCCTTGGAGATGTGATCATTCTCCTTTTTTTTTTCCTTTTCTTTTTAAAGAGCAAATTGCGTTCTGGAATAGTAGTCTGAGCCATCTGGCCGTGTGTGTGGCCTGAGTACAGCCAGGAACCAGTGCAACAAGGAAGTACAGGACGCAATGTAATCAGTAATGGTATCTGGCAACTTGGAGAAATAATACCTGAACAATGCCTCAAATGTTACCCTTTCATCTGGATTTAATTGATTTTCTCAGACTGCTGTTGCCTATTCAAAGTCTGGCAAAAATGTGATAATGAGTAAAATGCTCCTTTTTTGACGCCGCGTTGTGACAGATTTGACCTCCCGTCACATTCCGCACAATTAAAACATGGAGATTAATTTAATTAGGTTCCTTTAACCATCACCTCTACTCCCAAAACCAAATCCTGTATTTTACTTAAACTGGCATTAGATAGGCTGGTGATGAGCCTCGAGAAGTGCTTTATTTCTTCAAAACCGTCCGTCGAATCCTTCCACAAAGGGATAGCACATGATTCCTGATCAAGCCGCTGGATTTGATGTATTTGGGTCCATTTCGCTCAAAAGCTCGAGTAGGAGCTTTGGAGCGAAGGAGGAGTAGCGTGACAAACCCTTCCTATAATATCTTTTTTTGAAATTTGATGTAATACAACAATTTCTAAGTGTGCGGCGTCAGTCTGCACACTTAGAAATAAGAATATTTTACTGCAAAGATGTTTAATTTGGTCCACATCACTTTGGATATAGCCATCAACAACACAAAAACTGTGAAAAATGCAGAATATAGTAAATCTGTGCGGGACTATTTGCACTAAACTTATCAGGCCACCCACTGATGTGATCACATGTTGGAAACAGATTCATAAACAGACTGCGAAAGCGGGTGGAAAATGTGTTTCATGATAAATGTACCCAGGCATTTTTTTTTTAAGTTCTTTTTCCATACACTCTTCTGTAAGTTGTGGAAAGACAAATGAGTTGGAGGGGTGTGATTGCAATGAATCTGGCGATGACACTTGTGTAATTATCGCCGTTCCAATTATGTAGTGTCAGTGAAAAAACATGGCAAAAAGTTAAGTTAACATCTGTAATAGAAGAGCTAGAATAGATCCCGAATCACACTTAAGCGAGATAACAAATTAAAACAAGAGGCATGTGTTTTATTTTGATTTATTTTTTTTCATGTCAGCGTTTGATGAGCCGGGGATCAAAGACTAATATGCTCGATTATGTATCTCACTTGCCGTACAAGCCAGGGTGGCATACGCGCATAATTACCTGCAACATTTTTTCCGAGTCTGCTCGTCTGATGCACGGAGGATGTACCTCAGGAGAGCGCTGGGGAAAAAAAAAAAAAGATTGTTTTTTTCTTTATTACATTTCTTAAAGCTGTAACATGTCTCTGTTTGTTTTAGAATCCCCTCACAACAAGAAAATGGAACAAGTCGAGCTCGGGGGAGCTTCAAGATAAAATGACACAATATTTGGCACGAGGTTATTTTGGAAAAAACAAAACAAAAAAAAAAAAAAAAAGAAGACAAAAGGAAAGCTGCCATTCAATGTGCTCCATTTCCAGTCCCACGCTCACGTCTGAGTCTCCGGTTGCCATGGCGACGAGGACAACAACTTTGAGGGAGACTAGATGATGTGTTGGGGTATTTTTGTGAAGTGGTAAGTAAGTAAGTAAGCTGAGGTTGGCAATGTTGATTATTATTATAATGGATTTTACCATATTGGATTTTTGAATTCAATGAAACAAAAACATAAATACTTTGTTGTTGTCGAGATACATTTATGTTCATGGGCTTTGTTTTGCATTTGAAAATCTGAATACAGATTGGATTTCATCATATATGTGAACTGTGACAATTCCTCTCAGAAAAGCTGAAACAATTGTTAACAAAGAGAAAAAACAAGGTTTCTTTGATTTACTTCTTGTGCTGCACTGTAACCTTTATGCATTCTATGTATTCTCTTTTTTTTACTTGATGCATTCTGTCTTTTATAATGTGTTTCTTTGTCCTCTGTCTTAATGCTTTTGATATTTTATGTAAAGCACTTTGAATTGCCTTGTTGTTGAACTGTTGTGCTATGTAAATAAACTTGTCTTGCCTTATAATATTTGAGCTGAGTAATACGTTTGAATAACACTGACTTAGCACTGAAGACATTGTTACAACTCAGCAATAATATTTATATTATTTTATTATTTTATAGTATTTTATATCTACTCATTCATTGTTATCATGGATCGTATTGTATACACCTTTATTCATCCTGTACTGTATATCGTCTATATTTATACTGATATTTTACCTCCACAGCCACAGTCACAAACATACTGCCACTTAGCCTCAGTTATCACCTATTTACTTAACCTGTGCATGTGATCGCTTTTTATATATATGGCTATTTCTGTTCATAATTTGGATATTTTCTTTGATATTTTATTTGGCTATTTCAGGTTATTTGGGGTCCAGCCCCATTGCTTTTGTTAATGAAATACTTACAGGATATTACTGTCATTCTGTGGGGCTCATGGATCCATCGCCCTCACAGATGAGATGTATAAAATGTGTATTCGGGGCGGTCACAACATGGTGTCGCCAAGTTTGATCAAGTCCGATCCATTGGTGTTGAATAATTAAGTAAACGATTTTTTTATCATCCCCGCAACGTGCGTGTATGCACAAATGACGGCTTGCACAGGTCGATGATAGCGTCTCAGCGAAGTGATCACCAAGATGGCGACACGTGCAGATGTAATTGACGTCAGAACTTTATGGTTGTCATGGATCCGACTAACCCACAGACAATGTGAATAAAACGTGTTTTCGGAGCAGTTCCAACATGGCGTCGTTCGAGTTTGATCCAGATTGGTTCCGTTTTGTGGATGAAGGTTGCGATCAACAATCACCACTTCACCAAGATGTCGCCACGCATAGTGTGCATGCACAAGTAACGACTGCAAAAAACGAAGAAAGAACGTCTGGAACAACAGAAATTGTTGCAACATTTGATACAAATGGAGTGTCTTTACCTGTTGATTCTCCACACATTATTTTGACAGCAGTACTTTACAGTCAGAGCAAATCCCAAAATGTTTTGACATGGACAGTAAGTGACCTAGATGATGATTTTATAAAAGGAAATTGTCTTTATCAGGACATGAAAGCATCTGGTAGAATAAAATAATACAATGTTTTCGGAAGAAATCATACTGCAACACCATTTATTCAAGGCGACGTACATTCTTTGAGAAAACATTTGCATTCACCTATGCTGAAGTGTTTCCTGGTTATTTTGACGTTGAAAATTATGACATTGTGTTATGGAATATAGCCATGCCAACTGGTACAGCCATTCAGAGATCACTGGTAAATAACGATGCATGCTCATTAACAATTATTGTTCATACATGTGCAATTATTAAGCAGGGGCCATGTTATGCAGTTATAGATTCACATGCAAGCGCAGCGTATTAAACATCATAAATATAAACCCTTCCGAGTACAACTGACACGCACCAGAGTAAGCGCTACAAAATAAAAACCTGATAACATCACTGTCAGAATTTAAAGACATTCAATTACATAATGCAAGGAACATGTATTTGTATTGTGTGTTTAGAAATATTTTTATTTATTTTGTGTTTGTTGTAGCACACTTCACACATTTCATTCTATATATTATATTATTGAAGTCAGTTGAACCCCTACCTTAGTTTATTTATTTATAGGGTCATAAAATACATTATTGTGAAGGCACTTTTCCGTTGATTTACCAAGTGCTGTTCCCCAAAATAAATTAATAATGGTGATAAATAATCGAGTTCACAATATTCACTTAATAATACTCGCGATTATCGTTTTAGCCATAATAGACTACTACTTCAGAATGATAACCGTCATTTATTGCGGCGCACCCACAGCCGAAAACAGCTCACGATGATAGAATTACACCGTAACCAGGCAACGAATTAACTTCTGCGGTCAGAAAACACTCAGAGAGCCAGAGCACACTCCTGCATTGAACTTTAGCAAACGGCTGACCACCCTAGACCCCGTGAATTGCTGCCCGCAGCTAGATTTATTGTAATGCTTTCTATTATTTCTTTATAATTGGCTATTTTTGTTTATATTTTTATTCGCACTTTTCTTCCTCAAATTGATATTGTTTCATTTGTATTGCAACGCATCAATCATTATGTGACAAATGACTCGTATATGGGGGGGACACACGGCTGAGCGAACACATTGAGATTCCGCTCCTCCATCAGCAGTGAGAATATCTCTCCTAAGTCTCTCGCCGTGCCGGCCCTGGTTAAACCCATAGCGCCCTCACTATACCCTATAGACTGTAGACGGGTGAAAGTGCTGATGGTGGTTGGAGTGTAATCCCGCGACGTTTACACACTAATCTTCCAATCTGAAAGGTGATACGTGGCAGCGCTGCTTTCTGTTTCCTCCCATTTAAAACACAGCGGCTTAAGGCGGCGAGTGGGTTGTACGTAGCGGAGACAGAAGAGTGAAGAAGCTCTACTTTGCTTTTACAGATTTATGGAGGCGGATGGGGGTGGGGGAGGGGGCATAAGCTCCAGCCTCGGGGTTTTTATATAACCGTGAGGCTTTAACTGGATTTTATCCACCTGTCTGCTCAGTCTCACTCCTCGCTTCAGATTCAACAAAACGACACATTTCTCATCCCCTGTCGGAAGCACATTAATGTAAATACTTTTCCTTTTCTCCACCCGATAAAGAGGAGGTTGAGGTGTAGCGCTGCAGCCCTCTCCATCAAACTCCCGTTATCGTCGGAGGGGGATTCTCAAACGTCGGCTTAGATGTTCTTCGGGGAGATGAAAAGGGAGTGAACAGGGGGAAAAGAAAAATCAAGAGATTTTTTGGTGTTTTTATCTTCCGCTAAGTTGATAATGATTCAAGGTTTCAATATCGTCATGTGGTATTTTTAAAACCCCATAGAAACTGCTTCTGTTGTCAATGGAAACAGTCTGTTTTTAATTGGTTTAGTTTAATGTTGATAGATGCCTTATAATTAATTATAGCAACTCGCATAAAAATAGGCAAGAATAGAGGAATTCGAATAAAATGGAAACAATTTAATGGAAACATGCAAAACCACCTAAGAATTAGTTTGAAAAGTTGGCAATATGCAGTAAACTTCGAAATCAACAAGAGGATGGAAAAATGGAAAATTATACACTAAACCTAAAATTCAACGATGAAAAAGGAGGCCAGAAACATTCACAATTACTACGAAATAAAATCAATACACATACATTTGTACAGTATAATTACCACACAGCAATGGTTTTGTTGTGTGCTCAAATCGGAATACAAATGTCGAACGGGCATTTTGGTACTTCATGTAACGTGTGTGTGTGTGTATACACAGTACTGTATATGTATACAGTGTATGTTCAATTGCGTGTTAGACTCCACTTGTCACCAGAGCTTGTCGGATGCTTCTTCTAAAGCAGAACTGTGAGCTGGAGACAGGAAACAACCTCGGCGTTTAACACTCGTTCTGTTTCTATTGTACGGGAGGCCTTAGAGAGAGAAGCCCTTGACATCTTCATCTCACACGAGATGCTTTCACCTATGAGGCTGTCTGTAAATACACATATCTATCCACATATAGATATACTTCTAGAAACCGAAATCGGGCCAATTCAGTCCTAATAGTAACAAAATAGGATCCTTAAACTTACACTTAAAGTTCTGATAGACGGCCTACTTTTTATACTAATATGTACATATTCTTTTAAACTTTTATCATATAGATACATAGATAGATAGGGGGGAGATGGGGATTCAAGTTCATTAGTGGGTTGTTATAATTTGCATAAGTTCATCTGATTGGAGGGTAGGTGTCAATGATAATGGTTATTGGCCCAGATGTCTAGGGGGTGTGTTCCCGGCGGAGAGTCAATGTGTGGAAGAAGAGGAGATAGGGACGTGAGGAGAGAGCCTGGTGTGAGTGTCTGAAGAGAAGTTCATGAGTAAAAGGGACACTGCCATCCCAGTGTGCTATTTTCTGACTGGACACCTCAACCCCGGGTAGTTGTAAGCCTTCCGGCAGGCAATCGCAGCGGCTTCGACTTTACACAGAGGTTCAATCTGCGTCTCCTTCATTGTGTCTGTCTGGTCAACACAATATGATTCAAATATGAGCTTCCACTGTAATTATTGAAATTGGACAGTGGGATGTGTTTGTATTGTGTTGCACTACTTCTACGCATTACATACGTATACAGTATGTTTGTTCTGTGTATTTAAAATGGGTCTTCATCAATAAGAAAATCCAACAGCAGCTCTTGGTCTCTGGTACAATGTAGACTGACATTTAAATTTCAACTCCACATTTAAATCGATTTCACTCTTTACAAAAACATTCTTACATAGTTTTATCTCGTGTTTCTTTGGAAAAGGCTTGCGTAGCCGCGCGCAGTTGAAAAACAAATTGACCACTCGCACAAAAATCGAGAACTCCCGAGCAGGCTGAAGTGGCCGGTGGAGCCACAATGGTGGATTCAATCGGAAGCGTGCACTTACGGCACGCTGAGCCCGTTTGCTGCGCCATCTTGTCCAGTGGACTGCTACCGTGATATCGCAATTCCACGGTGCGTGTTGAACCGTAGGGGGGCGCAGCGAACGGTTCTATAACATACCGTGTACCGTCGCATCCCTAATATATACAGTATCCTGCCTGTGTTTATATAGACATAGATGAACATAGAGAAAGATTTAGCAGATATATTTCTATATAGAGAGTCATGTGTGTATATATATAGAGACATATATATACAGTAGATACAGTATATTGTAGCTTTTGGTCCAGGTTTACTGCATGTAATAATATCCATGTTATAAAACCTTTTTGTACAAGATAAAAGGTCTCTGCCACTTTTGAATTTGTTCATCACTTTGCTGTTCAGGTCCACATAAATATTGTTTAGGATGTCCTACCATTTTGATAATACAATATACGACCTTCTACTCTAAAGTCTTTACACAAACCACTGATGGTTTAAAATAGCACAAATTCATATCATGATTATAGGTTACTCTCAAATAATTAAATTTCCTGTGAAATTAATCTTGGGTAGAAGGATTCTTATCCAAAGGTCAGTTGGGGCTGTTCCTGGGATAAAAAAAGAGAAAAAATATATCTAAAGATTGGTTCTTTATAAGTATCTTTGGATGTCTGTCTAACTTAAAAAGTACACTACCTTTTGGAAAACTTGTCTGTGTATTGTATTTTGAGGTATACTGTTTCCCCTTGGGACTAAATTGGCCGATGTTTTATACTTTAATGTTTACTTGTAAATACACATAGTTAACTAATTTACTTTTAGAGTAGTTCAAAATGACTTCGACAAAAACTTTGTGTACTACAGTTTATAAACAGAGTTCTTCAAAGTTCACTTGTGTTGTGCATGTTGTAGTACTAAAATTTTTCCTAAAAATATCCCTCCAAATATGCCTTATGTAAACTCAAATTACACCAATTACACAAATTAAACAATGTCTCAACTATTTTCAAGCGTATTGTGACCAAACTGGAAATATTTAAGTTTTTAAAAATGTATACCTATTATATATACTGTATATTCATATATATTCATTATTTTATGTATTACATATTCTATAATATAACATAGTATATATTTCTGTTACAGTAATGTCACTTGATCCACATGGAATCATAAACAGCAGTTTACTCTGAAACTGTAACTTTTCACTCATTAAGAATTCTAATGCATTCCACCAGGAGCACCTCCAATATGAAATATTGTACAGTACAGTACGATCAGAGAAAGGACTAAATACCCCAAAATGGGAAGAAAAAAAAATCCAAACGATTGTAAACATCCCCACTATCTATCCCTCAGTTTCTCCCTCCCATTTACACCAAAGGACTAAAATAATATATGGCGTATGGGTATAAAACTTTGCCCTGTGCATTACTTACCTGCGGGGTTTCACCTTGGCATCTCGCTTTATGAGATTAAAAGGATAATTTCCAAGCTGTAAATAACATATATATCCTCTGAAGCCGGGGAGGGGGAGTGAATTATTTATTGTAATCTGCCGAATGCGAAGCTGTTTATCACATATTAATGTGATCCATCAGGGGAGGAATTCTCCCGCCGCTTCACTCACCGGGCGGCGGCAGCAGAGGATTCATGGTTCCTGTAATCTGAGCGGGAGATAATCTGCTCCTGCAGAGTTCTGTCGGGGAAAACTCTGACGCTGATTATTCGCCACGACTCGCGTGACTGTGTTCAGATAAATTGCACAGGTATCGATATTCCCAATGCTGCCTTTGAAGCTCGTACAGAAGACGTTTCCGGAGAAAAGAATACGCTCGTTGATGCCGCCACCGTCGTACGTTGTAAGCGCCAGTAAGGGAATTGTTGTTATCCTCATTAGTGGAGGAGCGACGGTAGCGGGAAAATGACAATACTATGTTTGCCGTTAAGTGTGCAAATCTGTTTCCAGAATAAGCGAATTCAGACTTCTGGGCCCGAGAAGTGGCGTGACAAAGAAAGAGAGATAAACTGTTAAACACTGTTAAATTAATACAAATTAATATAAATTAAGACTCATATGCTTGCAAATATGGATTTATATGCATTTGTGTATAACTGCATTTATATGTATATGCGCATATATGTGCATTTATAGGTTTATATGCTTATGTGTGACCCACCGCATTCTTTAGGGTCATTTGATGGCTTGCAACTTTTTTTTCTTTATCATTTGAAAGAGAATCAGAGCTTCAAAACAAGGTGTCACCTGTGCAAATCAAGCAATTATTTTTAAAGATATGACTTGTTAATGACGAGGGTGTGGCAAACTGTGATTCTGAGATAATCACCTTCAAAGTTTTACGCAGACTTTGCTTTATTCAGCCAGCCCCCAGAATGCCAATGGGGTTGCCGGACAAACAAAGCCTCATGGCTACTTAAAATAATGCTGAATGGGTCAATCATGAACAGGGTTGAACAGCATCAACAACTCACAACAATTAAAAAAAACAAAAAAAAAATATTTAGCAGTAAGAAAATACATGCTTTATCAAAGTGGAATTATTTTATTTTATTTTAAATCACCAACCTCAACGGACTTCATCACGTCATCAACTTACGGGCGTATCGTCGGTCTCCTCCTGTGGTTCTTGAAAATATTCCGTTTCATTGATACATTCAGGTTGAAATCCGCTGTTTGAAATGTTCTCCATGTCTGGGATTATATCAGATTCAGCAGCGTTGTTATTCTCAGCGTCGCTGTGGGAGAACTGACTATCATCGTGGTAAATTAAGTCTAGTACGTGCTGCTTAAACTGACTTGGATCTCTCGCAGTGGTCAGATTAAAGTCTGCGATATGATTGAGATCTTCTTCCACCTGCTTCTCGCAATCCATAACAACACGCAGTTTTCACAGACAAGTGAAATTGGATCCTCATCTTGTTTACGGAAGTGACGTCAATGACACGCCGCCTCCACAACGATGTCTCCGTGTGTGTATGTAAAATTTGTACTATTTAAAGGTTGAATTCTATCAAAACGGTTTCACATTGTGACTTCACATCACATGAAATAAGGAGGAATGATCTTCACCTGAACGATCGCTTTAAAGGAAACGATCGATCGGCGTTGTTCAGTGCTGTTCAGCGTCTCGGTAAGTGTATTGCGTTTCCCCACGTAATCTAACGGGAATATTTAACTCCACGGTTTAACATTTTTCTACTATTTATAAATCAAACTCAGTTTTGAAAATATGTTGAGAGATAAAAAAAAAACCCACAAAGGAACACAAATCTGGAACAATTAGATTTTCCTTCAAGAAAGGTTTTTTGGCTGCTCCTGGCGATTTTAGAAATGCACGATATGACGGGTTTTGCTGCGGTGGGTCACATATGTTTACTGACTCAGAACAGATGTGAACCCGCAAGCACAACCACAATCAGGTAAGAAATCCACAGGTCCACAAGGTCTTTTTTTTTTAATGTTTTATTTTTATTTTTTTTCAGAAAACAGGCAGGGGTCAAAACCAGGAGATCAGTAAGAGAAGGCAAACGGATATGGCAGGGAACAGTCAAAGAATCAGGGTCCAGGGAAACAGACAGAGGTTCTGACGGAAGGTACAGTAATCAAGAAGTACAGATGCACCCACTTAGAAAGCCCTGGCTCGGCCATGGCGGATCTTGCCTCCAATTAAATCCTCCCTGGCCCAATCAGCACCCGCACGGCGCTGAATGGTCCAAATCAAGGCAGGGAGTTTTCTCAATGATTTGTCTGTCTTACAGAGGAGATCAGCGCACGGGCTAGTGAGTAACCCAGGAGCAGAACGCTATTCCTCTTGCGCCCGAGAGGATTATTACAAACCCTTATATAAATAGATCTATCTCTATCCACTGGAGCACCGCCGGCCACTGGCCTGCCGCAGCCGTCCCGGGAGCCGGCCAGAGGTCCAGACCCGCGTCCGTTTTCAGGACTCACGCGGGATTCCCTGTGTTCCCAGCCCGTTGCGGTGCCCCTGAGGACAATGATGGGGGGGGGGGGCGCTACATCCATCCCCAGGACCCCCGCAGGATTCGCCGGGTCCCTAGCCTGTAGTGGTGCCCCGGAGGACAAGGTCATGGGTGGCGCTTCGTCTGACCGCAGGACCCACGCGGGATTCGCCGGGTCCCCAGCCTGTCCCGATGCCCCGGCAGACAATGTCCGGGGGGGCGCTACGTCCGACCCCAGGAACTATGCAGGATTAGCCAGGTTCTGTGGCCCGTACGGTGCTGATTGGTCCAAATCAAAGCAGGGAGTTTTCTTAATGTTTTGTCTGTCTTACAGTGGACATCAGCACACGGGCTAGTGAGCAGCCCAGGAACGGAACGCTATTCCTCCTGCGCCCGAGAGGACAATTATGAACCCTTATATAAATAGATCCTCATATTTACATATAGATAACTGTGGCCTGCGTGCCGACACCCAAAATGAACAATAAAATTCAAGCCATGTTGGCGAGCCACGGCCAGAAAGACTCTGTCTCCCTCCCTGAACCCGTAACTGTGGGAAGGAACTCCCACAGCGGCACAACCTCATCTTTCCGGGATCCCAGAGAACAACACAGAGTCCCCAAAAAACATGGTGACTTCCTCCACACCACCCTGAAACACCCCATGGACACCGTGAAGCAGATCACCTTCCACCGGGTTTACCGACTGGGACACCACATGGGGAAACGTCCCCGCTCCATCACTGCGAGGTTTTGACACTTCAAGCACAAGGAGCTGGTTAAACGAAAAGGATGGAGACTGAAAGGAATAACTCTGGGTATGAATGATCAAGGGAGATCAATGACCGACGGAAGGTGCTGTACCCCATCCTGAAGGAGAACCGGCAGAAGGGTAAATGGGTATCGCTTGTCCTTGGTTGTTGAGACTCCTCCACCACACCCTGATTATTTTAATAATTATGATATGGGAGATGTAGAAATAAGCATCCTATGTCAGGATTGAATATATTGCTCTCATCATGTCACCTGCCCAGTCCCTCCCTACTTCTCTCACCACTCACCCTTTATCCACTATCTTGCTATATGCATGTCTAACTCTGCAATGTTCTATGTTTATCTTTGTCTATGTGTTAATTGTTTGTGGAGATATGTATCCCTACAAACTTCCTGCAATACTAGGACAGTAAAAAGGAATATAAATTCTGAAAATTTAGACTTATCTATAGGAAAACATGGGCACGGTAGTATAGCTATTGCCTTAGATGCATTGTTCTGCTACATGGGAAAACTACAAATCCACATCTATCACCCCCTAACTAACCTCAATGATACTCATTAAGTTTGTTTGTTGGAATGTGAGAGACTTGGGCTCACCACAAAAACTTAGCAAAATCCTAAGTCACCTCACCAGGATGAACCCCAGCTTCTGTCTACTGCAAGAAACTCACCTTACAGTATCTAAGCACCTCAAACTCAAAGCTAGGGTAACTAAGGGTTCATCAGATGTTTTCTGCATCATACAACTAAATAAAAGAGGTGTTTCTATATTGATTAATAAAAGTATCCCATATCAGAAAAAAACCCAATATCAGACACAGAAGGGTGCTACAAAATGATAAACAAAATTTTAGGTAACATCAAATAACCATTGCTAATATTTATGCCTCCAATGGGGACGACCACAATTTCTTTCACTATGTATTAATATAACTCTTAGAATTCTCTGACTCAATTTATATGCTGGAAGGGGACTTCACAGGACAACACAGTAGTTGATCCAAGTTTAGATTGTTCACAAACCAGTAATAATAAGGTGCTCGTCAGGCACTATTAAACAATATACAGTATGAGTGATCTTGCTTTTGCCGATTGTTGGCAAACAAATAATCCACATAACAGAGAAAATACATATTATTCACCACCCCTCTAGAATCGACATTTTCTTGACAAGTAACTCTGTAATGTTCAAAATCACTAATCCTGAAATCCACCATATTGTAATCTCCGATCACGAGCCGATTAGTTTCAACCTCATAAATGTAACTATCCGGAACCCTCTCGGCAGGTAGCGGTTTAATGTCTCACTTTTGAGAGATAAAGAATTTAACCATGTATTTTCCAGGGAATGGACTACCTTAATTGAACTGAATTACTCTCCAGAAATAACCATCCTTACTCTGGAAAACAGCTAAGGCAGCTCTGAAAGGTAATATTATTTCATCCACTCACAAGAAAAAGAAAGGACAAGAATGCCAAAATAAATTAGAACACTGATTAAAAGACATGCACTCCCCATTCCCACAAATCCGAAATGAGATCCAGACAATTACATTTCAACTTGATAATATCACCCATCAAAAGAGACAATTCCTCAGCCAGCGAACAAGAGCAATTATTTTGAATTCAATGACAAATCAGGTAACTTTCTTGCCAATCAATTGAAACGCAATAGGGAAAAAACACTTATTACAGCCATCAAAGATCCACGGGGTAGGATAACATACACCCCCCAAGACATCAATAAAATATTCAGATTCTTTTATTTTATAAGCTGTATCACACAGATAATGAATCATATCAAACATGAACTCACTCCTCAACAATATTGACCTACGTAAACTATCCACAGAGCAGGCTAACACATTAGATCAACCACTTACTCAAGAAGAACTCAGGAAAGCTCTCTTCTCTATGCCGAATAATAAATCACCTGGATCAGACGGCTACCCACTGACATCCTATAAACACTTCTGGGAACTTAAAGCCAACCTCCACCATGCCGCCGCACATGAATACTGCTCTCATTTAGGTTTTGCTACAAGCCAAATACGGACCCAACCCTCACCTCCAGTTATAGACCCATAAGCCTAATTCATTGCGATTTAAAGATTATTAGTAAAACACTAACCAACAGAATTGGGGAAAAAAAAAATTCAATTTATCATTCATCCAGACCATACAGGCTTTGTCAAGGGCAGACACTCATCCAGCATTATGATGTGTTTATGTCTGATCAGCATATCTCAAAGGAACAACTTAAATACTGTTATTGCTTCTTTAATCGCCGAAAAAGCATTCAACAAAGTTAACTGGACATACCTCTTTTCAACCCTTAACAAATTTGACTTTGGAGAGTTACTTATTCAATGGATCTGAATCCTGTACAACTAACCATCGGCTTCTGTCAACACCGATGGTTACACTTCCCAGTGTTTCACTCTACAACGTGGCACAAGACAAGGATGTCGGCTCTCCCCTTTACTATTCGCAATCTTTATTGAACCCCTCGCGCTGGCTATCTTTAAAAACAATAATATCACTGGCATACAAATACAGATAAAGCATAAATCTTCCTTTAATTCCTTCAACGACAGCAGTCTCTAAAAGTTTAAATCAAATTGACGAACAACATCCTACAACTACCTCGGATGATTGATCTCACTCATATAGTCAGTAATCATTAAAAAAATCCCTTTTCCAGAATATACAACTTTTATTTAAAACAGATGACACTTTATCTATACCTACAATGGAATGGGAAAGAAGAATCTTTAATTATCACTCAACACACCACACTACAACACATGCGCTCTCACACACGCTTTTGGATGGTGGCCGGTGAAATGAGGCCTCTGCATTTAACCCATCCTGGCTTGTCCTTCCTCCGGGGGGGGCAGCGCGCAGAATTCATCGACACACCCGGGGACCTGGTAACGAGTGTCCATCGCTGGTCAGACAATGCTGAGACCATGTTTTTGGTGGGGGTCCTTACTGACGTTAGGTGGAGGAAACCCCATGTGAGCACGGGGAGAACATGCAAACTCCACACAGAAAAGCTCCTATTTGGGAGATAACTCGCCCGGAGCACGGAGCCAACAGAGCCCCAGGCGGGAATCTAAACCAGGACCTTCTTGCTGTGACGCAGAAGCGCAATGCACTGCGCCACTGTGCCTCAAGAGACCTTGCTGTTCCCACCGATATTAACCTGTGGAAACGTATTTGCAACATTACCTTTTCTTTGACCCGCAATTCCAAAATGAAACTCATCCAATATTCTGCACAGAGCTCATATCACCCAACACAAAATATTCAAAATGGGTTTTGTGCATTAAGAAATCTGTTCTCACCTTTCCCTTAATACCAGGAATGACTACTTTCATGCCATCTGGCTCTGCCCACCTATCCAAACATTCTGGACCAACATTACCAAGAAGCTATCAACCCTTCTGTGTCAGAGCAATCCAGTCTCCCCGACTGTATGTCTCCTCAGTGATCTCTCTTCAGTTGACCCACCACTTAAACACCACCAACCCATTTGGAGCGCCTTGACAATTGCCAAGAAAACAATATTACTTTACTCTTCCAAGTTCTTGGAGTTATTATGGGGGCTAACCCCGATCCTACCCCAGCTACACTCTGAGAGTGCGTTGGGGCCTTGTTTCATTTTCTTTTCGCCCCTGGCTGCATTTGCAGGTAGACTTGAGAATTCTGTCCATTGCTACTTGTTCATAATCTGAATCACCAACCTCAACGGACTCCATCACCTCATCAACTTCTTCCATTGTAACAACGGGAGTATCGTCGGTCTCCTCCCGTGGTTCTTGAAAATATTCCATTTCATCGTCACATTCAGGTTGAAATTTGTCGTTTCAAATGTTCTCAAGTCTGGGATAACGCCGGTATCAGATTCCCTGTCGCTTTCGGAGAACTGACTATCATCACGGAAATTGAAGTCCAGCATGCACTGCTTACACTGATTTGGATCTTTTGCACTGGTCAGATTGAGGTCCGCGTTATAATTTAGATCTTCCACCACCCGCTTCTCATAATCCATAGCAACACGAAGATGAATGTTTTCACAGACAAGTGAAACCGAAGGATCCTCGCCTTGTTTACGGAAGTGACGTCAGCATCACTTTGTCGTTGGTATACATTGGTATACGTCCCCGTCACAATAATGTCTGTGTGTGTGTGTAAAAGTAATACGATTTAAGGGTTTAACTCTATCAAAACAGTCTCACATTGTGACTTCACATCACATGTTATATGGAGGAATGATCTTCACCTGGATGGTCGCTTTAAAGGAAACGATCGATGGGCCTTGTTCAGCGCTATTCAGCGTCTTGGTAAGTGAACTGTGTTTCCCCATGTAATCTTACAGTAATATTTAACTTAAAAATGTTCTACTATTTATAAATCAAACTCGGTTTTGAAAATGCATTGAGAGATTAAAAAAAAACAACTTTCCTTCTAGAAAGGGTTTTCAGCTTATTTGGCTGCTCCTGGAGATTTTAGAAATGCACGACTGCTGGGTCACATATCATATGCTAACCCACAAGCAGAGACCTTCCCAAAAAAAAAATTATACGACAAAATAACACATTAACTAATTTTATTCTATTAAGATTGTGAATGGTCTTGGAATCCACACTTGGCATCCCACTGTGGTTCTCATAAACTTGCGCAATTTTTAATGAAGTCTGGGGACTTTGTTCCATATATTCACCTATTTAAAAATTTGAAATGTGAACATGTTTTTGTGACACCCTGCACTTCAATGAATGTGCTTGTTTACAGTTGAAACTAAACACGCCTTGTCAGGACACAGGAGAAGGTTGGGAGACCCCCAGCCAGCTGCAGCCGCCTGGGAACTGGCTGCCTCTCAGCTGCCAGCACAGAAAAGTTGCACTTTAAGTGCTATTTCAATGTTTGAAAGCTGCTTCCAACTGTGACTTTTATTTAAAAGAGTAATAAAAGGAGCACCAACATGAATTGTTGTACAATTCATGCTGTGGCCTATGGGCTTCTTTCTTTAGGGAAATGGAAAACAGCTTGAGCTTGATTGTTTATTTAAGACGGCTATCATAAGCAAATGAACAGCTTAGTATTATTTTGAGACAACAAAGATATCAGATCGTGAATTAAGTGTTATCTTAATGAAGTGGTATCGTCCCATCCCAAATATAAATGCTGCGTGATCAGGGGGGATTCATTAAATTTTTTGTGCATTTGATATGTTTATATGCATTTATGCATGTGAATCTGCGTGTATATTTGTGTATTTGTGTGTGTTTATATGCATTCATATATGTGTGTCTATGCATGTATGTGTTTGTGTCCATGCATGTGTGTAAACATGAGACAAAACCACACGCACGTAATTCACATGATTCATGAGGTGATGATTAATGCTAAACGCACCAAAGCTGCTCTGCACCTGCAGAAAGACAGAACAATTTATACAATTTCTAATATTTTCCTTTTTTCTACTTTGATTTTTGGGGGCAGGGGGGTAGAGTGATTTGAGTGTGTCATTTTGAATAATGCAGAGATTATGCTGGAGATGAGGTTTTTGTTTTGTTCCCTCCTGCCTCGTGCCGTGCTCTAGTAAGGCTGAGGGAAAATGAGGTGGAGACAAAAGAAGTTAATTTTCTAGTGGCTGGTCCTCCGCTCTCTGGGCCGACGATATGTCACCGGTTGCACGGGAGACGGCGACTATACGTTTCACCGTGAGAGACATCATTAGGAGCAACAGCTGCTTGGGTAATGAACAGGAAACGCGATGTCAAGAGGTTCCCCAAAACTTCCCCCGAGATGTAGATCCAGATCCCCGGCATGCCATCGAAAAGAAAGATTAATGTTGATACATCAGGACTTTTACTGCATTTTAATGGTGGCATGATGCGCCGAAAGACGACTACAGGTGTGAAATCAACATTTTAACACTGTGCGTGTTGTGTAATTTAAGGTGAAAATGTGTCTCGGTACACACTTGGATTTGGGAATACTGTTCATTATGCTGGTGCAGTTTGTCATGGCACGGTAGTAGCGCTGTAGGAGTGATGCTGTGGCACTGCAGGATAAATTTGGTTATTGTGGATGATCCAATGATCATATAAAAAACAGATCTGCTCAGACAATTGCGATAAGGCAACTACGTAACTATTGCGATGGCTTTATGTTGCGGTTGCAACTCAGACCAAAATAGTAATTACATTTCTGTGTTGTGGATAAGTATGGGAGGATTGTGCTGGCTGCCACCTTTCTTCCTCTGCGTTTTAGCTGCGCGGTGGCTGCTTCTTGGGGAACCGACTCCAAGTGGTGTCAGTAGTTCTCCGCGGGGATCCTGGCTGACGTGGAGTGAAATGTTTTCCCAGTGTTTCATCTGATCCCACAGATGCTCCGTTTGGATTGAGATCTGGTGGCTGGGGAGGCCGCTGCTCGAAAACTCCATTTATTGTCATCGATGTGTGTGTGTGAGTCAGTGAGTGAGTCACAATGGACAAGTTGTTTGTTTTTTATTCATATTATGGACCTCCGCCCCCTGTTGAAATCCAAATCCATTAAGCGGCATGTTGCCCAGCCCTGCTGAGCATGCTCTGTGATGGCCTGTGGCAAATCAAACAGGAGGAGGATGGAGGTGATGGGAGGAGGCTGGAGGTGATGGGAGGAGGATGCAGCTTCACCGCAGCATCCGTATTGTCCTCTCCGCTTCTGCTAGGAAGCACCCGGAACATGGAACCCAACAGGTTCCCCCGACTTTCGAATGTTTTGCGTGTCCACAGGATGAGGCTGGAGTGATGGGGGGAGGATGGAGTGATGGGAGGTGGATGGGAGGAGGATGGAGGTGATGGGGACAGGATGGAGGGGACGGATGGGAGGAGGATGGAGGGATGGCCGTCCTCATGCAGCTTTCTCTTAGCATCTGAATCATCCTCTCTGCTGCTGCTGGGAAGCACCGGGAACCTGGAACCACCAGGTTCATCAGGTTCCCCCAATGCACTGATGTTTAGCTCGTTTGATTCTCAAACCAGGGTTCATTTTCTTTTGTTGTTGGGGTTACAGAATAAGGAGAAGGACTGGATGAGGTAATTGGCGGCTGACTCGATGCTGTTGGTCTCCAGATGATACATCTCAAATGGGTTTTTCAAACTCCTTTGTTTTCACCGTCAAGGTGAACCCCAACTTCAACCCAACGCTCTGCAGGGTTGTTTTTTTCCCATTTGAAAAAAAAATTAAATAAAGACAAGTTGTCTTCAAGTTGTCTATTACGGCGGCATGAGGGGAAAAGGGGAAAAGAAGATTTTCTTTCTTTCCAGGCAAAGGAAATTGAGATCCCTCAGAATAAAGGGCTTCGACTTTTTTTTCATCAGAAACCAGCGAGGACTTTACCTGAAGCCTAAAGCGTTTAAAAGCGTGAATTTATCTGAGTGTTGAGTCACAAATGTACGACTGAAGAAATCTCAGATAGATCAGATTCAATTCCAAGACAGCCGCCGTTGGTTTCTTTCTGGATGGGGTCGTTGGGCTGTTTCTGAGTGAGGGTGGATGGTGATGACCTCATGAGATGGAGCATATTTCCACTTTACCAATCACCATATTGATAGCACATCCACCGGATGCTGATTATCACATCTATACCTGTTGACATATAGAGGCTTCGGATAGTTGACGGATAGGCTTCATTGCACGTTGCCTATCTCATAATCATCCTGGTAACAACTTTGTCTGAATGATGTTTATATATTTACCTATATTACATATTATATTTATATATTTACCATGTTTTGTCAAAGAATATGCTGTCAAAACAATCTCGAATAACAATAACTCAACAGGAAATGGATGACACCAGATGTGGAAATCTTAAACGTTGGCCAAGATGGGGTGGTTTCCATCACAATTTTTACTTTAAAAATCACAAAACCTGAACATGGCGGAGTAGCACTGGATTTTGATCATTGACAACCTGAGTGATTAGGTCACAAATCGGAGTGAATAGGACTAGGATAGGGCAACAGCGTATGCCACTTAATTCTGCATTGTAACCGGGACCTTTGGCATATTTTGGCAAAATGCTAAAACCAGCGTGTAATTTGGGGTTTCGGGGATGGAAGGGGAGGCGGAGGGGGTCACTAGATTAGAGGTATTGTAGTAGCTATTTCTTCATTTCCTCTTTAAAGTCTGTGCATCTTTCAATATGAGCCCAGATAGTGATAAGAATACTGTTTTTACCACTATAGAGATTATGATGCCTCATTGATACAGGCCTTTATGGTGTGTGTCTGTGTGTGTGTGCGTGTCTGTGTGTCTCTGTGTGTGTGTATGTGTGTGTGTGTGTGTGTGTGTGTGTGTGTGTGTGTATGTATACTGCACTAGTTAACCGTTGTATGATTACCTTAAATTTAAATAATTGTTTGTCTGGGTAATGGCACTACATAACGAAAATAAACCAAAGTAGCGATAGATGTGTTCTGGCCTTGAGTTAAAGCTCAATTTATTAGCTGAATATCTGATAAAGCTGTTTAAATAACTATAAAGGCGGGAATCTCTGCCTGTATGTATGCATGTACGTATTTATGTATGTATGTCCTTCGATTACACAACCGTTCATCGGATCTTTCTGGTGTATCACATGGATCCAAGGACGTGCATTGTCGAAATAGGTACAATTTGGACACGTGGCTCGTGTAATATTAATAAACTTTCAATAAACAGCAAACAGCGAGCCAGCCAGGGCCGGGGCTTCAGGCCTCTGTGTCCAAGTCACAAAAACTGCGTTTTCACTGCAGGGACTTTCCCCAGGAACGAGGAACCTTTGGAGGAACTCAGTCCGTTTCCACCGCAGGAACCAGGGTCTAAATTAAGTTCCTGTTCTTAAAACGGAAAATGAAAAAAAAGGTAAATACTGTATACTGTGTGTATATAATGTTTGTACTGTATGTATGAACAAACTAACTGACATCTGGTGGGAATAGTGGAGTCAGTTTGCCCTCCTACCCACTAGACACAGGTTCAATTCCCCGTGTGTGAACTCAGTTTTTCAATATGTTTCAAACCTGATAATAAAATCTTGATTGTGGGAGTGAATCATTTTTTGTTGACAGTAAATACAAGGACAGAAGAATAACATGGATAAAGAAAGACAACCAAAGTGATATTCCACTTTTTCACTTTGGTTGTTTTTCATTATCCATTTTATTGTTCTTGTTGGTGTAAGGTCTTCTGCATTACCGCCACCTGCTGGACTTGAGCAGTTTGTATAGTTTTTCATACGTCAGCAGACTAATTGGCCTCATCTTCACGGATCTTTAGACCGTGGTGGGAACGCAGAGAACAACGGGCTGAAGGAACCTTTCAGTTCCTGAAAAAAGTTCCTGGGAAGTGTTAAATGTGTACCATTAAAATGTCTTAAATCCTACATTTTGTATGGACGTGTATTCGCATCCTAAATGTATAAAAATCTTTGGCAAATGGCAAATATTGGAAGAACCCTACTTATGTGTGTACAGTATGTGTATAGTTACTATATTTTTATATAATAATAATCATTTATTCAATCAGTCATTTTCTCTGCAGATTTGTCATTATCATATTTAACCAAATATGTTTTATCAAGCAATATAACATTTAAAACATTTTTACCAATGTGAAACTTTTTCAAAATAGATATCATTGAGGGCAACATGTTGCTATTGACTATTCACAGCGGTGTGCTCTGCACCATGCAGGGTTAGTGATATGCGCTGACCTTGATGCTGAAACGCTGTATTTATTATTTTATTTAAACCTGTGCTGTCAGCATGCTGGGCATACAACACTGAGTATTTGTATGCCATCGCATCTAGAACAGAGTTAGTCTGCAAGTGGAGTTGAAGTTCTCAACCTGCAATGCAACTCTTTATTCATTCTTAAATCATCAGGAACTGCTGCAGTAACTGTCCTGTGGACGACCTGTGGGATGACAAGAGCACAGTTTTTGTTTATCCCGAACCACCACCACCAACCCACTATTTGGTGAACTATTTTACCAAGTTTGGGTCTATAAACAACTATCACTGCTCCAAGAGGGGGAGAATCACCACTGGTGAGACAACTTAACATGGAACCAAACAACAATAATTAAATGGAAAAACATAAACATAGAAACAAACAACAACATGTACACGGAAAAATAGACATCGGACGACAACATGTATCAAAAAAACTGAGTTAATTAGGTCCAACAAAACTGCAACAGGAATTGGGCATGTGGACTCCTCCTGTCATAGTTATGGCAGTAAATGAGGGAGGAAAGGAGAGGGATGTAACCAGGAGGGTGTTGGGTGCCTTTAAAGCAAGTTCCAGTGGCGGGCGCGCATCTGTGATGAGACCGTGCGTGTGTGTGTGTGTGTGTGTGTGTGTTTGTGTGTGTGTGTGTGTGTGTCTGTGTGTGTGTGTGTGTGTGTGTGTGTGTGTGATGTCCACCGGTGAGTGTAGGGGACTTATCCCAATTGGTTCTGATGTATTATATCATCTAAGCAGCGGAAAAAGCCTTGAATCCACCCTGAGTCCTCCACCCGCGGGGTGTCTATGCGGCTGCGGGACTCAGGGGTGCCCTGAGCACTCCGCCCTGCAGCCGCAGAAGATGCTCCAGAGAAGCCAAAAAGTCATCAAAGGAACCCTCACGCCCGACCCCTAAGAGCATAACCCAGTCCCACTGAGCGCGAGGAGACCCTGGACCCCAAATCGCACACATACAACCCAGCCCCAAGTGCAGGCACAAGACGCAGCCGCAGGCGCAGAACCCGGGACCGCAGGCCCTGCACCAACACCCCTCCGTAACCACCCGCCCTGCAGGTGAGCCGGCAGGACCCCATGACCACCCGGACCTCGCTCTTGTGCGGGGCCCGGGTGGTCATGGGGTCCCGCCACAGCCGACCAAGCGCCTTACTTGGCCACAAGGCCCGAGCACCCATCCACATAGCTGAGTGTTCTCAGCGCAGGGCCCCCGGTTGTTAGCCCCCCCTCCCCATGAATACGTTTTGGCACTGGGAAAGATAGGCGTAGTGCAACCGGATCAATGCAGCGGCGCAGCAGGCCGGGGAGCTGAAACGCTGTATTGATGTCTTTTTCGGCTCATGTTGTCTTTTTTTGGATATATTTTTTTAAACCTGCTGTTAATCTTAATTTGCCACCACCCTATTTGCTTCCGCGGTCCAGTCCATTTTACCTCCTCGTGTCTGAAAAAGCCCTGAGCAAGCAGTTTTCTTTTTAGTCTCCCTGATGCTGATGTCATAGGCCCGGCTCTGATTCGAGCTGAATGCTGAATGCCGGGGAGGTCTCTGTCCTTTTCTCTCTTTCTTTTCATCATTGACATGTACCTGTGTCTGATACTTCCTGCCTATTGACCGTGTCTGCGGCTAAAAGCAAAGTGAGGAAGGAATTAAATTTGACTGTTTTCTCACAGGTTCGGCCGGACTTGATCTTAGGTTCGATGCACCCGACAGAAATTGTCCTTGTGTTTGTTTTGTTGTCGTTTTGTCTCTGCACACACGATAGCAAACTTGTGTTATGATTTACTTTCCCACTGACTTTAAAGGTTTTCTACATCACTCTGTAGTGATGAGACACCTCGGTGTCTAAAGTATCTTGCTTTCATGTAGAAGTGTTTTAATGTCTGAAGGCGGTTTGTTGGTTCGAGTATTTTGCTCTCAGGGGAAATGTAGAAACAACATACATACATAACTGTTCCATGGAATTCGGTCACTGATTTCAACCCAAGAACCCAAACTTCTTGCCTGTTTCCAGCCCCGCCCACTTTTTTAAAAAAGTGCCTGGCATCGGCAACTTCAGGCAGCTTTACTGGCCGTGACCAGGGCCTCCATGGCTCTGGTCAGCGTTCTTGTCGTCGGGTTTTGAACATGCGGCAAGCTGTGCCACCAACGGAAAACAAAATGACTGGCTGGGATTGTGCTCGAGAAGCTGTTTTGAGAAGAAAAAAACAAAAACAAAGAAAAAACAGAAATATCGGCTGAAATGTGGTCAACGTTCTGCTTTGAAGGCGCTTCTCGGAGGTTGAGAGGCTTTGGGTGTTCTCCCTCCAGGATTTGGGAAAAGCTGGATCTGTCGGCCGGTCCCTCTGGAACTGGAGGAAATGGGTCCAGAGAAGCGTCGCCCTTGATCCACCTCCTTCGTTATCCACGTCCTGGTGATCGTTGCGGAATCCTCAACCGTCTCAAAACGTCAATAACATTTTGGTGCGGATCCTCACGAAATCTCTCGTGCGGAGATTTTTCGTTTGGATAAATTAGCTAAACGGAATTCTTGTGGGCGGCACTTTCCTTTTCGTTTACTCCTTGTATCCTACGAACGTCACGTACAAACGTCACGTAGAAAAAGCGGCGTAGAAAAATGTTGAGCGATTGGGTTGGGTCGAAAGCAAGAGGGCCAGGTCACCAGGAGTCCGGCCTGGCGACCGCGCCCGGTCTCGCCCAGAAAACGGCTCCGGGGGAAGAGACATGGGACTGAATAAAGAAGTGAAATGGAACAGATATTCAGGATGACCTTCAGGCGACAAAAAACCTCCACCTCTCATAGAAAACTCTGTTCACTAAAGCCAGATCTTCCGTGGATCCTTTACCCCCCATGTTGTTTACTTTGTTTTATCAAGGTTATTGGACAACAAAAAAAACAACACATTTTCTCCAGACGTTTTTTTCATATATATATATTCATATTTCATATTTTCCAATGACACCTAATGACGCCTCCAGTCACCAGAAATCCGAGCTGTAACTCAGGATATGTGGACCTATGTCAGTCCCCAATTACCTCTATTTTGGGTCAGTTAGTACAGGAGCCCAGAGGGGTCATAAAAAATTCACCTTACCCCTCAAGGGTTCCATACTGTAAGTTGATACTAGCATTACAGCATTTTAAACAGCATTGTTACTCACAACACATTTATTTAGTCAGAAAGGCTAAAATCCTAATCTGACTAATCTGAATGCCCAGAATGATCATTATTACAACTGATTTCAGTCTTCAAACCATGAAGAATTTTAGGGGTTGTTTTTCGTCTTTGTGACCGTCCTCTGAATTCACTACAATTTGTATACTTAACTCTTTCGCCGCGACTGGTGGGCCAAATAATCCAAATCATATTCCATTCTCTTTTCATGTTTTCTTCGAGACGAAACGCCAGTCAAGGGAATCTCCCGCTGGTTGAGCTCAGTTGCACTTGGAGTAGCTGGCGGTGGAGCTGGTGGCGTTGGCTCGTCTACAGCACGCACTACATTTAAAAAGACAACAGTGAACGGCTTCCAATGACTTGTTTTTTGTGTGTGAATGAATTGAGGGGTTTGGGTGATTTTGGAGATGTCTGTCTTCTTTTCCACTGAGGGTTTCAAAGTTCCCGGTGAAGGGGGCGCGTCTGGTCTCGTCTTCCTGACGTCCATGAACGAGCGGCTATGTCCAAATTTCCTGAAAAGAGGGCAAAGAGTCTAAATCGGTATTTCCCAACCGTGTTTCTTCCATGACGCGCGTTTGCACGATTAACTAATTGCAGAGCACTACACCACTGTCCTGTTGACCACTGAAAACCTCATGTACATTGTACACAAACATGTAGAATTGTGGTTGTTATTATGGCCTGCTAAGCGTTAGTAACACAAAACTCGCAAATGAAGCATTCGTAGCGAACTAAACTTTTCAATGACTCCAGAAAAACAGTGGGCAACTGAATCAATAATTAAATTCACGAATGTAAAATAATGACTGAGTACTGTCTAAAGTTAAAAAAAAAATGATTTCCTCTTTGCGTTTCGCCAAAATCAATAATTTTGACAGAATTAAACGATTCTTGCGCGAATTCCGTTCACAACTCGGAGCCGGACCGACTCTCCTGGCTCCGGTTCACGGTTCCCGACGTCCCCACCCTCGCCCGCCGCACCTTCCACCGACCGAATCCGCGAGTCGGCAAAGTTAAAAGGACTCTTCCGTGACTCGTCGAGAACTGACTCTCACAAAGGAGTTGATCTTTCCATCACCACGTGACACAGAGCTGCTGTTCTGCTGGAACCCAGCATTTGGATAAGTCTTGATCTCGCAACACGGGAGCGAATTTCCAATATTTTATTTTTGGAATTCGAAAAAAATCACGGCACACCTCCGCGCCCGCACGGCACGGGATTCGGTTCTTGACGAGCCACTCGGTAAAACAAAAAAGAAAAAAAAGAGTGGCTCCGTTATCTGCCTCCGGGGTTTGTTTGATTTGTCGGTTTAAGGAGTCAGGAGGGCCGGTTCAGCTCTGCGTATTGAATTGAATGGAACGCTGCTCTGTGCTGTTGCATCACCACAGAGGTTTGACATTGCGAGTGTAAACCCCATTCATTGCTATGCGACACTGTGTGACAGTGACTGGTGTTTTGGGTCTCAAATAGGCCACAATCATGTTTCAAACGAAACTCTGGAAGAAACAGCCAATGAAAACCTAAGATCCAAATAGATGACCACGCCCACACAACGCGCCCACGGACACAGAGACGAAATCGAGCGCAATTTGATGACAAACTATCGGTATTTGGTGATCCTGAAGTTGTTGTCCGCTGTATTGAGTGGGTTCTTTAACATTTGAACTATCGCAATCTGAAAAAAAGACGAAGAACCCATAAAAAAAAAACCCATCTCGTGTTGATTGGCGGGACTTGGAGATGCCGACGTGCTCCCCTTTTCACCAGACGCTGTCGCGTGTGCGGCGCTCCCCGCGGCGTGGCGGCGCCAGCCTCAGTTTGCACAAATTAAGTCGTGAGTATCTATTTTCGTGTCACACGCCCCTGAACTCGTGTATGTCGGCGTGGAATCAGAATGTTTGAGAGCGTGACATTGTGGAGTATAAATTTGCACTAAAGTACATGCATTAATGGCTTCCCGCGTTGCGGGGAAACGGTGTGCTGACGCGCGGCGCGGCCTGGCAGGTACAAATGTCTCCGCTAACCTTTTTCCACGGCCGCAGCCGTCGGCTCTGCTATTGAATTTATAATTAACTTGTGAGGAAATGTGGGCATTTTTTCTATTAAAAGAGACATCTTGTCAATTACAGCCCTCGCGGAGATGGTCGCTGAACTTCCTGTTGGAGGAAAGGTCAATAGCCGGGCGTAATGAGTAATTGACTCAAGGCGGAGATCGGCTCGGCGGGTTTGATCAAGTGGGGAAATGTGATTTATTTCCATATCGTTTTCCCCCTCATTTTCCAATGTGTTATGGTGAAAATCAGGCCTGATTGGAGTGCCACTGTTGGGGCCAATCCATCACCGGAGCAGAAAATAGGAGTTAGGAAAATGGAGTTTAAATGGAGGGATGATGACAGGAACATGGGTTTTTAGAATGTGAACAATGGCTCGGACAGAGACTAACGACCGGCGGGCGCCGTGACAACGGGCTAATGGTCTACTGAACATAGGCTCGCCTTTCTGCCACGCAAGACCACGCAGATATGGAATCTACACCAGGTGTACCAAGCTTTTTTTGGAAATTAGATTGTGTTACAAGATCAAAATTGTATAGCGGCACCAATTCGTCGAATTCATCAGTTGCAGCAGGAAAAGCGGCTCCAGCAGCAGAAGTTTCACTCTGAAAATGATGACGATTCGTATCGATGAAAGGTTGGAGAACTTTAATTCTCACGAGAATCCTTTAATTCTCCGAAAAATAATTCATTTTGTTGGAATGAAAGAGTAAATTAGTGACATGCGATATGAACTCGATGATTTCATGAACTTTATTTTTTATTTTTTGCCTTAGTTTTAGTTTGGGTTTTATTCCACTTTGGGACTCGGCTTGATCGCCCACTCTATCGGGGCAATGACTTCAGATTCCTGAGTCATTTAAAAGATTGGTTCACTATGAACAAATCGTTTGCGAGTCGGGCATCGCCAACGATTGGTTGCCATAGTAATAAACGCAGCTCTCAGTGTTTGACGTTTTAATGGTTAACAGGATTGGGGTATATTTGGAGTAAAATCATCTGAATAACATGGCTGCTCAAGTAGGAATGGAGAAATACAAAAAAATAAAAGTGTGATATTTGAGCCAATTTTGAGGCTCTCTCTCTCTCTCTCTCTCTCTCTCTCTCTCTCTAATTTTTTTTCCTGAATTCATTCAACATCGAACCCCGTCTTCCATTATCTTACGTGGTTTATTTTGCAAATAAAAGACATACGGCGGCAGCGCGGTCGGGAAAACCACACCTTCCCCCACATTTACGTGAAGTTCTCACTTGAACTCATCACCGACATCTCATGAACTGCTTTGGATTTTTTTTGCCTTCATTATTTCCCACAGATTATATTCGGGGGAAAAAGGAAAGTGGAATACGGAGGTGTGGTGGTTGAACAAGTAAAATAATACATAAGCGGGAATAGGAATAAATAATGTAAGAGGGGTGGTGAGATTGTTTTTTTTTTTGCTGTTTTTTTTTTGTTTTCTTTGGATGCTTGCTGGTGGTGTTTTTGGGGGTGCTGCTGCTAGTCAAGATGGCTGATTGAATATTAATGGAAATGTTTGACTAATGACGGGGACAATGCCATCCACACTGAGAGTTTGATGATGGCTTGGGGGCATGTGAGTCAGATGAGATTTGTTATATTTTTATTCACAGAGGTACATACACACACACACACACGCACACGCACACACACACACACACACACACACACACACACACACACACACTCGTTACTCTGTAATACATTGCATACAAGCAGTGAGGGAATACAAACAGTGCAAATGGGGGGGGGGGGATACAAACAGTCATTGGCAAGATTTAAAGCTGAATACCAGAGGTCTAGTTCAACCAGAAATAGAGTATAAAGGTGAGGTGTGTCAAACGATTCAAATGACTAATCGATTAATCTTGATATGTGCGATTAATCTGATTGGGTCTTTTAAGGTTGAGGTTAAAATTTGGATAAAATGCTGTTAATCACATTTTATTTGTCTGATTAATCATGATTGATAATTTAAATATTATTTTCTTTCCAAATTTGAGCCTAAAGAGAGATTTTTCTGTCTAAAAACCAATATCGATTCATCGCGATGAATCGATATTGGTATTACAAAATAAAAATCTTTGTGTCAAATTTGTGCAAGTATATGTATATGTATGTATGTATGTGTACGGTATATATATAGATGTTTGTGTGTATACTGTATATATTAATCAGATCATATTTGTGCGACTAATCACTATTTTAATCCAAATTTACCCGAAAAGATGTTTCTATTAAAAAAAACAGTGCATCATATTACAGCCATACTAGCACATAAAATAATAACACTATAACATAAAATGATCCCTATCAAAATGTATTTCACGGCATTTTCACCATAAGCATGCCGCCATGGTCTCCTTTTCCTTTGCACTGAGCCAGTTTCAAAGAAAAACAAGCCTGTTTCACACGAAATGCAGCATCGATACATTTCCATAAATAATCTGGTCAAAAGTTTAGACGATCACGAGGCTAAAGATTTTGCCTTGAGGCCAAGATTTATTCCCCTTCCTTAATTCACCTGTTTGTGGTCAGCTGCTACAAGCATCACACCATTCCACATTGTCATTTTAACAACTTTCTTTACTCATTAAAGGGTGAAAACAGAATCTGACTAACCATTTGAAACGTAAAATGACACCATGAGGACCAGCAGACAGAAGAATGATCGCTATTGGTTATCATTTGGAACCTTCAAACTAGAATTTCCATGACCTCTCCTCTTCACTTCCCACATAATCGTGTTGACCATGGCAGAGGCATGGCGCACTTTTTATTAAAAATATGTACAAAAATAAAATAGTACAATTAAATGTGATTTTTCTCTTCATGTGAACATTTTATTAAAATTTTTACCAGCAATTTTCATATTTCATCATTTTTTTTGAATATTCAATTTGTATTTGTCTGTGCTCATTTAAATTATTTTAATTATTATATTTTATATTTTACATTATACCAAATTATTTCTTTTTTTCACCACAACTGCAAGAATTTCTCACGGTCAAAGAAAGTAAAAAGTCATTTTAGCATTTCTTTTTCATTTCTTTTTCCCCGTAGGCCCGTAGGATTTTAGGACAGTAGGCCAACCGTTTCCCACGATGCCGAGCGGTAGGTCTCACACCCTGGGATGCTCAGATGTTCCCGTCTCAGCCCCAGGGCGAGATATGTGAACATATTTTCCGTTTTAATTTCGACAGCTGTTTAACGCGGAGGGGGGCGTCGGGTCGCCGTGGTGTGGAAAAGCCGCATGTTTATTCCTCTAACCAGTGGAACGGCTTTTTGACACATCCCAGCAGGTGGAAAAGGCATAGGGATTTATTTGACTACAATTGTTTTTTTGGTTTTTTTTTTTTATAAATCTCCATCCCCATCAAATTTCTCCTTCATCGATTCCATTATTAATTATCATTAACTATTATCTGCAGAGTATTGGAATTTAATGAGATCCTGACTGATGTACTATGCTCTAACATACATCAGTCATTGTGTATTCCTGTCAATTATTGCTGCAAAATGTGTGTTGCGTTCGGATACCATGGCGATCAGAGCCAGGGGCCATTCTGAAAAGTGTTTCTTCACTTACTGTAAACAATATTATCACTTGGATATGTCATGTGGTGGGATATATTAGGCAGCACGTGAACAGTCACTTCTTAAAATTGATATGTTGGAAGCAGGAAAAATGGACAAGCGTAAGGATCTGAGTGACTTTGACAAGGACCAAATTGTGATGGTTAGACGACTGGGTCAGAGCATCTCCAAAACAGCAGGTCTTGTGGGGTGTTCCCGGTAAGCAGTGGTTAGTACCTACCCAAAGTGCTCCAAGGAAGGACAACCGGTGAACTGGTGACGGAGTGATGGATGCCCATGGCTCATTGACGCACGTGGGGAGTGAAGTCTAACCCGTCTGGTCTGATCCCACAGAAGAGCTACTGTAGCACAACTTGGTGAAAAAGTTAATGCTGCTTTGATAGAAAGGTGTCAGAACACACAGTGCATCACAGCTTGATGTGTATGGGGCTGTGTAGCTGCAGACCGGTCACAGTGCCCATGTTGACCCCTGTCCACCACTGAAAGCTCCTACAATGGACACGTGAGCGTCAGAACTGGACCATGGAGCAATGAAAGAAGGAGGCCTGGTCTGATGAATCGTGTTTTCTTCTACATCGTGTGGATGGCTGGAGTTAGGGTCCGATCCGATGGAGCATCTGTGGGATGCGCTGGAACAACAAGGCCGATCCATGGGGGCCCCACCTCGCAACTTCCAGGACTTAAAGGATCTGCTGCTAACGTCTTGGTGCCAGATACCACAGGACACCTTCAGAGGTCTTGTGGCGTCCATGCCTCCACAAGTCAGAGCTGTTTTGGTGGCACGAGGGGGAGCTACACAATACAAGTCGTTATTTGTGGTGGTTTTATTGTTGTGGCTGATGTGTGTGTGTGTATGTGTGTGTGTGTGTGTGTGTGTGTGTGTGTGTGTGTGTGTGTGTGTGTGTGTGTGTGTGTGTGTGTGTGTGTGCGTGTGTGTGTGTGTGTGTGTGTGTTTACACAGTATGATCCTTAAACCTCTATTTGGGGCAGGGTTAAAAATTGCATACAATCCATAGTGTATAATGTTCAGATTGTCAAAAGTTAAAATAGCTATTATCTTATGCGTGATAAACATCCAATCTTCGGGGGTCCTGGTCCCTTCTCAAGGTTTATTCCAGGTTTCTTTTCAGTCAATGCAATTGATTTCCATGTAAAACTTCGCCCCTCGAGGCTGATTCTGTGATTAATGAACTGAACAAACTCAAATGAGGAGATCACAGGGTCATTTGAATATGGCAATCAACATAAATAAACCCATAATAATAAATGCTTAATATTTCATTTAATTTTATGATTTTATGATTTCATATAATAGTTTAATAGAACTAAAAATATATGATATATATAATATATATGTATGATATGTATATTATATAACAATATAAAAATATTATAGGCTAAATCAGATCTCTTCCCACCAATACTGTGAAAAAGGAATGGGATTGTGCAATATTAGTGAAAGGGAATTATTTAGGATTTCGTTTTTTTTTGCCATGGTGATTAAAATAAAGAGGAAGCAATATACAAGTACAGTCAGTGCAGATTTTACATTCACCTTTTAACATTTTGTTTTTCGCCCTCCAGTTTTGGATGGCATTTGATGAAGAGGTGTGCGCGCGCGGGATATCATCTGAAAATCTTTGGGAAAAAGTCAATCATTAAGCCCGAGCCGGGGAGGAGTGACGGGGAATACATCGCTCCGTCCGATTGTCCACTTGACTTTTTCGCCGGATTTAAACAGCCGTCGAAAAGAAAATGTCACCAGACCGTCCGAGGGGTTTTGAAAAAATGTTCGTCACAAGAGGCTTCATGAATTATGTTCCGGCGCATAAGTGACTTTCCTTGTTGCGTTTCTTTCGGTTTTCTGTCCGTTTCCCGAGGAGGCGACCGCAGGAACACCCATCCGGAATATCACGCCACTAAAAGGCTCCGAAAAAAGGGACGAAAAGGGATAAAATCACCTGCATATTATTACTTTTTACTTTTCTCCGAGTCATTTCAAAGCTGGTGTTCAGCCGAGAGAGAGAGGCTTCAAATCAATACATTAATGTGAGCCGAGCGCTAAAAGCTAAAAGGGCCGATGCTACGTTGCGCCCTCCATCCCAAACACGCAAACACACTCCGACTCCCACAATAATTCATCCCGTGCATGGAAGCACTCTTTGTGTATTTCTATGTTTTTATATATTTTGCCTCTTTATGTTGTGCATTTTTGGGCTATTTTTGTGTATTTGGCCTTTCTACGTATTTGACTGTTTTTAATTTGTTAGCATTTTATTTTATTATTTCATTTTATTACGCATTTCTTATGACTTCACCTGAATTCATCCCAACGTCAAAGCACCACTTCCTTCAGCGTATATGTTTTATAATCATTAAATATAATTATGCTCTATTTTTCATCTTTATAATATATAATATTTTTTATGCGTTTCTTTAATGCCACTCGTCACACTTTTTCTTTTCCACCATTTTCCTCCCATCCCTTCTCTTTTTTCTCCTTTTGGAAGCGATGCGTGTCATAAATGTCCGTAATGGCCGTGCAGAGGTGGAGGTGTGACCTTCCTCTCCTCTGCAGAGCCATCACCGCCATCCTCATCATCATCACCATCAGCCGCAGTATCAGTGAAGCCTCATTAGAGCCACAATCTGACTGGAGAAAAGGAGATTTTTGCAACATTAATTTCAACATTGCCACTCCGGTGGATAATGTTCGAGCCATAGCGCCTCGCCGCCCATTAAAAAAGAAAAAGAAGGAGGAGGAGAAGAGGAGGAGAGCGGCAGCGCGCAGGCCCTGTTGGGGCCAAAGCCAAGGAATCGGTTCTTATCGGAGTGCACCGTCGGAATTATCATGTTTTTCCTTCTTTTGTCGTTCAACCGGTCGGCACACGTTATACATATTTTTCATACGTTTGATGTTATCACCACCGAGCATTTTCCTGGTGATGTCGACTTTTCCAAATTCATAGGCTATGGTCAGAGACGGACGCTAGAATGTTCCAGTGGGTCTCTGTTACCTCAGTCGTATCTCTGTCGCTTTCTCTTTCATTATCTTCACCCTCATCTCCATTTTTATCTTCTCCATCTATATTGTTATCCATCTCTCTTTTTATCTTTATCTCTAGTGGTATCTCTGTCCTTGTCTCGGTTGTTGTCATTATCTCCATCCGTATCCTTATCTCTATCACGTTCTCTATTATTGTTATCCTTCTCTGTTGGTACCTCCATCTGTTATCTCAATTGTTTTCTTTATTTCTATCGTTATTATTATCTCCATCTATCGTTACCCCTATCGTAATCTCTATTATCTTTATCTCTATTGGTACTTCTATCATTATCTCTATTGTTATATGTATTTCTATTGTTATAATTAACTACATCTATATCATTTTCTCTATCATTATCTTTATCTCTATTGGTATTTATATTGTTGTCTTTGTGTTTATTTTTATCTTTATCTCTATTGTTATGATTAACTCCATCTATATTGATATCTCTATCATTATCTTTATTCTCAACTTTGTCTCTGTTGTTTTCATTTTCTCATCTATATTGTTAACTCTATAGTTTTCTCTATTGTTGTCTTTATCTCTATTGGCAGCTCTATCATTATCTCAATACCAATCTCTTTACCTCTATTATATTATCTCCATCTATCATTACCTCTATCATTATCACTATAGTTATCTTTACCTCTATGGTTATAATTATCTCCATCTATCATTACCTCTATCGTTATCTCTATCTTTATCTCAAATGGGATTTTTATCGTTATCTCTGTCATTATCTCGATTGTTCTGTTTCTCTATTGTGGTCATTGACTCCATTTATTTTTGTTAACTCTATCGTTTTCTCTATTGTTGTCTTTATCTCTATTGGTAGCTATTGATATCTCGATAGTTATCTTTACCTATATTGTTTTAATTATCTCCATCTATCGTTACCTCTATCGTTATCTCGATTGTGATCGTTATCTCAATTGGGATTTATATCTCCATCTATCGTTTTCTCTGTTGTTGTCTTTTTCTCTACTGGTAGCTCTATCGATATCTCGATAGTTATCTTTACTTCATAATTATCATATTATTTATAATCATTCATAATTATCTCCGTCTATCGTTACCTCTGCCGTCACCTCTATTGTTGTCTTCTCTCCATTGGGATTTATATCGCTATCTCTACCATTATCTCTATTGTTATCTGTGTCTCTATTGTGATCATTAACTCATCTATATTGTTATCTCTATCGTTTTCTCTATTGTTATCTTTATCTCTGTTGGTATCTTGCGTTATCTCTATTGTTATCTTTATCTCTATTGAGGTTTCTATCGTCATCTCTATTGTTATCTGCGTCTCTACTGTGATCGTTAACTCCATCGACATTGGTATCTCTAAGATAACAACAGAGATAACCCTATTGTTAGGTTCATCACTATCGTTATCTCTGTTACCATTATCTCCATCTGTCATTATCTCTATTGTTATGTTTATCTGTATCTATTGGCATCTATCGTTATCTCTATTGCTATAATTATCTCAATCTGTATAGTTGTTTTCTGAATAGTAAACAGTCCAAAACAAAAACATCTCAAATGTTAAATGTCAACGAACAATTAATTTGATTCTACACACGCGATGCCTTTAAAGACGAGGGTGAATTGAGTTAATGACGAAGCAGAGCTGAGAAACATGTCAGACATTAGCTTTATAATCGTGTAAAATAAAGCAAATATAAAACTGGGTGTATTAGTAAATGAAGTCTTAGCACAAGGTCAAGTGGATTTCTAATGAGATTTTGATTTAACAGCTCAACATCTTATCAGTTTTTGACTTTTTTACCTTGTCCAAATCAATTTCTGTTGGAGGCAATTATAGTTATTATTTGTAGATATCCTCTCAGCAGACAGTAAATCCATGGTTGGCTGTCAAAATAGTCTGATGGCTCTCTCTCTCTACCTCCTTCTCTCCCTTTCTCCTCTATCCTTCTCTCTCGTTCTCTCTCTCTCTCTCCTCTATCGTTCACTCTCATTCTCACTCTCTCTCTCTCTCTCTCTCTCTCCTCTATCCTTCTCTCTCGTTCTCTCTCTTTCTCTCGCTCTCTCTCTCTTCTATCCTACTCTCTCTTTCTCTCTCTCTACTCTACCCTTCTCGCTCGTTCTCTCTCTCTCTCTCTCCTCTATCCTTCTCTCTTGTTCTCTCTCTCTCTCTCTCTCTCTCTCCTCTATCCCTGTCTCTCGTTCTCTCTCTCTACTCTGTCCTTCACTCTCATTCTTGCTCTCTCTCCTCTGTCCTTCTTTCTCATTCGCTCTCTCTCCTCTATCCTCCTCTCTCGTTCTCTCTCTCTCTCTCTCTCTCGCCTCTACCTTTCTCACTCACTCTCTCTCTCTCTCCTCTATCCTTCTCTCTCATTCTTGCTCTCTCTCCTTTATCCTTCTCTCTTGTTCTCTCTCCCTCCCCTCTAGCCTTCTTTCCCGTTCTCTCTCTCTCTCTCCCCTATCCTTCTCTCTCATTCTGTCTCTCTCTCTCTCCTCTGTCCTTCTCTCTCGTTCTCTCTCTCTCTCCCCTATCCTTCCCTCTCATTCCCTCTCTCCTCTATCCTTCTCTCTCGTTCTCTCTCTCTCTCTCTCTCTTTCTCTCTCTCTCTCTCCTCTATCCTTCTCTCTCGTTCTCGTTCTCTCTCTCTCTCTCTCTCTCTCTCTCTCTTTCTCTCTCTCCTCTATCCTTCTCTCTCGTTCTCGTTCTCTCTCTCTCTCTCTCTCTCTCTCTCTCCTCTATCCTTCTCTCTCCTTCTTGTTCTCTCTCTCTCTCTCTCTCTCTCTCTCTCTCTCTCCTCTATCCTTCTCTCTCCTTCTTGTTCTCTCTCTCTCTCTCTCTCTCTCTCTCTCTCTCTCTCTCTCTCTCTCTCTCCTCTATCCTTCTCTCTCGTTCTCGTTCTCTCTCTCTCTCTCTCTCTCTCTTTCTCTCTCTCTCTCTCCTCTATCCTTCTCTCTCCTTCTCGTTCTCTCTCTCTCTCTCGTTCTCTCGCTCTCTCCTCTATCCTCTCTGGTTCTCTCTGTTTCATTTTCTCAGGCATAGACTGTGTCGCCAGTTAGCATGCATGGAACATAATGTTTGCAGCACTGTAATCAAGCCATCCTCTCTCTATTGTTATCTCTATCATTACCATCCTTATCTCTATAACTCTATTGTTATCTCTATCGTTACCATCCTTATCTCTATAACTCTATTGTTATCTCTGTCATTACCATCCTTATCGCTATAATTCTATTGTTATCTCTATCATTACCATCCTTATATCTATAACTCTATTGTTATCTCTATCATTACCATCCTTATCTCTAAAACTCTATTGTTATCTCTATCATTACCATCCTTATCTCTAAAACTCTATTGTTATCTCTATCATTACCATCCTTATCTCTAAAACTCTATTGTTATCACTATCATTACCATCCTTATCTCTATAACTCTATTGTTATCTCTATTTATGTGATCTCTCTGTTGTTATATGTATCGTTATATTTATTGTTATCTATATTTATATATCTATGGTTATCCCTATTGATATCTCTATTGTTGTCTATTTTTATTAATATATCTCTATCACTATATCCATTATCTCTGTTGCTATCCGTAACTCTACCTCCACCTCAACCTCGATCACTTTCTCTACCACTACCTCTATTGTTATCTCTACCTCTATCACTATCTCTGCCTCTGTCACTATCTCCACCTCTACTGTACCTCTGCCCCCATAGTTATCTCTACCTCTATCACCATCTCCATAGTTATCTCTACCTCTATCACCATCTCCATAGTTATCTCTACCTCTATCACCATCTCCATAGTTATCTCTACCTCTATCACCATCTCCATAGTTATCTCTCGCTCTATCAACATCTCCACCCTAACCTCCAGAGTTATCTCTACCTCCATCACTGTCTCCACCTCCACCTCTCTCGCCATAGTTATCTCTAGCTCTATCAACATCTCCACCCCTACCTCTATCTCTATTTCCATTGTTATCTCTACCTATGTCTTTATCTCGCTCTCTCTTTCTGTGTTAAAAAAAAAGGAAGAGTGTGCATGCGCGGAACAAAATGTCTTGCATACATTCCCCAGCACTACTGTATAATCAAGCCATCCTCCCTCTCTCTCCCTCTCACTCTCCCTCGCTCTCCCTCTCTCTCCCCCTTTGCCTTCCGTCCCCCAATCTATCTTTCCATCTGTCTGCTGAGTTTGCCGAAGTGGAGTTAACTAGGATAAGTGGACCACACAGGTGCAAAATAATTCAATAGAGAAAGCTCCAGCAGATGCTAATGATTATGGATCGGTGAGGATGGAGTAGAATGCACAATCACTCTTTACCTGAGTGTACCGCTTTAATACCAACACCAAACGACAACCTGGTTATTATAATGTGTGTGTGTGTGTGTGTGTGTGTGTGTGTGTGTGTGTGTGTATGTGTATGTATGTATGTACAGTATATACATATACTGTATATGTGTGTGTGTGTGTGTGAGTATGTATGTGTGTGTGTGTGTGTATGTGTGTGTATATATATACGTACTTATGTATATATGTGTATGTGTGTGTATGTATGTATATGTATGTATATGTTTGTATATGTATGTGTATATGTATATTTATATATTTGTATGTGTATATATACTGTATGTATGTGTATGTATATATGTATATATTTATATATGTATGTATATATATGTATGTGTGTATATATATGTACAGTATGTGTGGATATGAATATATGACTATTATTCAGATGCCGATGATTATGGATTTGTTTGATAGCTCTGTTTAAACTTTAACGCCATCCTAAAACGGTGATAATTATAACCAACTGGGATGATGATTTAGGAAAAGTATTTTACTAGTATTGCATTTTTTCTTTGTTTTATTTTTCTCAGCAGGGCATATCTCCTACATTAGACAGCTTTATGTAAGTAAGTTAGTAAAATTTAAATCATTAATTTGGAATAAACTCGATTTTTTTTATATATATTTAACTATGTATATTTTGTGTCAACCCCAAACCGTTACCATTACAACTCACTGGCCTGACAATATATATTTTAAATGGATTTATTTATTCATATGTATTTTTTTTTATTAGAATTAAATCATATAAAATATAATTTAACGGTAATGTTTTTAAGGGCAACCCCAAATTGTTACCACTACAACTTAGGGATGAAGTGAGGACAGAAAGACAACAAAATTTGAATTTTTATTATTGTAAAATATTTTATATAATAGTTATATATAGAAATATCATTTATAATAAAATAACATATAGTTTGACATTCAGGGAGTGGCGGGAATCATGGAATGGTTCTATCCTACAGGAATAGTTTTTTGGGTTTTTTTTGCAGCACATTATACAGTAGAATATCAGTTCCACTTCCTTTCTTCGTATTAATTTCTCCCCTGGATGGTTTCATAAATTCTCGTCTTTCCTCTCATCCCTCTCTCTTCCGCTCCCTCCAACATTACGACCGCATAACAATCACTGGTTGGTCTCATCCCTCCTTAAGCCCCATCCCAGCTGACATTGCTGTACAGTTTGTTGACACCGTACAGTCTGAAGAAAGGTTGATCTTATGACTTCAATATTGTACATAAAAAAATATTCTGTTTATTTTTAATATTTTGGCTATTTCTGTTGTCTATGTTGGGTTAGTTCTGTATATGCGGCATGTCTATTTGTGCGGTGCGGAGGTGGTGTGGTTTAAGCAGCCACACTTGCCTTGGGTCTAGGTCATTGGGTCTGGGATCAGTGTGAGTTGCTCATTAGTATAATCAACGAGCAACCGGTAATACCCCCATCCCAACACACACACAGGAGAGAAGCCCTTGTCATGACATGTTTTCCCTCTGCCCACTCTCTAGAATAAAACCGGTATTTTTCAACCCCATTGCTTGTGTTTATGTGTTGGAGGGCCCTGGAAACACCACGCGGTAGCTGTGCGACAGGCTAAAATGCCACAGTGGTGCCCGAACAGGGTCTCTCTGGCACGGGTAAGGGACACAGAAGAGACGACACAGAAGAGACGACACAGAAGAGACGTCCGAAAAGGCACTGGAGCCACCAGCAGGTCACTGGGCTGCCACAGTACCAGCCCTCTCCCGACTGGCAGTGGCAGCACCCAGGGGGTTCGGCGGACGACCGGGGGAGAAGCAGCTGCAGCAACTACCACGGGTAAACCACTTGCAGCTGGCTGCTCCGCCCGGCAGCCTCGGCCGGGACCATCCAGCAGCCCCCGCAACAGCCAGAACAGCAGCCAGAGGTCAGGGAATCTCCCAGGCTTCAACCTGCTGTTGGGGTGGGTTTAAGCAGCCACACCTGTGGTAAGTCTAGATAATTGGGCCTGGGATCAGAGTGGCTGTTCAACTGTTTCTCATTAGAGCAATCAGCAATCAACAGGGAAAACCTCTATCCCCACATTCACACACACAGGAGACGAGCCCCCTCATAATGTTTCATCTAATTCATTAACAATTTATTTGTTAAATAATCACCTATAAAAATAGATCCCTTACCATCTGTCAAACTGTGTACGAAAATGTTAATCACAGAATGAACTGATTCTGGAAATCTGATCTGCGAGAATGGGATGGAAATAGTAACCCGTATTGATAAACATGTGACAAGAATCAATGCTTTTTGGGGCATAATTCGGAGTTGCCGGTCGGCCGCTGCTTTCCAGCGCAGAGCTGCTCATTAAGTAACAAAACAGCTCGTTGGTTTTACAGCTTTGTCCAGAGGATTTTATGAGACCTAAGTGACTCTCGTAGGGTTTCACTACGCGCCATTAAATCACAGAGAAGGAGACAATCCCCCAAAACCTTTCACCCGGCTCTATTCCATTAATATCACCCCGAAGGAAAGGATCAAATCAAGGTCAATTTGGGGGATTTTCCGTTCCCACGCACCTTTTTATTTAGTCTCACTTTTTACTATCAAAAGGCAACAACAAAAATATAAGTGACGCTGTAAAAGCTGGAAACTTTATTCAACCACAGAGGCAAATTTCAGTGTCACGGCAGCTCACAATAAAAACAGGCAAAAATGATAAGGCATTAGAATACAAATAGAAAAGGCAATACACAATAAACCTCAATATGCCCAAAAAAATAAAAAATGTAGTTAAACCCAGCACAGAGCTAGACATGGATATATTGGTCATGCACAACACACCTAAGAGGTTGACAATAAAATATGAGCTCCCTTTCGTCCTCCTTTGATGGAGTTACTGGCATGTTTCCTGATTTTAATGACGAGTCGTTTCAACAAGGCAGACTCGAGCTTCGTCCAGGCTGAAACTATTTAAACAACCGAGAGCCACTGGAGCAGAGCCACGCGGGTTCTGTGGAACCAGGACGCGAGACGCAGGCTGCGGTGGAAGACCGGCAGGCTCGCCGGGTTTTATTGGTTTTAAATAAACAAACCGCTCACGTGCGGAAACAAATACTCAGGCGGAGAATAGCGCCCATGATGATGATGATGATGATGATGATGATGATGATAATAATAATAATAATAATAATAATAATAATAATAATAATGGTAGGACTTCCTCCGGCATCCGTCACTGAGGGCTCACACACGCAGCTCCGCGCCGGGACTTTTTCCCCCCGCTGGTAGACAAACACACACATTAAGAAGCTTCTCCAGCCGCGTCCGACCAATCAGCGCCCGTGGATCTGATCGGGCCGATCCGGAACAGCTGCGCCGGCGCGGGAGGAAGCCTGTGCTCTGCAGACCGTGGCTTAACCACGCCCCCTCGTCTGCCACAGCCATTATCACACCCATTTGACTTGATTGAATTCTTTTTTTTTTTTTTTTTTTCATAATAAAACACAGTATTTCCTCCTGTAACGCCTTTATTATATCATCTGCTTGATTTCCAAATAAAGCTTTTCCACCGTTCAGACATACTTCCAAACAGATTGACTCTAAAATTCCTTTTTCTTTTTTTGATAATAATGGCCGACTTCATTATATTTTTTTGTTTTAATGCCAATTTAGGATGGAATGCTCCAAGTAGCCTATGTGAATGCAAAGGAAAAAGAGGAAAATGATCTTAAGAGAATCTCATTTTGTCCCCCATTGGCATTATACTGCCTCCTTTACTCGGCTGCCATTCCGCTGATGCATTTGCTGTAAACACAAGAACAATTTAGTTGTATTTATCCTCCTTTAATGGAGACATGTTTTCTCATTTTAACGACAAGTCATTTCAACCCGAACTGAAAAGAAGTAGTTTCAACCAGATAAACTTAAGTGTCGTACAAAAGGCAGAACCCATTTAAACGACTCTCCCATTGCCCAAAGACATAACATATTATTACTATTATTACTATAAATATTTCATGAGAACCATTATCACACCCAAATTACTTAATTCAATCCTTTTTTTTTTCATAACAAAACACAGTATTTCCTCCTGTAACTCATTTATTAAATCATAAGCTTCATTTCCCAGTGACGCCTTTCCACCGTTCAGTCATATTTCCAAACAGATTTTTTATATTAATAGGCGACTTCTCGATATTGTTCGACTTGTTTCAATTATGATTGAAGATGGAATGCTCCAAGAAAACACACAAAAAAAAACAAGCTAATTATTTTAAGTGTATCTCATGTTGTCCCCCCGTTAATCTACTGCCATTCCACTGATATACTTGCTGTGAACACAATAACAATTTAGCTTTATTTAATCCTCCTTTTAATCCGCGAGTGGAAGAAAGTTCTGCCTCTAACGGGACCGGGCTGGAATTCACGTGCGCCGCTTCATTTCCTTTTTCATCTCCCCATCGTTGGGTTTAACAATCGGGTGTCGGCTGAGAAACTGGGGCAGATGGGCGGATGGATAGATTGATGGAGGGCCCTTTGCAAAGAAAAATGGATCACACGCAAGATAAAGGCTAAAAGACACGATCCAGGTTCATTGTTGGCGCCGGGGGAGGATATTTGACGATATAATACTGATATTAAAGGTTTTCTGGGTCGTATGGAAAGCAGGAGATCTGGCCAGATGACGTCCATCTCAACTAGTGAAGCTTTTGACTGTTTTTTTCTTTTCTTTTTTTTTTTTTTTCCCCCCTAATTCGGTTCTTGACGAGTCTGTCCGTAGAAAAAAAGAGTCGTTAGATTTTGTAATGACTCTCGGCTTGTTCGTTTGATTAATTTGGTTCATGCACGGGTGAGCGAGGAAGGACTGATTTAATTTGGTGGACGACAGCAAAATATGGATCCCTGAAAATCGTTTCAGTACAATCACAAAAACAATTGTCCTCTGTCAAAATTACATAAGTGCGAATCATTCACATACAATATTAAATATGGCACACGCCTACACCTTTCTGTCTTGCCTTGGACTTTACTTAAGTCATAATTATTTTCAGTTTGTGAGTCAAAAATTCACTCTTTTTCGGGCCTCCAGACTCCCGAGTCATTCAAAAGAGTTGTTCCCTACGAACGAATCGTTTGCGAGTCATGCATCACCGATCCACACTGGCACTGGAAATGTCCCTTTTTAGGGCAACTTTCATCCCTGCTCTCACCCCTTCCTCTTTCAAATGGACGAAAGATGGATAGTCCGTTTAGAGATACGGAGCGGCCTCCGATAATGGAGCTCACACGAAGGACATGGAATGGTCGTGGAAATGGGGTCAAACAGGTCCACATCATTGTGAAGCTGCTTTCGCCAATAACAAAAGCAGGGAAAAAAGCCATAATTATATTTCGTTAATGTTTGAAATAGTGTGGAGACTCTCAACGTGGGGTCCAGGGACACAGCAGGGGTCCCAGGGGGGCCCCAGCAAAAAAGTTAATAGCTAAACCTCCACATTATTACATTTCCAAGACATTGGCCCCATTAGAATGTGCGGTAATGACTGTTTAGATCATAGTTTCACTGTTATGTCCCCAACTATAGTATCGACCAGTGTTCCTCAAATGGGGGTACTCGTACCCCTAGGGGTACTTTGGAGTACTGCAGGTGGTACTCCGAAAAGAAAAAAAATATTGGTTATATATAACATTTAAATAAAACACATATGGTGCACATACAGTACATCATTTGTTTATTAATTATTTTTTTCTCCCAAAGCCAGTGAAGGGGTACCCTGCAAAAAAAAAAAGTGAGTGAAAACCACTTGTATAGACGTGTCAGGAAGTTCGGGCTAAATCTACAAAAATCTTCTCAGAATCTCAGAACAGAAAATTTATAAAACAAGACTAGAAAAAATTTGATGAATATCCAAACCGACAAAAAAATAAAATAAAATATATATATATATATATATATATATATATATATATATATATATATATATATAAACCACACTCAAAATTGTGGAGTGCGGGTGGAGCATCATGACTCAGCTTCCGAAAGAAAAATCTGGCTTCTCAAAACTAAAAGAAAGGCAGGAGAGAGAAAAGAAAGGGCGACAGTGTGTCACCCCGTTGTTCACAAAGAAGGAAGGTGGGTGGTGGAAATTAACCTGTTAGTTTAGTCCATAGTGAAATAGGCCACTTTTGCTCCCCTAACATTTTTTACTTAATATCTCCACGGATAATTCTGAGTACACTTCGCTCCTCTTTTGGCTCACATTTAATCCATTGCAGGCAAACCTTTGGCAAACTATTCAAACTGGATGAGTTGTCCCTGCCCCTGCCTGGTGCCGGGCCCTGCAAATGCAGATGCGGCTTCAGGCTCCGCAGCCCTGTCTCCCCTTCCCCAGGCCCCTGACGCAGCCCTGCTTCCAACTGAAAGAGGAGGTGAGAAGCTTTGTGGACGGCAAGACGGCTCGGCGCTGGGCTCTTGGGCTGAGCAAGGGCCAGTGATAAATAAAGTGTTAAATGGCATTGCTATGGATAATGGATCGCTACGAACATGATGCCCACTGGTTTGGGAACAAGATTGAGAACAACATATGTATCTCAAACTAATGACTGGAATGCCCCACAATTTTTTGGTGTGCACAATCAAGACCCCAAGACCCCCCAAGTCCTCTCACCCCATCAGGGCCTTTCATCTCTATTTTGTTTTCAATTTTGCATCTGTTTTATTCTTTCCTTTGTTAAACCATTCTATAGATGATAATGTTAATTTATTTTCATTGAAGTGGTTAATGTATACAGTATTTAAGTTTTGTTTATTTTTGAGTTGTACCATAATGTTAAGAAAATCTTCCATTCAAGGATATTACCATTAAAATGACTTTTAGACTGCAAAAGATGACCTTTAGCACATTTCTTATAGAGGGTATCGGTCTTGCATCAAATAGTGAATTCCACTGTATGCACAATGTAACATGCATGTCTGCACAGTATGTATATATATATATATATATATATATATATATCAGAATCAGTCCCAGGCTGCCGGTGGATTCTGAAGGGACTCGAAAAGCTGGTGGAGTGGGCCTGGATGCGTTTCAAACCTGCCAAATCAAGATCTATGGTGCTGAGGAAAGGAAAGGTGGAGGACAAGTTCCGGTTTTACATCGCAGGCACCGTCATTGCAACGATCACAGAGAAGCAAGTCAAGAGCTTGGGCAAGGTTTTCGACAGCTCTCTGAGAGACACAACATCCATCCAGTCAACCTGTACTGAGTTGGATCGCTGGCTGAAATCCGTGGATAAGTCCGGCCTACCTGGAAAGTTCAAAGCCTGGGTCTATCAACAGGGCATTCTTCCCAGGATCGAGACCTTAGAGAGGAAGGTCATCAACCAACTCCGGTGATGGCTTGGACTACCAATGAGCCTGAGCAGCATCGCACTCTATGGGGAGGAATTCAAGGTGACGAGAGCCAGAGAAGTGGTGCAGTACAGGGACTCAAGCGATTCGAAGGTGGCCAAAGCTAGAATCCAAGTGAGGACTGGCAGGAAGTGTCGGGCAGAGGACGCTGTCCAAGAGGCAGAAGGAAGGCTGCGTCACAGCAGCCTTGTGGGAGTGGTCACACGAGGCCGTGCAGGGCTAGGATCCTATACAACTACTCAATTGAACACCAGAGGGAAGGAGAGGCGGCACCTTGTACAAGAGGAGGTGAGAGCAGCAGTGGAGGAGACAAGATCCTGCAAGGCTATGGGGATGAAACAACAGGGAGCATGGACAAGATGGGAGAACGCGGTTGAGATGCCCTGGACTGAGATCTGGAGAGCCGAGCCTCACCGCATCAAATTCCTCATCCAGGTAGTTTATGATGTGCTTCCAAACCCGTCCAACCTGCACACATGGGGCATAGCAGAGACACCAGCATGCCCATTGTGTTCCAAGCGAGGAACCCTAGAGCACATCCTCAGCTGCTGCACTACGGCACTTGGAGAAGGACGGTACCACTGGAGGCATGACAAAGTCCTTAAGACCATCGCTGAAGCCATCAGCACTGGACTTGAGTGGGCAAAGCAGTTCCGTCCCTCCAAAAAACCATCGCATTTGTCAGAGCTGGGGAGCAGGCAACCCTTGCCAGAAGAACACCTGCAGGCATCCTGACCTCCGCAAGAGACTGGCAGCTGTTGGTGGACCTCGAGCGGCAGCTGAAGTTCCCCAGCCGCATTGCGGTTACCGCTCTGCGACCAGACATCATCCTCGTGTCTGAGACCACCAAGCAGGCCGTGCTGCTGGAGCTGACAGTCCCGTGGGAAGACCGCCTGGAAGAAGCCTTTGAGAGGAAGCTCTCCAAGTGCGGTCACTGGACTGGTCAGCGACTGTCAGCAGGCTGGATGGAGAGCGGGGTGCCTCCCAGTGGAGGTGGGACGCAGAGGTTTCGCCGCTCATTCTTTGGCCAGAGCCTTCAGCAGTGTAGGCATCGAGGGAGAGAGAAAGAGGAGAGCCATCCGCAGTACCACCGAAGCGGCAGAGAGGGCCTCAAGATGCCTGTGGCTCAAGAGAGGAGAACAGTGGAGACATGGTAGCCAGTTAGCCATCTAGACACAAGCCGGGGTCTGATCAGCCCCGGCAGGGTCACCTGGATGAGGATGTATGATGTTGAAAGACCTGAAACACCCAATGATTCCAGGAACATCACTGAGGATGCGTCCAGAGGCATCATCAGATGTATTTACACACTACATATATATATATATATATATATATATATATATATATATATATATATATATATATATATATATTTATATATATATGTGTGTGTGTGTGTGTGTGTGTGTGTGTGTGTGTGTGTGTGTGTGTGCATATGTAAATATATATGTGTGTGTGCATATGTAAATATATATTTATATATACATATACATATATCTATGTCCCCAGCTCACTTTCAGGAAATAAAAATAAAGCTTTGAATGGGTCGATTGGGTTCTGGAGGTGAGGTTACAGCAATGACGCGGTGTTGGGCGTGGCCTGGGCTGGTGGGGCCCAATGTGATATATTTTCATGGGGTCCAAAACCGCTGGCAGTGCCCCTGAATGGTACAGTCTATTCCTTACTTTTTGCTTACTGTGCTCGCAATTTCTCTTTTGCTTGCTGAGTTGTTTTTTTTTCAAAACCTTGAAAAATTTGTCGGTGATTATTAGCCACGTCAATTGAGTTGAGGGCTGCCAGGTATGAGCTGCACTCAGTTCGTATGCCTTGTGCCAGAACATTACCGTCATCAAAACTGGCCGACCTGGCAACCCTACAGCACCAACGGCTTGAGTTTCACTAAAGCCACACGGCTGTTAATCACTGGATAAACTGTTGCGACAAAACTTGTTTGCATTTAAAGCAACTAAAGCCATTCTAAGCATCTCATTTTAATTTTTCCTCACAATAAAGGTGCACAACGTATCACTTAACGCATCTTTTTAGATGCTGGAATGATCTGGAATTCGAGATGCATTATTAGCTGTTAGGCACCGCTTCAGTTGAGTTGGGGGTTGCCAAGTGTGAGCAACAGTCAGTCGTTTGGTCTGCTAAGCTCAAATGACTGAACGGGCAACCGCACATGGCTGCAACAAGGGTTTTATTTTTATGTTTTTCCCGTAAAGACGCAAGATGTATCACTTGAATAACTCCACTTCTGCGATGCTGGAAGTATAGTATTTCTATAATTTCACTGGAGAGGTCTTGACATTCCGGTTTCATATCCCTCTAACTTGGTCCGTTTCCAGAGAATTAGGTCACATGTTCTCCTCCAAGAAGCTATGATGGCTTAACGTCCCCCTTATGTCGGAGACTGTGCAAATATTAGCAGTGATGGGGGTTCTCATATTGAATTATATTTTGTTTTGATGATGGCCAACGGTAAAATTTTGAAGGGCACAGGGGACGGGGCGCAGCGGTTTTTGTTGTAGGTTTATATTGGGTTTGCTTTCACCTGTTTACAAGTTTCTCTGCACAGTTTATTTCTTTATCCCCTGGGGCGGTTTAATGGCACCAAATAATGGAACATATTGAGCATGGCATCAGTAAAAACCAGGGAAGGATTCAAACACGGCCTCCTTGACACAGATAATGCAAAGATTTGCTACGGGGTTTGGGGTTTGGGCTCTCGTACTTGCTGCTATGGTTGGCTGTTGAATTGAAGAGTTGACTAGAATTTCAACGGGATACTATAGGAATTATAAAATATTGTATGGTAAATCCTATAGTACTCTCTATAGTAGCCCTATAGAATTCTTAAAATTATTCATGGTGGAAATCCTTTTCTAATCCTGTATAATTCCTACAGGAACTCTCCCCAAAACATTGTGGGGATCCTATAAAATAGTCTATATTTCCTATAATATTCCAGTGCATCGTATTCTAAAGTGTTTGTTGTATTATATGTTGTGTTGTATAGTGCAATAGTAATGTATAGTATGTTATAGTCTCTTTTTTCTATCTCAAATGATTCTTTGTGGTTAGTATGAATATTGAAAAATTCTATAGGATTCCTATGGAAAAATGCCCCAAAACATCACAGGAATCGATTGGATCCTATGGGATTGGGTATATTTGCTTTGATTGATATTCCATAGTATCTTTCAATCCTCCATGAATTCTAAAGTATACATTTTATAGTAATGCATATTATGTATAGTAGCTCTCTCTCTCTCATCTCCAAGTATTCCTCTTGAAACAATCCTGTCGGATTTCGTATATTTCCAGTAATACCACATAGTATATTTCCCTAGGAATCCTATAGGAATTCTAGTGGTGGCGTGATCAAAACGCCCTGTAGTCAATACTATGTTACGATGATGCAGAACCGTGTGAGTTCTAGATGTTAATCCAGGGTACTGTACTGTGGGTTACGTTTTTGTGTAAATCCCGTCGTGGGAACTCAGCGCTCATAAGAAGCGGCAGCGCGGGATCCGTCAACGGGTTATTACACTTCCTGTTAAAAGGCAAGTTCAAAGAAGGAGAGACCACGCTTCAAAAAACACCCCAAAAACAATAGTACTCTGGTATTAAAAATGGTAAACAAAATGCGTCCTTCACAAATATACATAGTGAAATAAAATCTATCATCTCCAAAAACCTTTCAGAAAAGTATATATGGATTTTTTTGGAAGATTCTAGAGTAGTCCTGCATGCTGTAGACAGTACTATACACATCTACAATTAAGATGAAGACGCTGATTTTTCTGTTTTAATTGATCACATGCACTGCCCTGATCAAGGACATTGGGAAAATATCTATATTTTTTAAATAAATGATTTATGAATCACATCATGTCATCAGGTTGAGTTTTTATCATATTTATTTTTTCAGGAGCTCAAGCCTTTTTTTGATTAAACACAAATATTCAATATTCAAATATCTGTTGTTTCTTTGTTGTTTCGACTCAGATGACAGAAATCATTAAATAAGTACATACGTTTTTCTTGAATTGTATTTTATTTTTGTCATATATTTTCTACATCTTTTATTTCAAAATATTTATGTTAAAATAATAATTTCACAATACATACATTGTGAGACAAACAATTCATGTATATTCCATATTAAAAAAGAGGATTTTATTTATTTTCTATTTTCTGTCAGATGGACAACTGAATAAAAGTTGAAGGGTGACAAATTGGACTTTTAGTGTTGGAGATAACACAGTCCCACAGCTTCACGCAGCGAGTTGATCCAAACTCCGGACTCCTTTCCTTCTCTAGACAGCAGAATAAATAAAGCTCTCCCTGCTCGCTCACCCGCTCCATTCATTCGTTATCATTCCGCCTCCTTTTGTCAATTACCGAGATTTGGGGCCGCGCTTGACGAGGTGCTGGCCTGTCCGCTGGGATTAGAATTAGGATTAGGAGGCTGGAGCTGGAGCCGGAGCCGCGGCTGGTGCTGCCCGTGGCTGCGCTGGTGCGACGCTCGTTCACGCAGAGTGGAGATAGCAATCGCAACGGTTGTCACATCCGTGGAGATCCCCCAAACTTTTTAGGAACGTCATTATTATTGTTTTTGTTATTATTATTAATGTTGTTGTTGTTGTTGTTGCTGTTATTGTTGTTATTGTTGTTATTGTTATTAGTGGTCCAGCACGCTGGGCTCGATCCCCTCTTTATATTGTTCAGGGAAAATCCTCTATATTTTTAAATCGAAAACTGTTTGAAACAGAAGAACGGCAAAAGCAACAAACATGGTGTGTGTCTCGTTTACACCTCGTGGTTGAAGTTTTATCCAAATCGTTCCACATACCGAATAGAAATTTGTGGAAAAACCAAACAACTTTGAACCCAAATCTCCAGCTGGTCCTGCTGGACCGACATGCCACTGTTCATAAACAAAATGAACGAGATGAGATTTAAGGTAAGATGCTTTATGACGTCATCATACTGTTCATACTAAAATGTGCAGGTTCTGGTTCATTATGTACATTCACACCGTGTCCAGTGTGCGGTGTGGACTCCGTCGCTCTGTAGTGGTTAGAGATTACAAACTATATGGTTACATCTATTTATATGTACCTCCTGATCTGGTAGATGTCTGTGGATCTGTTAGATTGATAGTTTATCTCTTTAATCCCCATTACTTTGCCGGATTAATGAAAAATATGAAAAAAAAAAAGTAGTCCACAAAAACTCACAACCACCTCGACTCGAATCCACTCAAGTGTGCAAGTAAGTGATGCGTTCAAGATCCTTTGAGCCATCGGAAAAATAGAAGCCGTGCAATGATAAATACTCATAGAAATACCGATTTTCATATTTCATGCAGGTTAAATGTATTGAAAATGTAATTCAAATGTAATTCACGAAAGAAGTCACCAGTAAAACTACGTAAGTTGGACTACTATCACAAGTCTCCATGAACACGTAAACCTGCATAAATACGTCATCATTGACGCCAACAAGACACATGTACTTACACACAACAAGGTAAGTTATAACAATGACACAGTTTGGTTTAAAATGAAAAATAAACTGTTGTTTCAAAGAAGTAATAAGTAATAAGTAATAAGTTAATAAGTTAATTATATAAACAAGCAGACGCAATTCCATGTTGATTGGTCCATATGTAAGTGCACAATGTTTGTAACTTTTGTAACTCGAGATGCATTTCACAGAAACCAAAAAACTGTAATACGTACCTAAAACAAATAAACTAAACCTGTTTATTGCTGCCTCCAGCTATATTTATTATGATTATTGTAGTTGTTGTTTTTTTTTTATTATTGTTGCAATTGTTATTATTGTTGTTATTGTTATTAATGTTCATATATTATGGTCATTATTGTTATTAATATTATTATTAATAATTATTGTTTTTATTATCAAGTTGTATTTTTATTATTATTGTTATTATAACCTATCCTGTGCATAAGATCACATTGTATATATGTATATTTTATGTATTTGACCATTCTTGTTTTTTTTTTTTTGGTCTATTAATGGATATTTGGATATTTATATATTTTTATTTGTTTTGCTAATCGTCTGTAGACACTCACAAATAACCACCGTGCCACATTTCCAGTACATGTCAATGCACCCGGCGAAATAAAATCCTTGTGACTATTTTACTTTATTTATTTTCTGTCAGGACGGTAAAGTCAAGTGTTGCCGTCCCCTGGAGTGACAAACCATCGCGGGAGATTTATCTGGAGATCTGGGAGGAAAATGATTGAGTTGTAGAAGAGTCGCCATCGCTCAGGAACAAAATGGCAGCAGTTAGCGTCTTTTGAGCTTTCCAAGGCTTTAATTTGAATAAAAGTGACGGATTCTGCGATGGGAGACTGACACCTGGGTTGGAAATCTTCACCAAAGTTTCTCCGCCGGAGGAGGACCGGCTGCTGCGGGCGACACCTTGTCCTGCATTGTTGGGTTTATCGTCGGTGCCGACACCAGACTCGAGGTCTTCACCGGCCCCGAAATTCAGACCCGAACCCAGTTGGACCCGAGACCTTTGTCCCCGTGATCCGATTGGAAACGATAATTAATAAAAAAAAATAGAAAGAAAAAAATGGCTCTGATCCATTTTTCCCTAGATATGACAGAACCAACCCGGGGCATGTCCCAGGCGATGGTAACATGTGGACCCTCCAACATCGTCGCGGGAAGTCGGGTTGTGGTCGACCCGGGAAGACCGCCACACCACAACACCACTGCTCTGTGGTTTGGTTGTTTATTATTGGTGCTGCATCTTGACTTCTACTGTGGATGAAGTCTGTGGATCTATAACTGGATCTATATCTATAACTGGATCTATAATTTGACCTATATCTATAATTGGATTTATATCTATAATTGGATCTATATCTATAACTGGATCCATAATTGGATCTACATCTATAACTGGACTTATTTCTATAACTAGATCTATATATATAACTGGATTTATACTTGGATCTATATCTATAACTGGATATATGACTCGATCTATAACTGGATCTATATCTATAACTGGATATATATTTACAACTGGATATATATCTATAACTGGATATATATCTATTGCTCAATGAATAACTGGATCTATAACTGTATCTGTATCTATTCCTGGATCTATATAACTGGATCTAACTGGATCTATATACATAACTGGATCTATAACTGGATGTATAACAATCTATAAGTGGATGAATAATGATCTATAACTGGATGAATAACTATCTATAACTGGATGAATAACATGATCTATTACTATCTATAACTGGGTCAATTAATCTATCCATAACTGGATCTATAACTGTATCTATGACTAGATGCATATTTGTATGTATAACTGGATTTATGCCTAGATGAAAAAATGGATATATAACTGGATGAATAACTAACTATAACTGGATCTATAACTGGATGAATAACAATCTATAAGTGTATGAATAATGATCTAGAACTGGATGAATAACATGATTTATAACTATCTACAACTGGATGAATTACTGTATCCATAACTGGATCTGACTATCTATAACTTGATGAATAACTAAATCTATAACTGGATCCATAACTAGATCTATAACTGCATGAATAACTGGATCTATAACTATGAAGAACTATAACTGGATCTATAACTGGATCTATAACTGGATGTATAACAATCTATAAGTGGATGAATAATGATCTATAACTGGATGAATAACTATCTATAACTGGATGAATAACATGATCTATTACTATCTATAACTGGGTCAATTAATCTATCCATAACTGGATCTATAACTGTATCTATGACTAGATGCATATTTGTATGTATAACTGGATTTATGCCTAGATGAAAAAATGGATATATAACTGGATGAATAACTAACTATAACTGGATCTATAACTGGATGAATAACAATCTATAAGTGTATGAATAATGATCTAGAACTGGATGAATAACATGATTTATAACTATCTACAACTGGATGAATTACTGTATCCATAACTGGATCTGACTATCTATAACTTGATGAATAACTAAATCTATAACTGGATCCATAACTAGATCTATAACTGCATGAATAACTGGATCTATAACTATGAAGAACTATAACTGGATCTATAACTGGATCTATAACCAACTTGATCTATAACTAGATCTATATCTACTAGTAACTATATAAAACTTGATCTCTATCTATGACTGCATCTTTAATTGGATCTATAAGTGTATCCATTGCTGTATCTAAAAGTAGATATATGACTTGATGAATTACTGGATCATTAACCGGTAATATAACTAACTGGATCTATAACTAGATTTATGACTGGATGAATAACTGTATCTAATACTGTCTATAACTATATCTATAACTGTATCCATAACTGGATGAATAACTGTATCTAATACTGTCTATAACTATATCTATAACTGTATCCATAACTGGATGAATAACTGTATCTATAACTGTCTATAACTATATCTATAACTGTATCCATAACTGGATGAATAACTGGATCTATAACTGTCTATAACTATATCTATAACTGTATCCATAACTGGATGAATAACTGGATCTATAACTGTCTATAACTATATCTATAACTGTATCCATAACTGGATGAATAACTGTATCTAATACTGTCTATAACTATATCCATAACTGTATCCATAACTGGATGAATAACTGGCTCTATAACTGTCTATAACTGTACCCATAACTGTATCCATAACTGGATGACTAACTGGATCTATAACTGTCTATAACTATATCTATAACTGTATCCATAACTGGATGAATAACTGGATCTATAACTGGATATATAGCTAGATCTATGACTGGATGAATCTATTACTGGATCTATAACTGGATGGATACTAGTGGTATGAATTTTGAGTGGTTGGAAGATTATTCTTTCGCCTGTAGCCTTTGTTGTTCTGTATCCTCTCTTAATGCACCGCTGCTGAGTCATCCACTATTTAAGTCAATGAATTAATTAATATAATATAATATATATGCATATACTTATACAGACACACTGATCAGCCACAACATTAAAACCACCGACAGGACTGGACCATGGAGCAATGGAAGAAGAAGAAGAAGAAGAATCTTTAATTGTCACACAGCACACCACACTACAACACATGCACGCACACACACACACACACACACACACACACATACACACGCTTTGGATGGTGGCCGGTGAAATGAGGCCTCTGCATTTAACCCATCCTGGCTTTTTAGTCTTTTTTTGCTGTCTGCCCTCACTGAAAGCTCACGCATGATGCGTGTAATCAAGTTTTTTGTTTTTTTTTTAATCATTTTATTATAAATGTCCACGGGCAAAGTAGAAACTCTGATAATAATCGAATACCATCTATATAGAAGTATTAAATCTAAATGTAAATCCCTGCAGTAGGCGGAAACTGATCCTCACTCACAGCAGAAATCAAGGCTTAGCGTTACTTTTCCCGTATGCTGTGTGTGTGTGTGTGTATGTATGTATATATATATATATATATATATATATATATATATTTGTCCGCCCACATCCATAAAATCACCTACAAAATGCTCTGAACAAAATGCTCATACTTCATTGAACTCACTCCTTTATTCACTTTTCTTCCTCCGCATCTTCAACCAATTAGCTGCGTGCGTTAATCCCTGACCTGCACTAGAGTACGTTCCTCATCATCAATGTCCTGGATTGCTGTGTGTGTGTGTGTGTGTGTGTGTGTGTGTGTGTGTGTGTGTATGTATGTATGTGTGTGTGTGTGTGTCTATGTATGTATGTGTGTGTGTGTAAAATATATATATATATATATATATATATATATATATATATATATATATATATATATATATATATATATTTGTCCGCCCACATCAATAAAATCACCTATTCACAAAATGCTCTGAACAAAATGCCCATACTTCATTGAACTCACTCCTTTATTCACCTTTCTTCCTCCGCATCTTCAACCAATTAGCTGCGTGCGTTAATCCCTGACCTGCACTAGAGTACGTTCCTCATCATCAATGTCCTGGATTGCTGTGTGTGTGTGTGTGTGTGCGCGTGTGTGTGTGTGCACGTGCACGGAGCAAGTGAGTACGAGGGAACAGAAAAAAAAGTGAAATGTTTTGGACGTGATGAAGGAAAGTAAATTGAAAAATGGCGCAGTGTTGGATCAGTTCAGTCCATGTTGACAACAGTTAGATTCGCTGTAGTTGACCTTCTATTTTAATGTTTTCTAGAAGGGTCTCTATATGGGGTCTGAGGACCTACCAGGGGGTCCTTGGGGAGGTCCCCTGCAAAACGTTAGAGTTCGATAGATACTTTATTCCTCTGTCCGTTTACTTTCCGTTCATTTCCTATTCTGAAACAAAATTTGGAAAACGAAAAAGGCTCTTGTTCATTCTGGTAGTTTGCGACAGAGTTAAAAAAAATCAAAATGGAGTCGCTTTCCATAAATTATTGTCCTCGATCGAGAAACTGTGTTGTGTTCTGATCTCAGAGTTTTATACAACCTGTCAAACACGAGGAATCCAAAAACCACAAATCCAAAATGCAATAATCTGGTGATTTTGACTTTTTCTTGTTCTCAGGAAGTGAACCGGAAGCAGTCTGCATGTTTTCGGGTTTGGGCTCCAGACGGATCAGGTGCAGGACGCGACAATGACTCTCTTGAGCCCTCTAAAACATTTATTATATTGATGCTGAAAATGATTTACATCTGCAAAAATGTCCTCAAAAGTCAGTGTGTGTTACTAACAATGAGTGTTGGAACATCAAAACAGATCTAGGAGCTGCGTAGTTGTTTGGAAACCTTTTGCTGAAGGTTTATGTTTAAGTGACGATTGTCAGCTTATTTTCTGGCGTGTATCTAATTACGTTTCATTGTCATATATCAACCTGTTTAGAATTGTTTTTAGATAACACCAAACAAAGCCACAACACTGACAAATTAAGATGAGGTGTTTCAAAATACATTTTTTTCAACTTTTTTAAACATAGAACAGAAAACAGAACAGAATCGTAGTTATAACGTCTGTTGCGCTTACTCCTGTCGTTGCCAGAGGTCCCGGGGCCCCACGGGGATGTAAGGGGGACCCCGCTTTTTTCTGGCCTGTCTCGGGTGGCGGGGGCGGGGCGGTGCTCCTGGGGAGTGCCTGCAGCTGGCGTCTGTGTGTTGGTTTGAGGCGTGGTTGCGGGGGGTGTGGGCTTTAGGTTCGGGTCTTGGCCCCGTGGTTGACCAGACCAGGGGCCTGATGGGGCGTGGAGCTGCATGGCGGAGCCGCATGGGGGAGGCGCATGGCGGGCCGCTCTGCACCCGTGGTTGGTCGATGTACGTTGGGTGCCTGCAGGTATGGGAGGTGGGCGTGCTATGGCGCAGTCAGGTCTGGGGGGGATCCATCTGGCGCTTCCCTGCCTGCCGCGCCCCTGCGTTGATCTGGTTGCGCTTCACCTATCTCTTCCAGCGCCAAAAATAATACCCAGTACAAACACCACACAATAGGCCTAGGGCTTGTGGGATGGATGGGGTGCGAGTTATGTGGGTGGGGATGTGGCGGGCGGATGCTATCTTGCCCGTCACGCTCCTGCCCTGATGTGCTTCTTGTCCGTCTCAAAATTTTAATCCCGCTCATATTGGCTTAGAACACTCGCACACCAATCGTATTCCGAGCAACAGACCATGTTCTGGGGGGCAGGAGGGGTGCAAGTGATTCAGGTTTCGACTTGCTTGGCCCCCGCACTCCCACACCCTGTAATTGCCAACAGCACATATTGAGTACTGGGATTTTCCGGGGTGGCGGGTCACTGGTGGGTCAGTGTGGGGGAATGGTTGGCCGGGGGGTGACCGAATGGGCCCCCTAGATGCTGGGCTGGAGTCCTGGTGGCTTAAGGCGTGTTGTGACCTGGCGGCTCTTCGGAGAGCCCAGCTGGGTGCCTTCCTGGGCCCCTGGGGGCTGCTTGCTGTTGTGGGTGTCGGTTCGGGTGCGGGGGGGCGGCTGTTGGCTGTCGGCCTTTGCTTCTGCTGCGTGGCTTCTCTGCGGGGGGTGCCCCATGTGCCGGGGTTGGTGGAGGTGCTGGCTTCGGAAGGGGGGGGGCTAGATCCTGGTGCCCTGCGCTGAGCACACACTGCTACGTAGATAGGCGCTCGGGATTCGCAGCTGGGTGGGTCGTCTAGTTGGCGGCAAGGGGCGGGCCTCGCCCTTGCATGGGGCGTTGGTGTGCATGGGGGTCCCGCCGGCTCGCCTGCGGGGCGGGATCTTCGGGCCGGGTGTAGGTCTGTCAGTGAGGAACCTGGCTCTGGCTCTGTGGTCTGTGCCTGGTGCCCGCGGCCTGGCTGCAGCTGCGTCTTGTGCCTGCACTTGGGGTGGGTCCTTGTGCTCCCTGGAACTGGGTCATGTTCCTCGGGGCCAGGCGTGGGGGTTGTTTTGCAGGCCTCAGGCCTCACTGTGGGCCGGGGATCTTCTGTGGCTTCAGGGCGAGGTTCTCGAGGCTTTCCTGCAGCCGTGGGGTGTTTATGCAGCTGCGGAGCTCGGGGTAGGGGGGGCTTTGGGGCCCTTTCTGCTGCTTGGCGGCGCCAGGACATAATACCGACCTGATACACCAGAACCAAAAAGTCCTGTACACTCAACGGTGGACACCTCACACACACACACACCACCAACACCTGCTTTGAACGCACCCCAGCACCCTCCTGATTACATCCCTGTCCTTTCCTCCCTCATTTACTGCCATAACTATGACAGGAAGAGGCCCGTGCCCAATTGCTGTTACAGTTTTCCTGGACCTGATTAACTCTGTATTTTTGTATGTTGTCGTCCGATGTTTATGTTTTCCGTGCAAATGTTTAATTGTGTCACCCGTGGTGAATCTCAACCCTCTTGGAGTAGTGATTATTTGTTTATAGATGAAAACATAGCAAAATAGTTCTCCAAAGAAGGGGATTGGTGGCGGTTCTGTTTAACAAAAAACTGTGCAGGACGTCCACAGGACAGAGTTATTGCAGCAGTTCTTGATGATTTAAGAATGAATAAAGAGTTGAATTGCAGGTTGACAAGTTGAACTCTACTTGGAGATTAACTCTGTCCTAGATGCAATAGCCTACAAGTACTCACTCTGTTGTATGCCCAGCATGCTGACAGCACAGGTTAAAAAAAAGAAAAGAAAAGAAAACAGAACAGTATATATGTATGAATCAATATTACAATTGGACATATTTTGGGAATGCATATCAAACACACACACATATTCACACACACACACACACACACACACACACACACACACACACACACACACACACACACACACACACACATACACACACAAACACACACAGTTCCTGCTCCCTTGGCGATGTCTTCCGTCATGGCATGATAAAACAAAAAGTTCTTATTTGAAAAACAGCAGTTTGGTATCTTGTGCCATACACCTGGTATAACTACAGAACTACTCATCTGACTGTATTACGTCATCCATTGTCCTAAAAGGCATCGGCAGTATACAATATGTGCATGCGTAATGCACTACAGGTGCACAGTACACACAGTAACACCAACACTATTATTTTTGTTTATTCATTTTTATTTTCGGGTCACAAACACAGGACTGTAAAAAAAAAAAAAAAAAAAAAAAAAAAGAAATGTCACATAATAATAATAATAATAATAATAATAATAATAATAATAATTATTATTATTATTATTATTATTATTGTTATTATTTTTTTTTATTTTTTTTTGTCAAGCAATACAAAATAAATGGCAATACACAATAAACATGATAATTAGCTGAAAAATAATATGTAATATACACAATAAAGGAAAAAAATATACTGGAAAATGTGGTAAATATACCACAAAAAAAGACCAAAGAATGAACAAAACTAAAAAATGAACCTTATAAATAAACAAGACAGTTTCCTCCTTAGAAGTTTGCTCCAACTTGAATTTTTAGACGCTGGAGATCCTGACCAGTTCACTTCCACTAAGGGTTTTTGACGCTCAAGATATTGACCAGTTTGCTCCCAGTAAAGGTTTTAGACGCTGGAGATCCTGACCAATTTGCTCCAGCTAAGGGTTTTAGAGGCTGGAGATCCTGACCAGTTCACTCCCACTACAGGTTTCATATACTGGAGATCCTGACCAGTTCACTCCCACTATGGGTTTTAGACTGTGGAGATCCTGACCAGTTTGCTCCCACTAAGGGTTTTAGAAGCTGGAGAATCCTGACCAGCTCGCTCCCACTAAGTGTTTTAGACTATGGAGATCCTGACCAGTTCGCTCCCACTATGGGTTTTTGACGCTGGAGAATACTGACGAGTTCACTCCCACTAATGGTTTTAGAGGCTGGAGATCCTGACCAATTTGCTCTAGCAAAGGGTTTTGGAGGCTGGAGATCTGGACCAGTTTGCTCCCACTAAGGGTTACTGACTGACTGGCTCGCACTGGCTTGGCCCACCCAGGTGGTTCCACTCTGTGCTGTGTGTGGGTAGTGTCACTGCCAGGCCAGTGTAATGTCCCTCGCAGCTTCCCTTCTTGATCAGGAGCTGCAAATAAACAGCTGAAGCCTCCGTGGCCATGTTGCTCCCGTCAGGCCGGCGCCCTTAAGCCACAAATGGCCCCATTTACATAGTTTTAGGTTGTTTTTTTTCTCGCCCGTAGTGTATGTGCTTGCGTAGCCACTGTAAACGAAATGAGCGCATTCAGTTCTCATTAGGCTCAACTCGGTGCAGTTTGCAGGGACTCCAGCCGTTAAAGAGTGGTTTATCTTTGCCTGCAGTGTAATAACAATGACGATTAAGCTCAGTTTGATGAAGCCGACTCAAACGTCTGCTGGCACCTTCATATTAAGGCAGAGTTTGTCCACATTTTTCCAATGAAATATTGCCCCAGCACTATACCACTGTGCTGTTAACCATTCAAATTCTCACAAAATGTCACAAACCCAAATAACCGTGATTATTGTTATTATGTCCTAATAGTTACCGATGCAAGACTCACAAACGATTTGTTCGAAGAGGACACAATCTTGAACAAAATCGAAAATCTTCCTGACGACAAAGCTGAAGTCTACAAATCTGCCCAAAATAACAATTATTCGGTCACACAATTTCAAAGAGTGGGCGTTCAAGGGTAACGACTTTTTACCGAGCGACTCGTCAAGAACCCAACCTCAAAAAAAGAGTCGAACCTTTCATCGTCACCGGTACCGATGGTCGCCACATTCAGAACGAAACTGGAGCTTGTTCTGGTGAACGCGGCGCTGCGGCTTTAATAAGGAATCGGTGCAGGCCTTGCGACTTGGATCCGGCCGCACGAGAGCTCATTTCCATTGTGAGCGTATTTTAAGAGGAATTCAAAACGGTTTTCGCGTCACACCCGGCGAGCTCTCGTGCCACAGTAGTGGTTGGAAGACGCTGCGCTTAGGAGTCACCATTTTGGAAGCATTAACAAAATGACGTCCGACCGGTGTTTATGTTTTATTTATTTTTATTTTTTTTTAACAAACTCCATCAATCATCATCAACCTCGTCCGTGCTTGGATTTGCTGTCGCTGCCTTGTTAACAAATGCCGTCCCCAGGGCTTTGCAGGTTTCCTAATGCAATCAACCTGAAGTGAAAAGTAATGTCGGGGTGTCAAGCCGCTGCCCTTCTGGCAGTCATTCTCCGCCGGGCTCTCCACCAATTGATGCTTTCTTTTCTTTTTGAGGTTTTTTTTTTAAATTGAACGCCGGGTAAATGGTAGCGCCATCACGTCATCCTCGCGTCCAGCGGAGGAGATTTTCATTTGTTATTATTATTTTCTGGGGCTTTTCACGGCGACTCACGTGAGGCTGCAGTGCAGTGCGAGGTGTCCGGCCTGAGCGAAAACACCGAACACACCAGAGAATCACAGGCTGTGGAGTGGAAGAGGGAGGACTGGTCGCTTTTCCCCTACGTGCCCTCCTTGCTCCACTGAACCGCGTCCAATTCGTCCATCGCTTTGCAGAATACTTGGAGCCCTTGTGGTGGTGCTTGGCGGAGGTTGGTCGTTCCTCCTACAGTAGTTCAGTGCTCTTTCAACCTCCGCTGTGCTGTGAGAGCTCACCAGGTGCGCCGTGACAATGTTCCAAAAATCCACTTCAAACACATAATAGAAATGAACCCCCTGTGTTGCAAGATCAAAATTGCAGGGCTGCACAAACTCATCTACCTCATCAGTTCCGGCAGAGCAGCAGCTCCGTGTTCATCAGAACAAGCTGAAGGTTCACTCTGAAAGTGATAACTATTAGTGGTGATGAAGTGTTCAGTGTTGGTTTGCGATTCGGTTCATGAGGAGTCGCTCGGTAAAAAGAGTAGTTTGAATTGCCCGACTCGTCTGCATTCATGGGGTTGAGTCGGTGTGGGGCGCGGCGAGCGAGGGAGGTCTACCTGAACCATGAGGGAGTCAGGAGAGTCCGCTCGGCTCTGTGTTGTGAATGGAATTGTCAAAAGAATCCTTGAATGCGGTTAGAGTTCTTTATTTTGGTGGAATGCACAGTTCAAGTCAGTCAAATTCGATGTGATGTATGTCAAATGCCTTGACCTTTTCTTTTTTGTGCCTAATTTTTATTTGGACCTCCGTAATTATTTTCAGTTAGTGAGTTGAACATTCTCCCGCTTGCCCATTGTTTTGCCGGTGTGACTGCTGGCTCATTGTAAAGACGTTTGCTATATGAACAAATCGTTTGCGAGTCATGCATCACAAACTACCAGTAGGCCATAATATGGAGAAGCACAGTTCTATGATTTTTTTTTTTTGTTTTTTATGGTTAACAGGACAGTGGTATAGTACAACGTGTGCCATGGCGACTACATCCCTGATTGGCAGCATCTTGGCACGACGGAGGCGTAAAAAGCAAAAACTCCTTCTCCGCCCTCAACAGTCTCCACCTGCCGCTTCTTTCCTGCGCGCTCTCCCCGGTGGGCGCTAATCGACACGTCCCCTCGTTAATTACAGAGGTGACGTGACGTGTACCCATAGAGATGTGGGTGACTCTGCATGGAGGACACATCCTCCATCTTCCTCCGTCGTGCGGCGGTGACAGCGCCGTGTCCTCTCCATCGCCAGTGATTAAAGATCTTGTCATGTTACATCTTTCGGGCCAATAATTAAAAGGGAAACATAAAGCGGGGCCTAATGAACCGCAGCACGAATGATTATTTCATCAATAAATACATAGCGCTGCCCCCGCTGCACGTTGGGGATTTGGAAATCAGCGCACGGGGCCAAATCAGTTATCAGAAGCAAGCGCTTTCAATTAATTGCAACCAGTGTGTTGTGGTAATCAGGTTGATTACCATGTGGATCCTTAAAACACGGCTGGAAACAATGAGGGGAAGGTTCTCAAAGCAACTCTAAAATATTTCAAAGGCACTTTGGCGATAAAAATCGATTTGAGTCCCCTTGTCGCAAATGAACAAATAAAGTGGAATTTATCGTCAAATGTCCATCAAATCAGAAACTGTCTCAGTCGGTTTTTGACAAAAGATATCAGTTTAATTTTGTTCAATGTAGAGGAGTTTCATTTCAAACAGCTTTGAGGTTTGTAAATGATTTGAAAACTTGCCGTGTGTTATGAGGATCCTAGCCCTGACTTTGATCCAAATCTGAAAAATGAGTATAATATTAACCTGTTCTTTTATCAAATTTTATTTTTATCGGATTTCATTTTTGGTTGTTTATCAACACTTTTGCCCAATCGCCTAATATTACTTTTGCTATTACTATTTAAAGCATTTTCAGTTGAATGTTGTCTGTGAAAAGTTCTGCACAAATAAAGTTAGTTAAATAAATATATTCTTATGATTATTGTTATTTATTTACTTAATTATTATTTACTTATTTATAAAAAAAATACATGTTATCATAATCATATTTGTATTTTAATAACTAAATTTTAAATAGTAATATTATTATTATTATTAATATTAGGGGTCCAGCCCGTAGCCCACTATCTGGAAAACCAACTTCGGCATAACACACAAACACCGTGGATGTCTTGTTTGAACTGCTATCTAACAAGGATCTTGTGGTTCAAGTTTCATTCAAATCGATCCACATACGGAGCACATATATAAGCGAAAAACCAAACAACTTTGACCCAAAATATTCAGCTGGTCTTGGTTAACTGACACGTCACACGTCTGGTTTGAAAATGAATGTTGTGAGATTTACAGTAGGACGCTTTATGACATCATCATATTATTTACTATAAATGTGCAGGTTCCCATTGAGAATGTTCTCAGTTGGACCGTGTCCAGTGTGCAGCGTGGACTCGGTCACTCTGTCGTATTTAGACGTTACCTAACTGTCAATTTACGTGTATATTTAAATAGCTTCTTACCTGGTAGGTGGCAGTAGATCTGTTGGATTGAAATTTTAAATCTGTGGTCCACATTACTTTGCCAAATGAAAATAATCCTTGAAATGTCGTCGACGCGTCCCTCAAACACTAAAATGTGTGCCTCAGTTGTGCCTTCAAAAACGTGGTGTCGGAAAAATAGAAGTCATGCAATGCTTATTACCCACAGAAATATCACAAGGTCTGTCGTTTTTCATGGAAACGGAACCTAGTGAAAATGTAATACAACTAAAAAACTCAACTCAACTTTACAAAAGTTATAACAATTACAACATATAGTTTCAAATAAAAAATAAAATACTTTTTGTTGGTAATAATAGTCACATATAAACATTGTCCTATATCTACGTTTCAAAATTTCACTTTCTAAAAATTGTGTTCTTGAGTTAAAAAACTGCATCAAGTATATCACAATGTTGATAAACACTGTTTACTTTGAACATTTTATACAATTCGTCTATTTCTCATTTATTCAATTTTTTTAAGATTGCCATTTTAAAAAGCATTTATTGATTATTTGACGTGTGATCTTCACAAATACTGTGATATTTGTTAATTTGTTTTGTATAGCTGTTTTGGACAACTGTTTGATAGAACAATTATCTGACTTTTTTTTTCGTTTGTTGTACAAATTTACGAATTAATCTATTTTTCAATTACAAACAATTTCAAAACTACAAACTCAGCAATTTGGAACAGTTATTTATAACTGACCTTTCTCATACATCTATGTCAAAATCATAAACTAAAATCAATGTTTGACGTGTCCTTGAACTGGAACCGTTTTAATACATAATGCCAGAAACATTAGATTCATAAAATGACATGGACGTAACTACATTATGTTTTCATGTCCAGGTAAGTCTGAAGGTCATTCACAAAATTCTAAAACAACTGTCCATGTATGTAACTACACAACGTAACTCTCCGATCTTTGATGTTTATACGTTAAAATGTACGTAAATTGTAATGCATTCCACAAAATTATCAAGAAAACTGTAATACTTACCTAAAACGAATACACTGGACTGCTTTGCTGGCTGCAGCTATATTTATTATTATTGTAATTATTGCTGTTATTATTATTATAATAATAATTATTATTATAATTATAATTATTATTATTATTATTATTATTATTATTATTGTTGTTGTTGTTGTTGTTATATTACAAGCAATTTTTTTTACAAATATTATTATTCATTTGTAATTTGTATTTTTAAGATTTTTAGAAGAATATTTCATTGGCATATCATTATGGCACATTTTTCGAGGTTCGGAAATCTCTCTGGCTCCACATTTTTTGACCTGTGAAGGAGCTGATTTACTGTGTGTGTGTGTGTGTGTGTGTGTGTGTGTGTGTGTGTGTGTGTGTGTGTGTGTGTGTGTGTGTGTCTGAACCATCACAAAGCGCTGAGCAGTTTGTTTTGAATCAAGGCTGCCGTCTCCAGGTCGAGGTATTCTTGAGGATTCTCACGTTTTATTATGTTTTCCCAAAGTGAGGAATGTTAATGAGCCGGCCTCCGTCCAAATACAGTAAATGCAAATGATCACCCATAACAATAACTTGCATTATTCATTTTTTCAGCCGGCGCGCCTCGGTGAAAGTCATGCTGACATGATGTATTCAATGGGTGTCATTATTGGATGGTAAGACGCTCGTGGCTTCCCTTCCTAATTAACATCACTGTGCTCTGTGTTTGTTTTGAAGAGGAACAAGGTCACATGGTCGTGGTGGCGGCGGTGGTTTATATTTTCGGGCGTCCTCATTCGGCTCCAGGGGACGCATTGAAATGTTAGAACGCCAAACTGGATGAGGCGAGTGAAGTGTCCATGAGTGAGTGTACATGAGCGTCCATTCAGAGCTTCATATTGTGCCAGATAATGTCCCCTTTAATGCTTAAATCTTAAATATTAACAGCCGACAGGATAGGAAATTAAATGTTTTCATTCACAATTCTCATTCTGAAGGAATTTTGTATCTTAAAGGCACAAGATCCCTTTATAGTGGCAAGTTTGATTGTCAATATTTCATATCTTTCATAAGATACACACAAATATTTGAACAACCCATGACCAAGCAGGTAGAGGTGTTTCTACAGTCTATGATAGTGTTGGGTATTGTGATATGAAACTAGATAGTGTATTGTGATGTGACACAAGAAAGTGTATCATGATATTATATTAGTTTGTGTAATGTCATATGACACTAAATGTCAGATTGTTAAACGACACTAGATATTGCATGATGACACTTGATATGTATCGTTATGTATGTGTATCTTGATATGAAACTAGATGGTGCATCTTGATATGACACCACATAGTGTATCTTGATATGAAACTAGATGGTGTATCGTGATATGAGACTCGACATTGTATTGTGACATGACACTAGATATTGTATTCTGATATGAAACTAGATGCAGTAATGCATTGTAATATGAAACTAGATAGTGTATAGTGATGTGACACTAGATATCGTTGTGTTATAAGACACGATATATCGTGTTTTGATATGACACAAGATGTATTGCGTTCTGACATGAGGGTTTAGATCAGGGTTGTTCGTGATGCCGTATCGCTGCGCCGTACTGTTGTATACTGTGCTGTATTATCCCAAACACTACCTCACTTTATTCACATTCACATGCCACTTTAATTCACATGCCACTTTAATTGCACATATCGGTACATACATAGGCATATTCCCTCTATCTATTCCATTTTATTTCATTTTATTTTTATTGTATTTTATTCGATTCTATATATTTTTATTTTATTCTATAAGTATTCAACTTACTGTATTACGTTTTAGGAGTCAGTTAGTTGATCTTTTTGAAATAATTTTTTTTCCTAGGACATATTGTGTGTTATCACCGGGTGCGTTGCATTACATTTCACTGCATATATGTATGAAAGTATGTATATGTATGTGACAAATAAAAAAAAAATCTTGAATCTTGGATCATGAGATATCTCATTGTGATATGACACTAGATGTTGTATCGTGATATCACTCTAGATATTGCATCATGATATGACTAGACATCATGATATGACACAAGATATTGTATTGTGATATGACAGTAGATTTCGTATTGACATACAACACTAGATGGTGTAGCGTGAGGTGACACTAGATATCGTTTTGTGACGGTTAAATTGTTGTGCTAAAGGCTGCTTTAGAGTAAAGTTATGATATTCCCTGAACTCCATAGATTGTTGTAGTTGTTCTTAGCACCAATAGCAACCGCAAAAATATTCTAAAAATCAAACCAGTTCCGATCACCCAAATCCCAGACCATATCTGTTCTCATGTCACAATATCAATATAATATCGATATCGCACAGCCCTACATGTTATTGATGGATTTTAATTTCATGAAAATAATCCTTTAACTACATCACAATCCTAGCCTATATCTGGTCTCATACCACAATATTGATATTTAATCAATATATCGTAGACCTACATAGAAATACATTGATAAAAATCCCGACATTGCCCAATATCGGTAATCCTCAAATACAGTTGAGAATTGAAGTCAAACAGCGGCAACAACAGCAGCTCTGATATTTTTGTTTTCTCTATGGGTTTTCGCTGTTTTTTGGGGTTTTTTTTTTCGTATTTATTTTCTTTAAACAACACCACCACCACCAACGGGAATCTGAATGTGGACACGGTGGCATGGAGATGGGGGTGGGGGATGGGAATGAGTGCTGCGAAGCGGTGGAGGCTGTGGCTGGAGGAGTGATGTGTGGTGACAGCCCGGTGCCAGGCTGTTGACACAGTAGGCCTCTCCTGGGTACAGGGGGGCGCCAAGGCCCCGGGGCCGGATTATTTACAGGCCTGTGTGCCCAAAAAATAGATAAAAAATAACCCTAGCATGAGGACACTGTGGATCCAAGGCATTTTAGTTGGATCCGAGCCATCACTTAGTAACGATTAATGAATTATTAATAACTATTAACGTCTGTTGGATCAAAAGGGCCGACGTGACTTATGTAATATTCTAAACATTAGCCCTAAAAGGGGAAAACATGTTCACTCTCAAATTACAAATGGTCTGCCACTCACACCGGGGAAATTGGTGGGTTTTATTGTTCTTATTTTTCCTTCCTTCCTTTATTCTGCTTTTTAATAATTGTTTTATAGGTTCGATTTTGGGGGGGTGGATTATGCCACTGACAACAGAGAAATCTTTTATTATTATTATTATTTTTTTGTTATTTCAATTTGGAGTATTCCACTCACCGGGGGAATTTTATTTATTTATTATCAAATTATTTATGGGTGTTGTCTTTTTCGTGAGTACGCCGCTCAACAGAAAAATCTAACTTTTTTAAACTGTTTTTCCTTTTTTTAAGGAGGGGATGTGCCACTCACAATCTTATTTTTTATTTATTTTTTTCATTTTTTGCATAGTACATTGACCCTGTCAGATGTGAATGGTAATTTCAGTAAAATATATCAACTTGCATTGACTTGCGTCATGCAGTGTCAGAGGGAGGCTCCGTACAGTGCTATCCTTTCTGGAGCCAAAAGAGATCCGTGTTGAAAGATCCTTGGATTGCACTGTAACACCATCTCCACCCCACCCACCAAAGAAACATGGGAAAAAAAAAAAAACCTTCAATGTCAAAGAAAGAGTGGAAAAGATTTTGATTGAAGGTCAAATACAAAGTCAAAACTCATTCCCGTTTAGGGGGGCACCATCACTGCAGCTGCATTTTGATTCTTAATTTTTAACAAATTATTCAGCTTTACATTCAGAGAAGTATTTAGTTATATTATACATAATGCATATATGGAATATAAGGCTGGGTTTGAAAAATTGATGTTGTGATGCAATTCAATTCTATGGTTTTCGTATTGGAATCGATTTCAAAGTTGTGATATTGACACTTTCTTTGGAATTTAAGCAACCATTTATTAACTCCATAGTCGCAAATGCATTTAAGATAAACATTTATATTATTTCTAATAAATTTACAGTTTGCAGCAATTTTCATGATGTATAAAATGTCGATATATGTCAATATTGAAATAAAATCGTTTTTTGAGCCTTCCCATCGATATCAGATTCAATAGAATCATGAGACTTTGTTTCAGATTTGAATCAAATTGTGTGATGCTGGGTGGTACAGGGTGGTCCAGGGTGGTACAAGGTAGTCCAGGGTGGTACAAGGTAGTCCAGGGAGGAACAGGGTAGTCCAGGGTTGTACAGGGTAGTACAGGGTAGTACAGGGTAGTCCAGGGTGGTACAAGGAGTACAGGGTAGTCCAAGGTGATACAGGGTGGTACAAGGAGTACAAGGGTAGTCCGGGGTGGAACAGGGTAGTCCAGGGTGGTATAGGGAAGTCGCGCTGTAGATTTGTAGCTGTCATCGATATGTGCGACATAATGAGAAACTGAAATTATTTCTATTCTTAAAAAAAAAAAATAGTAGTAATAAGAATAATTAAGGATTATAGTAAATACATTACTAATGTGAATAATAAATTAATGAATACATTGATTAATAAATAACTTTTTTAAAACATTTTACATTTTAAGGAAACGTGAAAGTATTTCCAGTACTTTTTTATATTCGGTTATAATGAAATGAATATCATAATCATAATAATTAATCATAACAATAGATCCATTGTTCAAATAAAACAATTCTAAATATGTTTTTGTCAGATACATATTGCACTGTACAGGATGTATCGAAATGCTTTTTTCTTGGAAAACTCCAGAGACTGTGCTGGGCAGAGTGGTACAAATAAAATTAAAATAATAATAAAGATTAAAAATAGGAATAAAAAAAATAAATCAATATGCAGCATTCAAAAATTTCCCGACAACAGAAACTATATATTTATAGTGTATATTGTGCAATGTTTGAGAATTGTGTTTTATTTGAAAATTATTATTGTTTTTTTATTGATAATTTCAGCAATGCTTACATTTTTTTTTCAGGTAGCCTTCAGTAATTTCTATATGTTTTTACATATATTTTCTGTTTTAATAATTTTTAGATTTTTTTTTTTAATTGGGAGAGAGCGCACAAGATAATTTGAATAGGAATTAAGTAGAATTTTTTAGATAAGAAGTATTTACCTTGCTCCTTCTATGGAAATAATTAAATAAATACAATAAATAAATAACAATGATAATAAATTCATTATAAACAATAATTATAAATAAATTAATACATTTAATGAATAAATAAGTGAGAGTCCCCTCAAATCCTTGGAGCCATTTTGCTCGACAGAGGCTCAGAGCAGAAATCCTTTTCCTTGAAGAGCGCGGTGACAGGAAGTGTCACTAATGACACGTTGCTGTGGAAGTGGAACTCCAGCGAGCCACATGTTGCAGCCCAGACACTCAAATGAGACGTGACATTCTCCTGACAAACCCCCCGCGCACTCCTCCCCCTCCTCCTCCCAAATTTATTATTTATAAGCTGGCACTGGCACACGGTGTCGGAGTGGAATTTAATTGTCAAAGTCTCATTAGGGCCTAAAGGGCATTTCCCTGTCACTCAGCGCACTAAATGATGAGCGGATCCAGGGATCCCACCGCTTGCTGGCGTCAAAACACTCGGACAAAATTTCACTTTGACTGGCTCAAGTAGGGGTGGAAGTGACTTAAAAACAAAAAAGAAGGCCAAAATTGGAAGGATACGGGCACTTTAAAGTCTGCTCAACACAGTCGAGACTTTCTGTTTTTTGTAGTTCAGTGCTGCGGTTGTCATAGCGACAACATTTCTATTTTTTCTCAGGGGTGGAGAATCAGTGTCCAGAAAGTAAAACACCACCCCGGGATTTTGAGTCAGCCATTTATCCACCTGGGGCCTCATGCGGGTCTGGGGCCTCATTGGCCCCAGGGCCTTTTGGGTGTCTGAGGACGTATTCGGGTCAGAGAGCCTCATGAAAGACATCGGGGGGCTCAGCCCGACCAGGCTCGAATGACAGAGAACGTGTCCCCATTACACACAGTGCTGTACATACAGTACCTGGTGCTATCAATAGCCCCCAAGCCACCCCCGACAACGCCACTGTCTTCGACCTTGTTGGGGTCCAGGGCCTAATCGGGGTCCTCATGTGGGTTCAAGCCCTCATGGGTATCCAAGGTTTTGTGTGGGTCCGGTTGCCTCACGGGATTTCGGGTTCTCAGGGGGGTCTGGGGTCTCAGGCCTCATGGGTTTCCAGGACCTAATGGGGGTCTGGTGCCTTGTGGGGGTTCGGGGCCTCATGGGGGCCCTGGGCCTCATGGGGATTCAGGGCGTCATGTGGGTCCAAGGCCTTGTGTGGGTTTGGGTCCTCATGGAGGTCCAACGCCTTGTGGGGGTTCAGGTCTTCATGGGGTTCTAGGGCCTAATGGGGCTCATGGGCCTCATGGGGGTCTCGGGCCAAATGGGGAGACATCATGGGGTTCCAAGGCCTTGTGGGAGTTCAGGGCCTCTTTAGGCCTGAGGCCTTGTGGGGGTCCCCTGATTTACTGCAGCTAAGGGCCGCGACTCTTACTTGCAGTCACCAATATACAACACAGGCTCATCTGCAAACAGTGAATGGCCCCGTCCTTCCTGTTTGCCTTGATCCCTTCATCCTGTCTCCTCCTTCCTTGTGTTTGTCGACGTTCCTGCTCAATTACTCCCCACCCGCCGGGTCCTCCGCCCAAATGTGTTGCTCCGTCAAACCAAGTTGTTTATTTCCTCCATGTCCTCATCTGCATAATTCAATTACAGCCAGAAAAGAAAAATAAATACAAACTTTTTAACTTTTGAACCTGAGCTTTCCCCCAAAACACTCAAACAGCAACAATGTTCCTGTTTGGACTCCAGGTCTGCCGGGTTTGCCTTTGGCTTCCTTTCTTCCTTCCTTTCTTTCTTTATCTTTCTTCCTTTCTTGCTTTCTTTCTTTCTTTCTTTTTCCTTCTTTCATTCTTGATTTCTTCCTTTCTTTCTCTCTTCCTTTCTCTCTTCCTTTCTTCTCTGTGGCTCCAAAGTTGAGAGGTTGTTGCTATACAAATCTCCTGAATTACAGCAGCGCGGTTGCTATGCATGGAGAGGAACAACGGCATGTTCCATCAATTCAGCACATAGTTTATTCTCACGTTGCCGATGGAGGCTTTGTTTACAATGGACATTGACGCGCCAGTGGCGATCACGACGGAGTAAACAAAGCAAAACAGGGAGCAAAAGAAGGTTGATCTCACACTGTCGGCGTTCACCGCTTGAAAACGTTACGTCATCCCCCCGGTGCTTGTATTTGTAGATATGGAATCGAGATGGATATTCGTATCCCCGTTGAGAGATGACTTTTTTCGCGATGATCGTGGAACTCGAGCAGTGTCTTCCTAGCAACTCCGAGATGGAAGCTGTTGATTCGCTCTCCGTCGATAACGTCTCTGACAACAGCTTCTGAGGCCGTGCCTCCAGATGCCATGCCATTTCTCGTCTGACGAACGCAATCCATTCTAGTTAAATATTCGTTTTCAGCCGCATCATCGGAGACGCAACCGGGACATTATTATGAATGATAATTAAAATCATAACGTTTAGAACCTTCAAGTGAAAGTGACGGGGAAGTTCTTTCCTTAAAACCATCACCTGCTTTAATTCCGGGGGAAACGAGGCGTCTGCATTCGACACGTCCTACGTGCTCTTTGTGGGAGTGGTTGGTCTGCCGCCCAGCGGCGTCCGGACCGATGCCTTGCTCAGGGGCGTCGGGATGAGTCCTGACGCCGCTGTCCTTTGGCGCGAGGGGGGGAAAACGTGCAGATTCCACACAGAGAGACCCCCGGTCGGATTCGAACCCGGAGCCTCCCTCGCTCGCCACAGTGGTCACAGTGCTAACCCCTCATCCACTGCGCCCCCCAACCCACGTATGTCATGCGGCCTGCTTTTCGGCCGTTTTTTTGGATGTTTTTTTCCCGACGGCCCCAAGCGCGTCCGGTGTGTTTCCAGTGGGAATGGAACGTATCAATGTCAGGGAGGGAGGAACGAGGCGACAGCTGGCAGCTCTGCGCTGTCCCTGCTAGTTAGAGATGAAGGGCCCTCCTCCTCGTCACCTCCACCAGCACCACCCAGAGTTAAAGCAGAATACATCCATCACCCCTCCCCTTCACCTCCACCAGCACCACCCAGAGTGACAGCAGCATACGTCTATCACCGCCACCAAAGATACATTAGTGTGACAGCCAGCATGGCAACTTAAAAGGACAATACAGGAGAGAGAGAGAGAGAGAGAGAGAGAGAGAGAGATAGAGAGAGAGAGAGACTAGGAAAGGTGGCTAGGAGAGCAGATTAGGAAACGTGGCGAGGAGAGGAAACCTGGAGAGGTGGCTGACGGAGAAGGCTAGTTGAGCAGACTAGGAGGGAAGGAGACCAGGAGAGGTGTTTTTATTTTCCCGTTGGCAATGCAAATGTATGTTTCCCCCGATGCCAATAAGGCGTTTTTGAACAGAGAGGTGTGTTGTTGTTTTTTGTTTTTTTCTTTTCTTTTCTTTGGAGACCGAAGCGGCAGAGATCAACAGGAAGTTTGATGTGACAGATGTGAGAATGGAAGTGGGCAGACTTGACTGATGCCCGGGTGTCGGCACCGACGACGACTGAGATTGGAATTACAGCTGTTTGTGAAGAAGGAACCAGCGCTGACGGGTGATTGATGTCCCTGTGCGTGTGTGTACCTGTGTGTGTGTGTGTGTGTGTGTGTTTGTGCATGTGTGTGTGTGCGTGCGTGCGTCAAGCGTGCGTGCGTGTGTGTGTGTGTGCGCGCGCGCGTGATGTGTGATGTTTTTACATGCGTGTTTATGCCACTTGACGTGGCCTGTGAAGCTGCTAGAGGATCCTGGAGGAGCTTGTTCTGTTTGAGCGCCGCTTCAAAACGCGACAGAAATACATATAAAAAAAAAAAAACGAAATGAAAAAAAGTTGTTTCGACTCGTTGTGATTGTCGACTTCAGACGGCGAGAGCGCGCGTGCGTCGCGGACGCGGGGATGCGACGCCACTTTGGGAAGTCTGCAGACGCTCAGCGTGTAGGTGCCGCCTTCACGTTGTTGGGATGGATGAATGAGGGCCGGAGCGCCGTCAAATGAATACAAACAGTCAAATCCAGTCGGGGCCCGATGGGGTGAATTCGGACTGGAGGGCGTGGCAGGACAGTGATGCATTCATTGTTCTTGTTGAGTCGCGACAAGTAATATGTGAAAGACCGTCTGCCACAGCACGGAAGCCAATAGGGTGGATTCTCCTGACTTTAAACGTTGATCAAATGACAACTTTATTCAAGGATTTACTGTTTGAGGTGCTAGTTCCCGTGAGGTGTCTTTACATACACAGACATTAGGGCCGTCAAACAAATACAATAATAAACCGCAATTAACGCCGTGATAATTGTGCCGTTAATTGTGACGGATCGGAACATTTTTTTGCGACTTGATTTAATGCGTGATACTTTTACTTGTTATGACGTTTGTCTACAGTATCGCTCTCCATCTCTATTTGTATCCTTTTGAATATATTAACTCAACTTTAAGTACTTTCAGTTATGAGTTATAGTCGCTTAAAAATATAATTGATCAGGAGATTGTGTTGAGTCTCAGAGTGGTAGAAGATCTACAGTTCCTTCAACTCATATCCGATGTGTTTGTTTAGGGGTGTGTATATACATATATATATAAACAGGCACATAACAGTGACACTTTTCCTGTTGTTTGGACTTTCAATTAACGATGAAATATTATTCGCTTAAAGCACAGGTTGTCGGCTTCAATTTGAGAGCATTTATATAAAAATCGGTTCCAGAAAGGAAATAACCTTTTTCATGCATAATCAGTTTTTTTTTCAGGTAACCAAAAGTATTAAGTTAATAGTGCCTAATTTGAACACAATAATCTGTCCAATTAACGTATGTTTACCTGAAAGGCGTCATCAAATCAATATTCGTGTAAATACTCTCAAATCAAAGCTGGAATTCTGTCCTTCGTGCACATATTCATCGTTCGATTGTTACACATCGAAGGTGCCCGTAGCCGACAGGACCTTTAACATCCTGACGTCGCTGGGGTGTTGACACGGGCGGACGCCGTCCCAGACAGGGCTGTTCACGCTCCACTACCACGTCAGGATCCTCGACTCGGCGAGCCAAGGCCGACAGTCGCCGGATCGCCCAAACACACGCCAGGCTTGATGAGACGTGGCTAGTTCTCCACGCGACTGCAAGTAAAGTCACCAAAATAAACGAGTGTATGTTTTACTTTCTTGCCGTCGTAGCTGTTGTAGCCCCTGGCTTCCTCTCGCACTCCCAGTGGCTCGTTCGTTCGCTGCTGCTTTCATCCCCGAGCTCCCGATGCTATTTCAAACGACAAGATCTGGTGTCATGAATACATAAAGTACATATGTCTACGTATAATTATTTTCCCACTGATCGACAAATTTGAGCGGTCCTCAGTCCGACATGAATACTCTGTGACCGTGGGGTTGTTCAAGTAACGAGCCCCTAATGTGCTAATGAGTTCAAACATGGGAGTTCAGCAGCACACTGTCAATCAGGCCGCTGGCATTTTGGCCGTGTGATGCTCGGGTCGCGGCGCGTATTCCTGCGAGGGACACAGACACACACACACACACACACACACACACACACACACTCACACACACACACACACACACACACACACACACACACACACACACAGTTTCACACGGCTCACGGCGACCTAGCGATGCCCGTGTAATTTGTTCTGAAATCAAAAGTGAAACAGAACCCAAAATCAAACTGACAGTGAGTAAATAGTCATGTGTAATAAGGTTATTTTTGGGAAAATGAATCCCATGTATACAATATGAGTATCATACACTGTATATACATATGGGATGGCATGTGTATGGGATGTACAATATACTGGAACACTCTAATATCATTGTACACTAATAGAGTACATTTCTACCTTATTTGGCCTTAAATATATATATATATACTGTTTATTTATATATATACTGTTTATATATATATATATATATATATACTTTTAAAGGTTTATACTTTGTGTTGTTTCATAAGGTTTGTTGTAAATTGTCATATGTATATTTTATACTGTTAATTGTTTTGTTTATTGCATATTGCCATTTTCTTTCTTCTATTGTTATTCAAATTACGTTTGTATCTGTCTGTCTGTCTATCTATCTATCTATCTATCTATCTATCTATCTATCTATCTATCTATCTATCTATCTATCTATCTATCTATCTATCTATCTATCCATCCATCCATCCATCATCCATCTGTCCATCCATCCATCCATCCATCATCCATCATCCATCATCCATCCGTTCATGCGTCCATCATCCATCCGTCTGTCTATCTGTGTATCCGTCCATCCGTCTATCTATCTATCTATCTATCTATCTATCTATCTATCTATCTATCTATCTATCTATCTATCTATCTATCTATCTATCTATCTATCTATCTATCTATCTATCTATCTATCTATCTGTCTATCTATCTATCTATCTATCTATCTATCTATCTATCTATCTATCTGTCTATCTATCTATCTATCCATCTATCTATCTATCTATCTATCTATCTATCTATCTATCTATCTATCTATCTATCTATCTATCTATCTGTCTATCTATCAATCTATCCAATAAAAGTCTTTCTCTCTATCGCATCAGTATCTACCATATTTAAATCTGCAGAGGAAGGTTTGTAGAAGTTACATGTTGCACGACTGCAATTGTTTTGTTACATACATACATACATTTTAACAAATAAGAAAATAAAAATAAAAAAATGCACGACCAAAAACCTCCTAACCAATCTTTGCTAGAATCTCTCTCATTCCCAATGCACGTCAGCCCAATTTTTTCCTGTTTTCGAAATTCAACCCGGGACTCTAACAGCAGCTCCAGTCTGGGGCGTTTAGAAGCAGCTTGTGAAAAGATGATGACCGTCTATTTGGGCTCTTTCAGTCACTCCAGCCCACCCCGAGCTCCAGAGCCACCGTGTATAAACTGGAGACATTTTTCAATACACACTGTGGAGAAATTTCACTTCAATTTCCACCATTGCGCCCAGACAATGCAGAGATTCAGGGAACGGCAGCGGACAATGGGGACGCATGGCGAACATCATTTGACATGGAGGAAAAGAAACAAGGTGGAAAACATTTGGCACAAAACGCAGTTTCTCTTCTGAAACCACTCCGACTGTGCAGCCCTTGGTTCCACCAAGGCTGTATTTCTTAATAAAAATAAAGAATAAAAAAACGCCAAGACTTCATCTCCGTCATTCTCTTGACTTTGAAATGTAAAATAAATAAATAAATAAAGAAACTGACTTCTGAGGGGAAAATTGCTCTGAAGGCTGGTTATCCCGCAGCTGACAGATGGATGGATTGAAACAAAACCAAAAGATTGGGGGAGCAGAAGAACGCTCCCTGTCACCGGGGGTCTCCGAGAAAAGTAAAAAAAAAAAAAAAAGAAAAGGACTGAAATTTTATTTTATTTGGGGAGTCACTAACTTTTGACTTGTCAGGTTCTTGCCACCTGTCATCGTTTTGGAGGTGTCTGCGGAGCCGCCGCTGCTAAAACTCAGACTGTAGTCCTGTATAATTTCCCCATCTTCCCCAGCTCCCCGTCTGCTAAATTGCATTGGAAGATGGATTTCTGGCGTCTGAGGCTGTCAGGTCTGAGCCGGGGAAAGACTTTATGCACTGCTACACCCGCTATGAAGGTGAATTCTGCAGGGATGGAGGGAGGCAAGGTGGGAGGAGAATGAGGAGGAGGATGGGGGGTATGAGAGCACTAGGTCAACTACCTCCACTCCAACGCCGCTTTCAGGGATTTCTCTGCCTGTGATTATATGCATTTGACAATAATGTCGATGCCGTAGATACCTCCCTCTCTGTCTCTGCCTGACTGCCGTTCCTTGATTTCTGTCATATTTGTGCACTAGGACATGGTTTTCCAACCCTTTTTTTTCCTGCCTTTACAACAAAAGAATCCCATGGCACTAAACAACTATCCTCAGACGTGCAGCTTGTGAACAGGCGAGGCAGGCAACTGCTCGGGGCCCCAGGCCGTTAGGGGGCCCCCACCCCCTGAGGGCTGACAACCTCCTCTCCACAGCAATGTCTCAAAACGTGGCAACCGCAGTGACAGCCGCCCCCTCCCCCTTTGAACAACCAGCGGACAATTTGCACCGACATCTCAGTAGGAAACCTCCCTTAAAGGGGCCCCAACAACCTGCACAATTGATTCCCGTAACATTCTCGATCAACTTTGAATTGAAAGTCAAATAAGGAAAATGAAGAGGAGTTGTCCATCTGGAACTCAAAAGACAAATAAGAGGAGGGGGGGAAAAAGAAAGCGTAGGGGTGCATCCGAATACATTATTCGAAGAAAGCACCAATAATGTGATGGAAACAGATATTTCATTCAACTTTTAGTTCCGTTAAAAATAAAGAGATAGACGAAAAGTGCAGTATGAGGATTTGGAAATATATTTCATTTCCAGTTATATGCCAATATAGATTCAATTTGGTGCTTTGAATCAGTCACTTTATGTGTTGATGAGCACTGGCCTTAAAATGTCGCAACAATGTGACAGCGTTGAAGTTATTTAGTTAATTATTTCGTTTTTTGTGGTTCCAGTTTTTCATGTCCTTTACATTTTGAAAATAACAAGGTTTTTCATGTTCATAATATATATTAAAAAAAAAATCTACTAATGTGTAATACATTTTTTGATTTCGTACATGTTTCGATGGTGTCACATTATTTAAAACATAATTGTGATGAACGCAGGTTGGAGAGGTCCCCTGGGAATTTTTGTCTAGGGCAAACCCTATAATTGCCTACCCTGTTCACCAGGACAAACATCACAAACCCATGGACCTTGTCATGACTAATAGTTAGTGATGCACCACTTGCAAACGATTTGTTTGTATCGAACAAATATTTCAAATGACTCGGGAGCTGGGAATTATAATTGAATTATAATTATCATGCCATGTTTATGCAAGAATTTTTCAGCACCATATTCTGTTTAATGACAAAGCCTCCTGTGGTGGGTGCCCAGCTCTGATGGGCTCGAAGGCCTTCGTTCACGTCATTCATTTTCAGTAACTGGACGCTGGCAGTGAGACGTCGTTATCATCAGAATGGGAATATTTACTGTATCTTGTCCGCCAGCAGCAAATAGATTTGGTGTCGGAAGAGTTGAACTTAAGGACGGCTAGTCTGAGAGGTATTAAATTATTAGTTTTGGCGTTACAGAGGCTCGCATTGCCTCAATAGCAATGAGCAAATCCAAATTTCAACTCTATTTTGGTTCCACTTACCCAGGCAGCTCCGCTTCCTCAGGCCCCCGGCCCCTTGTTATTAGAGCAAACAAGCCTCTCCGCTTCACTCCTCTGCTCACACCAACATTTTTATTTTTTTGATAGCACTTCCTGCTGCAATACACAAACTCCACAGCCGCCACCGTTTTCGACAAACAACAGAATTTAGCGGCCACATTTCCAACAATTCAAGCCCTAGCTCCAAAGGTTCATGGATAAAAAGTAATGTGATTATCTGAGCTGGCCAAAAATGAAACAGTATCTTCACACTTTCTCTTATTCTTCCAAAACTATTATGAGCATTAATATTGATTGAAAATTATTCAGGAATTATGGGGAATTGTCGTGATCCTTCAAGGTCTAAACTGAAGACCCAAATCTGAAAATGAAGTATACTTATTTTTATTAAATGCATTTTGCTGGTTTGCCGCTTTATTGCTACTATTTGATTGCCTCTATAAATGTAAAGCACTTGGTCTCTAATGTTGTGTGTGAAAGGGGCTGAAATAATTAAAGTATTTATTATTTTCATCATTATTATTTATGATGCGGGGCTTGCGGAGGTAGTTTTGTTAGACAACTTGACGGCGCCACAAGCTTCCACGCCCTTATATGGGCTGCCCTGTGTAACCCGCCTATCTGTTGCTGCCTGGGTTGGGCTCTCTATCTCTATCTATCTTCTTCTATCTAACGGAGGGATTCAAAGCTCATCAAGGATGCCAAACAAAAATCGTTTAAAGGTAAATCTATGGCTTGTCAGTCAGAACTATATCATCATTATTATTATTATTCAGACTGTATGATTGAATGATTGGAGACCTGATGACAATCTGTACTGAAAGATAAAAATTTTCTCCCCATTACCGATGCTAACTAGTAGCTTAGCGTTGGTGAGAATCTGCATAGTTTTTCACAGGTCGTCATGGTAATATGATTCTTACACACAATGTTCAATTACTATCCCAGGGTCGAAGCAAACGTTTGCTTAGTAAAAGTGGTTGACCAAGTTGGTGACCATGCATCAGCTCTTGGTTGCCAACTGACAAAACGGTTGCTGAATTTCACTAATTCTATAATTTAATGATAATGATTTATCACAAAAAAAATAATAGATTTTATTATAATCAATATTTCAATATTTTCACTATTTTAATACAGTTTAAGTGAATTTTCCTTGATGGAAGTTTTTCAAAAAACTGAGGTATTCCATCATCATTTAATATTTTGTTTTAAACATGGTGGTTGACAATGCGGGCAACCAGACCGCACAAGGTGGTCGCACAAATTGCCCAAACCGCCCTGTCATGGACGTCCAAATTTCCCTTTTGAGGAATTGAAGATTGTCAGAGGAGAAGGTGGCATTTAACCATATCTTACCCCCCACCACTTAAATATACCCAGGAATAACAAGTTTACCATTTCAAGAGGCTTGAGAGAGCGGTGGAGAGAAAGATGAAGAGGCTGCATTCAAACATTCAAAGCATATATGAGAATGATCAAGCACCTGTTTGCCGACCGCTCCACAACTGATTGAGGGGATGGAGGGAGCAGGTCCAAACCACCGCACCCAGCGGGGCTTGGGGGAGAGATATCCGAGAGAGAGAGAGAGAGCGAAAGGGCTGACGCTGAGCTAATAGTGATGAAAAGTGTGCCTCTTTTTGGAGATTGGGCTCTGTACGAGTGACTCGGTTGAAACAATTCGTAAAAACGTTCAAATAGACTCTTGGTTCGTTTGACTCAACTGGCTTAACGAGGCAGAGGGGTCCGGTCGTTTCGGCCCCGAGTTGTGAATGGAATTCTCACAGGAATCGTTTAATTCCGTCACAATTATTTATTTTAGCAGAATGCAAAGTTGAAATTACTCAGATTCAATATAAATTATGCCAAATGCCTTCACCGTTGTTTCACATCGGTGTTTGTCTGTTTATGAGTCAGAGATTTAGTTGAGTCATATGTGTGACTCGCGACTCGCGGCTATCGGCTCTGTTTTGTTCGCAAATCGAGTCGAGTCTCAGTGAATGCCTGTGTGTCTGGCTAGTTATCAAGTTGCGAACGGACGACTATTTTTAAGATAGGATAACGCTTTATTAATCCCCTGGAGGGAAATCTGCCAGACATTGAAAAAACCAGGAGGGACTTTTGTCGGAGTGACTCCCGACTCCAAAGCCATTTAAAAGATGTGTTCGCTACGGGCGAATCGTTTGCGATCGCTCTTGCGTCACTATCATCAGAGAGGGTGAGGGGTGCATGGAATAGTAAACTGTGATGAGTACGATCCAGGTTATAACCTAACATTTCTTGTGTTTTCCAGCCGGTCTGAAGTAGTACACAGCTGGACGTCATTCAAAAGAAAAACCCCTATGACCCTGTAACGTAATTCTGCGCCACAGTAAAGCAGTACATTTTTATGTCTCGTGTGTGTGTGTGTTGGCTGTTTTGGGAGGCTGAATCTAATCTCCACTTGTTGGGAGTGTGGGCGGCGGTGATGCCAGGGAGGTTAGACGAGCGGTGGCGAGGCACTAAGCGTCCAACTGCACCAGCGCCGGACACGGTGTCAGTATCGGATAAGCACTGTGTCAGTACCGGGTGGTGTAAACGTGGCTGTAGGCAGGGATGTGGAGAGGAGATTTACTGACAACATAC